>NC_034608.1:69393235-69417996 GCF_900095145.1 Mus pahari
TATATATGGATTGGAGAAAACTGAGGCATTTGAAATTTTAGGCTAAGAGTGATGGAGAAAAAGTCTGGGATAACTTTTGAAGAAATTATGACGGCCTCTTTGAGTACATGGGAGGGAGTGCCCACCAAAACTGGGAGGCTGTTGAGATTCTTGGAAGAGGTCAAGTGGCCTGAGGTCTTTGGGTCTCACTGATATGGAGAGCAGCTGCGGTGGAAATAATAAAGGGAGTGACCTAGAATGACCAAATTCGTCAGTGTCACTCCAGAGTGTAGATTTTGGAGATGAAAAGGTAGATGTAGAAGTCAGAGTTTTCTAGAAAAACAAAAAAGAGCAAGATCTCTGCGTGAGTGCAAAGAGAGCTAGCTGTGCTGTTGGCCGATTTGTGCCCTCACAACATTTGCACGATGCAAACTTTAAACTGTGAGTGTATTTGTAGGTGGAGACCTTCAATGGTGATTAGGTTTACATACAGTTATGTGCATGAGTGATGCACTTAAAAAGCAGAAATGGCAGTAAGTTTGTTGTTTCCCTTTCCTAGAGAAGATTCTATCTGGAAGAGAGGCAGAAAGCCCTGATCAACAATCGAGTTCTGCCTGAAGCTTATCTTCTGCTTTTCATCCTCTGGAAAGAGGAAAAAGTGAATTTCTGTAGTTAAGCCATCTTCTCTGCTATGTTTTTTTTTATGTTTTCATTTGTTTGTTTTTGAAATGGAGGCCAACAGACTGATAGACAGACAGACAGACATGCAGGGAGTGGCTATCTAATATGACGGTGGCTTCCAGAAAGCCTGAAATCCATCGGGTCAATCAGCAGTGTGGAAGCATAGAGCCGAATGAGTTTGTAATTGGCAGATAATGATTATAGCTTAGAATCTTAGGCAGGGTTTGCTGCCACAGTCTTAAGAGAAATTCATAGGAGAGGCCATACAAATAATGGCAAGAAATTGCTTGTAATGGTTTGTATATGCTTAACCCAGGGAGTGGCACTATTAGGAGGTGTGGCCTTGTTGTAGTACGTATGGTCTTGTTGAAGGAAATGTGTCACCACGGGCCTGAGTTTAAAGACCCTCATCCTTGCTGCCTGAAAGTTAGCCTTCTGTCTGTGTTTGGATGAAGATGTAGAACTATCAGTCCTCCAGCTCCACATCTGCCTGGATGCTGCAATGCTCCTGCCTTGATAATGGATGGAACTGCTGAACCTGTAAGCCATCCCCAATTAAATGTTCTTTATAAGAGTTGCCTGCCTTGGTCATGGTGTATGTTCACAGCAGTAAAATTCTCATTAAGACATTGCTAGTCTAAACACTTTTTATAGGATGTTTGGTAGAACTGGGTAATGAATGGAGAGATGAGCCACCCCAAAATCCCACACATAAGGTATGCAGGAGCCTCATAGATTCCATTACGTCCTTCAATATAGTTTCCACTTAAGGGTACCAAGACTGTATAAAACAGGACGACAGCAAGATGATGAGGAAATAGCACCTCCTTTGGCATTCTTGGCCTCTAGTCAAGACATAATGGAGGGCTTTTTCTGGCTTCTATCTTAAGACAAGAATTACAACTGTTCTTGCTGTCTCTCAGGGCCCCTCCATAAAACTGGTTTACCAGTTTCTACATCCGGTTCTTATCAGTGCTAGACTACTGACTATTTTTTCTCACCAAAGTCCCCAATTTGATGGTGACATTAGGTATGTGATGTGCCTAAGGTACCCAGAATTCCTTTGCATATTGTCTCTTTGATAAGGCAAAGGTAACAAAATTTCCCAAGTGCTTACTCACTTTGCTATAATGTTTGACTCTCCATCACAGCATTTAATATTTCGTGCAACTCTACCATTGTGGTATAACAGGGCATTGTTTTTTTTTTTTAAAAAAAAGTTTATTACTGTCATCACTGCTATTATTTGAGATTTACTGAGTGATAAGAAAATAATGTCATTGTGTTACATGTAGTAAGCCTCGTGCTGCAATTATGTACTTCTAATTTTAAAAAGAATTTGGCTTTGTTATCTATATTATTACATATAAAAGACAAAGGCAGTGCACAGATGGGGATGCAGAGGGAGCCCCTGCCTTGTGTTTTCAAATCCATGGGCACAGCATATGCATTTATTTGCAGCTTGAACATAATTAAGCTGCGTGGAAGCCATTCATTTGAACCATGGTAATACTGTTCTATATTTAAACACAGAGAGACTGCCAGATCTGATCCAAGATTTAGAACTGTTTTACTTGAGAAAAAATATCCCACGATGGTTAACCCAAGAGAAATACTGATGTAAAAAGTGAGTTGTAAATCTTATCTAACTGAAAAACTATAATGTTACCTTATTTTTTTAAACAATTAATGGTGTAAACCTTAGCTCAACACTAAACTATAAGAGTTATGTGTTTCAGTGATACATGAAATGTCAAGAAGCAAGCACCACCTGCCAAGAAGTTCAGTGCTTAAAATGATTTCTGACATCTTTCTGTTACAGGTGTATTTTTATTTTCCGGTTTATAATCAGTGGCTGAAAATTTTATTAAATTGGAGAATTATTTTATGAAAGCACACACACTTGATACTGTGTCATAGACTCACACCTTTATTCCAAGAAAAAGAAAACAAGTACCATGTATATTTTGTGAAATTCTTTCACTTTATTTAAAAGCAAAACAGATCTCAGGGAAATTCTATCTCATGTTGCCTTAATTGAGGTTTAGTCAGTTGGGCCTCTGTGGACTCAGATGACCTAAAGTAAAAGAAATAAGATACAGGCCAAACAGAAGGATGCTTTGACTACTTCTTGCTCATTCCTACTTTAGTACATAGCCCTTTAGATTATATGATGTATATTGCTACAATCTATATGTAGCACTTAGAAATTTACACACCTCTCCCCTGTTAGACACTCTTTTTTTTTCACTTATTTTATTAGATATTTTCTTCATTTACATTTCAAATGCTATCCCGAATGTTCCCTATACCCTCCCCCCACCCTGCTCCCCTGCCCACTCACTCCCACTTCTTGGCCCTGGCATATAAAGTTCACAAGACCAAGGGGCCTCTCTTCCCAATGATGTCTGACTAGGCCATCTTCTGCTACATATGCAGCTAGAGACACGAGCTCTGGGGGTACTGATTAGTTCACATTGTTGTTTCACCTATAGGGTTGCAGATCCCTTCAGCTCCTTGGGTAATTTCTCTAGCTCCTCAATTGGGGTCTCTGTGTTCTATCCTACAGATGACTGTGGGCATTCACTTCTATATTTGCCAGGCATTGGCGTAGCCTCACAGAGATAGACACTCTTTTAATGTACAACAATGCATTAGTCTTTTTATACACTGAATGCCTTTTAAAAACTTTACACAATGTTTATTGCAAATCTTGTTACTTTGAAAAAGTGTATGCTAGCCATTTTACAAAACCTCCTTTGAAATTCTATCACATCCTATCATTTACATCAAGTAAATAACCAAATTAGTAGATAAATACATTTCATCAGTTACTGACTCTATGGCTGTGGATCCAAGATCCAAATGTTAACAAATGATTAATTTATGCCCTGGAACTTCCTCTGGCCTTAGAGTGTCTCTCAAAATTCAGTTTCATCGGAACTGCTGTCTGATGGCACATTTTCTTTTGGTATTTATCAAATAATTTTGGCTAGATTAAACAAATCTAAATGGAGGAATATGAAAATTATTAGAAGCCAGACTGTTTTATTTTCATACACAATTTAAAATTGTGAGAGCATCTACCTCTTTTAGCTCTAAGTCACTTGTCAACACTTGGAGACAGCCAGGGCTTTCCTCTACTTAATAAGTGTACTTCTGAGTGTGTCAATATCCTCTCATCCAACAAGTGTAAATGTTAAATCCAGTTCTGCTGCTTCACATCACAGCTGAGTGGCTGGGAGTCTCAGATCTGGCTGCGTGGAAATAGCAGAGTGTATAGATGTGGCTTATAATCCTGCTAATGTTTTCTTTAAGAAAATATTAAAAGTTAGAGGTGTAAGACCTAACATTTTATTCACTTTGCTTATCAAAGTTATTTGGTGAACAATTGTCATTGTATTCATCCTTCATATTTTCATTTCTTTCTTCAATTTTTTAAAAAAAAAGTGTCAGCTACCTGCCAGAAGCCAAAAAGAATCACGTTCTATATTATAAATTATGAAGTTTCAGATTAACAATAGAAATGAATTGAGTATGAATTGACCAAATCAATCATTTCTTCTAAAATAGTCTCAAACTATGATATTAATAATCCTTCTCTATGTGGGTGTGCACATGTGCTTGTGCATGTGTGTGTGTGTGTGAGTGTGTGCTTGTTTGTGTGAGCGTGCAGTTATGTATCTGATTTAGGATCTGCATATCAAGGAATGAAAAATTTGTCATTCTATATCTGGGTTATACTGCTTTATATGTTGATCTCAGTCTAGTTCTACCCACTTTCATCAAACAGCATAATTGTGTTTTGTATGCTTGAATAAAATTTCATGGTATCAATTTGCAATATTTCCCTTACCAGCTTGTCTGCTGGAATATGTCTACTGTAAAGAGTGCTTTAGAAAACACGGATGTGCAGGGATCTGTGAAGAATGCTGACATAGACTCAAGTTTACTCTCATGTGTGTGAGGGGGATGCTTCTGAAGGCTACATCCAAGGCTACATCCCCTGGCCTACATGTTCTTGCTACTGAGCCATTCCTGCAGTTAGAAGGCATACTTCTCTGTGAAAAGAGGTCACCTCATTCCCATTTTACAAGTGTTTTTGCATTTATTAAATGAATATTTGTGGAATATTTATGAAATACAAAATGCGAATAAGATGCTATATGTCACCTCAAGGGAACTGTTAGTTAGCAAGAGACTTGTTGATACTAATAACCATGTAGCTTAGTAGATCCAATGAAGAAATGTACTGCAGGTTATTCATGAGATCTGAAGGAGAGATCGAATCCAGCAATGTGTTAAGCAAAGGCTTCTATAGAGACCTGAAACAAACAATGAGACAGAGTAGAATATACACACATGTACACTCATATGCATACACATACACACATGAACATGCATGCACAAACACATGTAGGTTTGTGTGCATGGACATATGTACACCCAGGAACACATGCAAATATGCATGCACACAGAAAACATGTACCCCCCCACACACTCATACATGCACATCCAGCTGAAATCAAACCTCAAAAGATTCTTCATGACTAGAAATTTATTTTCATTTCAGCTCAGTTAAGTAATTACTGAACTCCGATGCATGCTTGAGAAAAAAAAAAGATCAGCAATAATTGAGAACATTTAATTTCTATATTTCTCCTCATCAAAGGGACTGGAGACAGTTTCACTGAGGAAGTTATAGATGTTCAACAACAAGTAATTATAAGTTTGATGAATGCTATGGAGCGATGCGATAATGCCAGGAAAAATCATTTAACCTAGTCAAAAGGATCAGGGGTTGAAACACTTGTAAATTCACAATTAAATGGAGACCCGTGGGATGAATAAGAGTTAAGAAGGAAAGACTGGAACAGTGAGAATTCAATATGGCAGGAAGGCAGAGAGAAGAAAGATGAAAGAGAGGTTGGGCTTAATCTGAGAGCTATTTGCAAGGCCTTATTAGTTGCATAGGAACTTTAACATATGGATTCACTAATGACCTTGACAAACTTGAAGTTTGGAAGTGGCATAATCACATTTGTAGTTTTAAAGAATCTTCTGGTTATAAGATGTAGATCAGAAAAAAATATAGGTAGGTGTTGAAGAATTAGTTAGGCAGCTGTTGAAATACCAAGATATCCTAACTTTAGGTGGATATAGCATCGTGATTATTAGCAGACAAACTGTTTAACAAAACCACACGTGAAGTGCACTGTATTGTGAAGACTTTAGCCTGTATATATAGTATAAAATATAAAATTATAACACATGGCACACCAAGTCTTTAACACTTTTAAATTGATTAACTTTTTGATGCAGAGGGGTGAATTACAAAGATATGGGCAGCCTTGGAGGTTTGATATGTGACTTGTCAGCGACGAAAATAGGAATTCTTTGAGTTTGGTCTGTTTTGTTTACTTGTCTTTTAGTAGACTTGGAGGACACATCTAACGGTGCGAAGATTCTAGACAGGAGTAGAAGCAAAGAATTAGTGTTGTAGTTCAAACACCGTGGACTGAGAACTAGTAAAGAGGAGAGAGATGCTATAGAAAGGAGAAATCTAATGTGAGGAATAGTTAGAAGGGAAAGCCAAAAGGAGAGAGGGAAAACAAAAATTGAGCCAAACATAACACAGTGCTTGACATGGAGACCTGGGATGGTATGATTGCAGGGGTGGCAGCCACAGAACAGAACAAAACAAAACAAAACAAAACAAAACAAAACAAAACAAAACAAAACAAAACAAAATTGCTCTAGAACCAGGAACCGGTGACCAGGATAGTTACAACCGTCAGTGATCTCTTTGAACTCAGGTATATATTTCTTTCTGTTTTCTTCCTCCCGTGAATCCAAACTTTATTTTTATATTACTAACAGTCCATGATTTACCCTCAGTGCTTTTTCTTCTCCTTCTAATTTTAACACAGTGGAAACCCAGAAAGAGAATTCCCTGGGAGAAGCCTTGTGTACAGTCCATGCTACAGGTTTCTGGGTTTTGTCATCACCCACTGCCTCCTGCCTTAGGTGAGATAAATTGTTCCTTTAGTCATTTCTCTAAGAACTGGCTAAACAGGTACTAAATGGTTGTTTAGTTACATGAGTAGCTTTAAGATGAATTGCTTATTGATACTGATCAAATTACTTCCACAGTTACACAAGAACTCTTCCCACACTGTGGTTATTCTCAGAGTCCCCACCACTCAGGGTTACATTCTCAGTAAAAGGGAAGAAATACAAGGAACAAATACTCCTGAGACTAGCAACAAGCAGTTACAAAATCACTTCCACATTCCAGACTCAATGCTATGAAGTGCCACTGAGCCCTGAGGGGCTTTCTAACACTTTATTAGTCATTGCTGAATATATTCTCTTACATATCTGTGGTACAGCTAACCTGAAAATCACAAATTCTTCTTTTAAAAATTATTTAATTTCATGATCATACAGTAGATATTTTCAGTATTCACATCACGAAGAAGCTGCAAACACTTATTTGGAGAAGTGCTTCATAGTTTTGATTCTTACTCATTTTTTTCTAAATAACTGTGTGCATGTGTGTGTTCTATTGTGGTCTATGAGTATATATATTATATGTGTGAGGTTTGTGTGCATATGTGTGGTGTTTGTGTATGCATGTGTATTTATGTGTCTATGTAAGTCTCTGCATAGGTGTATGTGTGTATAATGCTTTTATATACAATGTGTGTGTGTATGTGTGTGTGTGTGTGTGTGTGTGTGTGCAAGCATATGTATTTATTCCTTTATTTTATACCTGAGATAATGTTTGTAAAGCTTGATTCATGTTTTCTCTTGCATAAGTTATTCAGTTTAATTCTATATTTGGCTAAATCATAAAATAAACTAGAAATTAGAAAATACGTAGAACAAAATTATATACAGGCTTGGACTAGAGAGATGGTCTGGTGGCTAAGCATACCTGTGGTTCTGTCAGAGTATCTGTTTGATTCTCAGAACCCAAGTAGTAGCTCACTTGGAGGGTACCTGGTCTTCTTCAGGCTTCCATAGGTTCTGCACACCCATATCACACAAACATATAGGTATGTAAAACATATATAAAGATAGAATAAAATAAATCTGTCTTTCTGTTGACACACACAGAGCTGGTTAACACTAAACAGGAGAATAAAGAGCATAAC
This sequence comes from Mus pahari, assembly GCF_900095145.1. Lineage (NCBI taxonomy): Eukaryota > Metazoa > Chordata > Mammalia > Rodentia > Muridae > Mus > Mus pahari. The sequence continues at coordinate 69,401,056 of NC_034608.1, forward strand.
ATTTTAAGGCAAAACAAACAAACAAAAAACGTTCAACGAACAGAAACCCAACCACCTAAACATTTTCTGTTCAGTCCCTTTACCAGTGAAACCAATTGCTCTGTATGACCTTCAGCCCCTAGAGTTAATAGCAGGATCCAGTGCATGCGATAAGCAACAGCACAAAGCCCAACCTGCTTGGTAGAGATTTAAGTGAAGTTGACAGAAACTTGTTGCTCTATTGAACTACTGGGGATATTTGCCTCACCAGCAGAGCTTTCCATGGTTATCAGCTCACTCTTCTTGATCAGGGTAAACAAGAACGAACAGTTGGCCCCCTAATTGAATACTAATACTGTTAGATATCAGTTTTCTACAGGAATGAAACATTCTAAACAGTAGGGAAACTCCTTAAGACAAAATAAACAACTCAGAATAGCTCCAGGAAATCCCTGAATCTGACCAGATTCACTACATCCCTCCTTCCTAACAATGAAAGACTGCTAGAGNCAGTTTCAGACAAGACAAGCTGAAAAGGTTACCAAGACAAGTCCAGTGGCCAGGCAGAAGCAGAGGCCAACCAAACAGCCTGAAAAGAAATAGGGACCAGCCAAGCTGCCTGGAAGAAGCTGAGACCACCAGAGCTGCCTGGAACAAGTTTCTAATGAATCACCTAGAAAGGACACCCTTTAATCTATTCAGCTATCAGATGCTTTAGCAGCACACCACAGATTTTTAGCTTTTGTGAGCTGCCACCAGTGCTGGGGTGGGCTTTGGTGGTGCAACTGTCTTTTAGCCATTTCTGATCCTGTAAGTAACGCCTCACTCATACTTTAAGTAAACACACTAAAACTCGTTTGTTCACCAAGTTGGACTTCGATGGTATCTGTTCGTTGATCTGCACTGGACTCCCTGTTTGGGGTAAAAAGGTGTGTGTGTGTGTGTGTGTGTGTGTGTGTGTGTGTGTGTGTGTGTTGAATTTCCTCAGGAAGTCTGTCTCACAAATATGTAGATATTATTTTCTCAGAGTCCTAAAGTTTCAGGCTATCCACTGTCCCATGTAAGAAAATAATCAGTGTCCTCATCGGAGAGAATTTTCCCCATACACTTAAAAAAATTTAAGTGTTTATAAGAGTTTCAGGACAGACAGACAGACAGACAGACACACACACACACGCTACTATATATATATGTGTTATATATTATATAATATCCACGTATAAATATATATAATGTATTATGTGAAACATATATAATATATGTACTATAAAATGTATTATATATAAACATATATATATATATATATATATATATATATGTTTATATATAATAAATTCATGGCCTCTTTTCTTTTACTTGTTATTGCAAATATACATAAATATTCCTACATATATAAATACAATCCACTTAGCCCCTAAAATATTTCCATATGTGTATGACTGCAGGGCTGACCACTTGATACTAGACAGCCACTTGGGTGTTCCCCTTTAAAGGAGAATGAAATCCTTTAAGGGATTTATGCTTTTATTTCTAGATTTGTCTTATGGTACATACTTGTATGTTTGCAGCCAATTAGCCTAGGAAATTATAGAATGAATCACAAGTTGATGGGAAGGATGAAGAGTTGACTATATAGACTAATTTGATGCATTTTAAGAATCAAATGTATTTTCAGAGGCAAAATGATGTCTGAAAGGCATTCCTAGGGAATTTATATAAGCCTGTCATTAAATTATGAAGTAAGGAGACTCCTCCAGTCTTTGTTTTGGAAGTCTTAATGCAAAGCTTCCTTAACCACTTATTGATGCCTAAGTTGAACTGAAGGAACAAGTATTTTTTTTTATGTTAGTAGCATCTAACAAAATTAGACTGTAATAGACAGGAAGTTGGTATGACCTGCAACCTCCAGTTTTCAATTTGACATCTCAACTCATTTTTCTTATAGCAATTACTGATATGGATGAATTGATTGAAAATATTTCCATTGACATTTTTGTAGAGTTATTTTTAACAAGATTTTAAGAAAAATGTAGGTCAAAACAGATACATTATAAGAATGTATGTTAAAATGCCTGTTTACTATAAATATGAAATTCAAATTTAGATTAATTTTTATATATGAATTATGCATTGCAGTTTATCTACTCATAAATTCTCATTTTGCAGATATCAGGCAAAAGGCCATATATGTTAATGGCTTGCCCACCAACATCTAGCCCTGAATTTGGCACTAAGAAGACGTTAGAACTAATTAACTAAAGGCTAAGGAATATGTACTATTGCCAAGTTTATTCAAACCTCAAGTAAACCTTGTGTCATCTATGTATAAAGGAGAAAAATTCATTGAGCAAAATCTACAACAATTGACATTTAGACATCTTTTGTTTAAAAATTTCCTTCAATTAGGTCACAAAATTGAAATGAACTTAGAATGTTTTTTTTGTTGTTCACATAAGTTTGTTATGTGGACCAGAAATCATGTGACTTTTATTTCAAACTTTGGCAGGAATTATGAGGAACTTTCCCCTAATCATCAGAAGCTATTCTTTTCTTCACTCCCTCAATCTGCTTTAACTAGAGGCGATACCAGGGTGCTTAGTGTCCCCATGGCTTCTATAAGTCGACTTTTACTGATGGGTACCTTGCTCATGGAACCCAGATCTTTTAAGGTTTTTCTAGGTCAACGGATTTGGAATGTTCAGATCACTTTTTGGCATAATACTCATATTCCGTTCATGTTGCAGCCTGGAAATCCCCACTGATTATTTTATAAGTCTTAAAAGGAATATAATGTCGAAATTTTAAAATATGTGATCCAGCACATTAATATCATATTCTGCAAGTTTACTTAAACACCAATGCTGATAAGAGCACTGGAACATGAAGATATAGTATTTCATATGAAACTTTGTCCTTCCCCTCGCCCCCTTATTTTTAGTGCCGAGATCTTTAGAAATGAGAGTATGGCATTCTTTTCCCTGAAATTCCTCATTAGTAAGAAATGTGTATGTGTTCGCACTTGAACTACAGAGTATATTTATGGAACCCTTCATATACACCTTTACAAGCCCCAGGGATGGGAAAATGAGAGTTATTAGAGATATGTATACAGAAAGAGCTGTTTCTTCTAACAAAACTGACTGAATTGCCAGTAAATAGGCTAAGACTTATTTTTCTCCTTGTGTTCATTGGTTCGTTGTGACATCCTAACAATGGATTGAGTTTATGATGTAGAGAGAGGGCCAATTGCTGAGGTGGGTAGAATTGTCACCATACAACGTAGCATCAGAATTCTCTGATCAGCTAGCTCAGTGACTAGAGCAGTGGCTCTCAGGCTTCCAAATGGTGTGACCCTTTAATACAGTTCCCCATATTGTGGTGACCCCACAGCCATAAAATTATTGTCATTTGCTACTTCATCACTGTAATTTTACTATTGATATAAATCATCGTGTAAATATCTGATATGCAGGATATCTGATATCGGACCCTTGTGAAAAGGTCATTTGCTCTCCCAAAGGAGTTGTGACTCATAGGTTGACAACCATTGGAGTAGGGTATAGTAACCATGAACATTAAGCGTGGTCATTCCTGACTTTTCAAAGAAAAAAAAAAACCTGCTTCACAAGCACAAACTGGAGCTACTTTCTCCAGACAAAGATGTTGCTCTTCATTAGCAGTGTCAGAAAACGGCAGTGTTTCTCTCAGAGAAACGCTCTTAAAGCTCAGAGATCAAAGATATTTCACACAGCCTTGTGGTCAAGTATGCTGACTTCGGGCACCATCAGACTTTAAAAAGAAATAAATTCACAGCTCAGCTTTATCTCTTCAACCTTGTAAAAGCTACTGGGCTGTGTCAAGAGGTCGGGCAGAGTATTTAACTCATCAGCTTGTTAGGAAGTTTAATAGGCCTGGAAAACAAGCTTCAGTAGCTGTTTGCCATCATCATTAATTATTTCATTTTGGAGTATACATGGGTAGTTTCATACCTACCATTTTAGGAAAATGTTTAACATTTATTCTTCTCCTGTGATGATGCTTAAAGCATTTCAGCTGTCGGTCTGGACAATTTACATTATCCATTGCCTGGCAAAATCATTTTCGACATGCCTTCATTTTCTGTTCTCTCCACAGTAGTTAATAGAATTGATTTGCATCAAGGTAAATTCTCTTCATACGGCTATCCTATCAATGCTAAATAAGTCAAGAGCGCCCTGCTCATTTTTTCTTAAAATAAAAGTCACAAATGTTTCCATGTTTTCTTTCAAATACTCCTCGCCTAACTTCCACTAATGTTAACAACTTATATGACTATGAAACAATGCTCAAATCTAAGATATTATCATTGAAATGACATTTTAAAACTCAAAACCACATTAGATTTTTTTCTTCACTATCCCTGTTCTATTTCTTAACTTAAGGCAGAACCCCTACACTGTGACTAACATTAATAAGGGTTAGCTTTCTTCAACCATGATAGTTCATTATTTTCTCTTCATCTTCCATGACCTTGACTCTTAGTGAGACCTAATCAATTGTTTTGTAGATTTTCTTGCAATATTAATTTACCTGTCATTTTCCGATGTTTGTTATATACTTTTATCATAAAAAAATAAATAAGTGGTGTAGGGATGTCTCAGGACTACACAGCATTAATGTAGATATTAATTGGGAGCCATGGGCAGGATATACCTACAGCCAGGGGAGAGGTGGTGCTGAGTTGCTCTCAGGGTATATAACATTAATGTGATGTGTCTTGTTGCAGGAGATATTAATTATGGCCATTGAATAACATAATGTTTATCTACTATAAAAATCACAATTTCCCTCTTAAAACTGATCAATACTTGGGGGATGTTTTTTATAATATTACTCTGGGAATATGTTTATCTTCCATTTTTGTTCACTGCTTCTTTGCATCTACTTGAGAATTTTTGTTTCCAATATGCATTTATTAGTGAGCTCTCTGTCACTGTAACAAATATCTAAACTCTTAAATTTACAAAGTACATTTTGGCCTTGAGTTTTAGAAATTCTAGCCCATGCGGGGTTGGCCACTTTGCATCTGGACTGATAAATCAGTGCATGGCACCCTGTGGTGGATTATAACTGCCTGCTTAATTTCAGGAAGTGAAAAGGAAATCGTGGAGCTATGTAATATAATACCAGGCTGAAATAACTCATGGATTTCCCAGCAGATCCCATCCCTTCAGGTATCCACTGCCTCCCTGAAGTTTCAAGCTGGGTACCAGACTTCTAACAGAAGCCATTCAAGATCCAAAGCATAATGATAGCCATGTTTGCTTAGCAGCGACCTCATGTTACTACTGTATCCCTATGCATATTACTTGAACTTTCTAATGAAGAAAACTAACATTTGTTTCTTATCCTAATAACTCTCATTTGTGGCCATTTACATAACCTTCTGTTGGTTCCTTTTCATCTGACAGTTCTCTGTATTTGGGGTACTTTCTTATTTCTGACACAGGTAAACAGCCCAAATTCATTCTCCACTCTTTTGTGTTCAATGATCTTTATTCATTCCATTTGAGAATCATATTTATATGTGAAAGTCTGGCTAATGATTGAATAATCTTCTTTTTAAAGTAATGTTATCAGAAAATGTAAAAGACAAAATAACTCCAAAAACAGCAAATAAGAAAAAATTAATTAAAATCTTTTAGAATACATATTTTCTTAAAATAAATGTCACTTAGTTTTGGTGTGGTGACATATGTCTACAGTCCCACATACTCAAGATGCAGTGATAAAACTATCTCCAAGCCCAGACATTCGAGGTTAGCTTGGGCAAAAAGAAAGACTTTATTTCAAAAGGAAAAATGAATAATTGAACTCTATGTAGTCTCATAGAATGTATTATTCTTTATTCTTTTACCTTATGTGGTTGTTTGGATGTGTGCATGAAAATGCTCGGCAGTGCCTTTGGAGGCCAGAATAAGGCTCAAGAGCTACTAAAACTGGAGTTACAGGTTGCTAGCAATCTATGAGAAATGAACTCCTGTCCTCTTCAACAGCAGCAAGTGCTCTCAACTGTTGGTCCCTCTCTCCATCCACAAGAATATTTAGTCTTAAAATATTCACAGCCTATAGCACATGTTGTTAGCAAGATATAATAGTTTAGGTGACAAAATTTCCATTGGTTTTAATTAAGAAGTACAGTTACTATTTGTTTCCTTTTCTGAAATAACAGGAACTTAATCTTTAGTCTTGACATTAACTTTTTGTATTTTCTGTAGAAGATAGAGTTTTTGTAGTTCACTTACTTTTGATTTTTATGTTGGGGCAGACCACAATTATTAGGGGAAATGATGAAATAGGTCTAATCAATTTACTGGTCACCAAATCACCAGAGGTGGCGTGAGTAGTGTCCAGCCTTTTTCTTTTCCTCCTTTAGTTCTTCACTTTAGATACTGAACATGCGACTCTAGCTCTTTTCCCAGAAGGTTTCTCAGGGGACCAGAACTAAGGGTTTTCTAACCTGAGCTGTCCAACTTAAGCATTTTTCCATTTCCGAATAAACATGAAGCAAAGCCATTGCATTCCCTTTTCAGTCCTGATTATGACCCCATGGACTTCAGTTACATTTGTACTTCCTTTCCTCTGCACTGTCTAGAGGCAGAGAGATACCTGGCCTTATCATGGAGAATGTGAGCAATAGAACCAGACTGAAAACATCTGAGGTGCTACTACTTGCATCCCTAGTGGAAGAGCCTCAGAGCAGCATCCAATGCTGATTTGATCAGGACCCACAAGGGCAAGCATCTCCAAAATACAATTCCTTGTTGAGTCAGAATGGTTTACCAAAATGCTGACCTTTGCCTTCCCTTATACTCTATGATGGAGACTGCTGTCATTCAACATGGGTATGTTGCTTTGGGATTGACACTTTAAATATTTTGGTTTTTTTTTTTTTTTTGTCCTAGTCAGCTTAAACATTTTTGAGCAAGTATTTACAATATGTGAATAATTAATTTAGAGAACATGTACATCAACTAATAACATGTGTATATTTTGAAATTCATAAAGGAGTTTCAAAAATATTAAATAGAAAATATTTTTAATTTAATTAAATAATTTAAATAATTAAAATAGATTTGGATTCAATAAGGCAATAACATTTTATGAAGGCAACATTGAATGTACTTTAGTAATTCTTTCTTAAATTATTTTAGTATTTGGATTTTCATAGTTAATATATATAAATATAAATTCATTATATGGAAATGTAGACATAAGTAAAAATAAATAAAAACATAGATGTACACAAAAGTATATTAAAATTTATAAACTTATAAATATAGAATTTTAAATTAAATTATCGATGAAAATTTATTCTTGAGTTATGCCTCACATAGAATTACAGGAAAAACCTTAAGAAGTAGGACTAGTTTATTTACTCTCTTTTAAAAGGAATGTTATTGAAAAGAAGTAAAGATTATTTAACTTTTAAGCTTAGATTTAAAGTCATTTTGTTGTAGGATAGAACATAAATTACAATTTAGAGGAAAGGTATTGAGAAATCTTAATTTTTTTTTTTAAGTAAAAAATTTTGTTTCTAACTTTGAAGTATACACAACAGGACTCTGGAAACAGTGACATCTTATTCTTTGTAGACAGCCAGTGAGGCCCATATGAGGCAGAATTTATTTCACAGCTACTCTGAAGCCTCATTAGAAAGATTCTGTCTAAATGCAGTTTTAAAATTTGGGGTATAAAACATTTTATTGAAATTTGAATTGCATGACGAGTGAATTTTACTTGGAATGTTTTTTTTTTTTTTTTTCTCCTATGTACCTAGGAATTGTGTTAAAAATTCAGGTAAAGAAGTCAGTTCAAACCAACCAACACACTCCCAGACATCAGCTGCTCTGGCAAGGACAGGGCACATCTATAGTCCAGCTACTCTAGAGGCCAAGGTAGGAGAATCAATTAGGTTAAGAAATTCAAGGCAAACCTGGGTAGTACAGTGAGATTTTTTTTTTTATAATGTTAGAATTTATAGTGATTAGCATAGCCCTCCCCCCACATCTTTTTTTGACAGAAGTCATTATCTTTCTGATATGTCTCTAGGGGTAATTTTGCTTATGAGTTTTTTTAAAAAAGCTATTTCTCCTTGTATTTCAATATTAAGATACAACATGCCTTAGCCAAAAAAATGTTACAAATATTTTGGTCCAATTTCTATGGTACTGAAAATGTTCTAAAATTCATTTTTGTAAAATCCCTGGCACACTTTCCATATGCCTTCCAATGCTGCATGGAATACATTTTGGCTTAATGTTACATTGTTTCTAATTATCGTTCTCTCTATTTTACTGTGGTATGAAAAGCATGTCTCTCAAATCTGACAATAATGTAATAAGACAGTGTGACACATGAAAACCAAATTCAGGTATCAGTGCTAATTTAATCAAACAGTGGCAGCAGAAATTTCTACAGACTTTCTTTTCTTTAGTAAAGATGATTTAGAATTCACACCCAGGGTTGGCAGAATGAACTTCTGCAGTCTGGTGCAATGCCAAGGCATTTAATTGAAAACCTCAAGTCAATAATTATTATTTCAATGAAGAAGAGCAGTTTATATCTATCAAAGTTGGAAGACAGTGCAGTTAGAATGACAAGCTAAGTCTGCAGAAAAATGTATCTGCAACAGACTCCCCTTTGCACCATGTCTTCTATCTTTTATTTGAGGGTGCAAGTGACGGTAGTCATTATCATCATCATCAGTTACGAAGAGATCTGTGATCAGCAGAATGAGATTATTATATAGCTGCCTTCCACAATGAAACATCAAACCTCAAAGTCTATGGTTTCATTTCTTTCTAGATATATATCAGAAGTAGTGAAGTTCAAGCCAATTGGTGATGGCATAGGTTACACAGACCAATGAGACATGTGTCAGGCTCCTTCTTACTTATTCAGTGTGTATTGATGAGAGGCCAGGCTGGTCAATGACTACATTGCATTGCACTATCAGATGCAACTGTGGGAAGAATCAATATAAAACTGTGAGTCCACAGGAAAAATAAACAACTTTTATAAGAACATGGAGAAATATCATTTGTGTTCTGTGTCATAAAGAAAACATAGAAAAAGGCACAGGACTTTATATCTTTCTATCAATCATGTAGGTATCCAGTTAACCAAAGGTTGGAATTTGCATTTTAGGATGTATTTTACATGATTGCACATGAGTTTTACATGTATGATGAGCATCTGTCAAATGAGAAAGAGTATTCAGAAGTGTTCAGTGAATAGCCAACAATATGAATACAGGTATACAATTAGTTACCTTTAAAATGTTGATTATACTTTAATATCTAGACTCAGTAATATTTTCTCTTCCTTTCTTTTATACTATTTATTTATTTTATGTTAATTTTTAAGGAGTGTTTTGTGTTGTCAAGTTTCATTGATGATACAATGTACACATTTAAAAAATACATTTTATGCTGGGCGTGGTGGCACACGCCTTTAATCCCAGCACTCGGGAGGCATAGGCAAGCAGATTTCTGAGTTCGAGGCAGCCTGGTCTACAAAGTGAGCTCCAGGACAGTCAAGGCTATACAGAGAAAATCTGTCTTGAAAAACCAAAATCAATCAATAAATAAAATAAAAATAAAAAACATTTATAATGTACTTAAATACTTTAATATTGAGATTAGCTAATATTTCTCTTTGGGGTAGAATCTAGTGTTATTAACCTGCGTAGACTGAGAATTTCTTACCTAAAATGCTTGAGACTGAACTGTTGTAACTTTTAGAAAGTTCACATATACATAATAATATATATGCTAAATTTATATTTCAGCTACACCATCTACAAATAGCTAGTCTGTAATTTTATGTAATATTTTGCTATATTTCTATCGTGGCTCATTTCTCACATGAGGTCGAGATGAATTTTCTGTATAATATGGCATTATGTTGATGTCCAAAAGGATTTGAATTTTGGAGGTCTTTTGATTTGACATTTTTCACCTTTATGTTAAAAGGTTTTTGTTTTTTATTTTAATAGTGAAAGATGATCATTTTTTTAAATTGATGATTTTATTTTACAAAGGTGTATTTATTTTTTAATTTTGTATGTCTGGGTGTTTTGGAGGCATATATGTCTGTGTACCATGTATATGCAGTACCCATGGACATGATAGGAGAGTGTTGGATTCTTATAAACTAGCATTACAGATGGGTGTGAGCTTCTATATGGGTGCTGGAAGCTGAATTCAAGTTATCTGAAAGAGCAGCCAGGTCATTTAACCACTGAACCATGTATCTTGTCCGTGTGTGTGTGTGTGTGTGTGTGTGTGTGTGTGTGTGTGTAAATAAAGTACATATTTTATATGTAAATAAAATAATATGTTCAAACTCAGTTTTAATTTTTAACTTGAAATTAATTGGTATCTATTACCTATAGAAGCTAAAAGAGTTAATTCATGATAGTGAAATGACTTAGCAGGTAAGAGATTTTGCTGTTTAATCCTGACCAAACTGAATTTGGTCCTCAGATCCCATGATGAAAAGAGAAAACTGACATGTACACACACACACACACACACACACACACACACACACACACACGCACGCACGTGCACACACACACACACACACACACACACACGCACGCACATTCATGCATGCACATGTACACAATGAACACTCCTCCCCACTAAATAAAATTTAATAGAAATTGAGTCTTTGTACCAAATGAAGCCTTTTATTAATACCACATTGTAATAGGAAGCTTATATTATCCACCTTACTTAAAGTAACAAACAAATAAATACAAGAAAATGCATTTTTAAAAATGGCATTCTTCACTTTTTAGTTAATCCTGGTCATTAGCTATGAAAAACTGCATAAAAGGATAGAATATATGAAAATACTAAGTGTAGTGGAAACTAATGTCCGACTTCACAGTCTAAAGAACATAGACAGAAGACTACAGATAACTGCAGACAATGTGGTCGTAACTGGGAAGCATAAGGTAGACCTCTGAACGGGAGATTTAGGTCAATAAAACATTTTAAAACCTTCTAAAGCTTTCACTCTTGGAACCTTTTAAAATGCCGTGAATCTGAAAATGGATGTTTTACAGTGACTTGGGAGCATTGGAATAAATTTAGGGGAATGATTTTTAAAGATTGATGAAGTCTTAAGGTTGTCTGACAATACAGCATGAACTTATTCTTATATATCTTAAAGACACTGATACAAAATATTGGGCTGTCTTGCTAATTTGCATTAAGTAACAAATATAGTAGAAAGCCGTAGGCTGAACTTGAGTTTGTCTGATTCTGAGATGGATGCCTGATACTACTGCCCAGCAGCAAGAAGGCAAATGAATTGCTTACTTTGACAAGGGAGGTCATGCTGGTGAATGGAAGTTTCACATCAACACATCACTATGATTCATTCAATAGAATGAAACCAAATTGTAACTAAATTTTTTCCTTGCTGTGAACATGAAGAGAGAATTATATGGCAAAAATTACAGAATAAGACTAAGACTGCTCAATTCAATTACCCCACAGATATGCCTTGAGCTCATATGACTTTGATGATCTTTGTGTCAGCCATTATTGCGATATGAGCAAAGGAAGAATTTATGAAAATACTATTGGTTTGAACATGAGATCATGAGAATTTTGAGGATCCCTGACCAGAAAATGTACAGGAAGAAAGAATGTGCCTCCCCAATCTGGGGGAGTGAGCAGGTTATTGTTTTTCAGCTACCATGGAAACTGGTCACCAGATCCACTGTGCACCCCTCACATTACAACTCCACGTGCTAGATCACGGTTCAAGCATCTCCTTCCTGACATCATAGTTCTAGGTTCCAAGCCTGGTGTGTCCGACAAAGTGGCTGATCTCAGAGACACATGAAAGGTAGACTTACAACAGAAACAAAGTTTAGATACTGAATAGCAGGTCCTAGTTAAAGTATTGAGGCTTTAGACCCCTTCTTCCCTGGACAGAATTCAGAGAGGAACCACTAATACTTGCTGTGATTCCAAATGGATGGAACAACTCCATCAGAGAAGCCAGAATCCAGTTCCAACTGCCACTACCCCAGTATCGGGGAAAGAAGGAGGCTGCTTACCATAGGGCTTGGCCTAAGCTAAGTAGAAAATAAACAGAAGTTGTGCTTGTAGGTTTGAGGTCTGCCCGATCCTCTTGTAATTCACACCCGTTCTTCCGTTGGCTTTGTCCTAGGGTGTCAGGCAGATGGACGTGAGTTGTTCTGCTACTAATCTTTAGGAGTTTATTTCATGCTTTACCTGCCAGGGGTTATAAGATTTTCTTTATTTCCAAGTTAAAAATTAAAAATCAAAATATTGCTTAGTGCTCACATTTCTGAAGATTGCTAATATGAAGAATAAATAAAGTTACACATGAGAAAAGGCTTGTATACAATGTAGCACATACTAGAAACTGAGTAGGTCTTTTTTTTTTTTTAATTTCCCCTTTTCTGAAATTAGTTGATAAACTATCTGATTCTTTACATGCTTAATATGACTTGGAACTGGACTAACTACCTCAAAAATATTTTTTAAACAATCCCCAGTAAAAATAATTGTGGGATGTACTACCATTTGTCTTATTTTACCTAGCTGAAACAGATTCTGATTGAGGATGTTATAACAAACAGAAGCTTATATGTTCAAGTAAGAGCCTATATTCATCTTTACTTTCCCTCTGTGTCTTAGAGTAGCAGGTACACGTGCGGTGCATGCTCCCCAGATTAAGAAATAAATTCCAAATCTATGCTTATAATATGAGATGAGAAAATAATGAAAAAGACAACCAAACAGCAATATTTAGGGTACCCAAATTCTTTATATATCTTTTATGATCAAAAGAAATATAGGCCTTTCTCCTAAATGATTATATTAGAATCTAGGAAATGTATTTTTCCTTGGAGCATAAGGTTTATGAGGTTGGATCATGATATATTTGAAAGAAGATATAATGTTAAAGCTGGACCCTTGGGGCTTGAATAATAGACCAAGGAGGGCCTGATTTTACTACTTTAGCTTCAGCAGGTCAGCTTGGCTGCCTGTCTCCATATGCCAATTAAAAAGAGCAAGTGATGATGAACAGCAGAGAGTTTCTCAATGTAGCCACATTGGGAGGAGAGACAGATTAAAAAAGAGTTGACTTATCCAAGTTCATCTACAGAAACCTAACATGAATGTCAGGTGTAAGCAGAGAAGGAAGTAATAAAACAACCAGTAAGAGAAGGAGATACAGTCCAAAGTTTTCTCTATCTGCGTTAGTGTGGGTTTGCTTCTCACTCCTAATCAGTATTCCAGAAAACAGAAAAGAAAAAGAAAAAGAAATCAAGAAAATTAAGAACTTTAAGGGAGTGAAAGAAAACAGGCCGAGATAATCTATCACAGAATTTAAGGTTCTTGGGAAAGGTCCCAAAGGAACAATAGCAGTTTATGTTATAGAAGGAAAGGAAACACAGGTGGAAAGCTAACAAATCTGTGAAATCTGGAAAAACAATATTCCAAATATAAACTGTCTATTAGCTGAAAGCGTCTTTCTTCATCCAAGTTATCATGAGACATTATTTAAGATTCCCCCTCAAGAAAACTCTATGGAAAAAAAAACAGTTTAAGCTTGAGTTGGCAGCAACTAGACTTTTGAATTAGCATTCAACATTGCCATCTCTAGGTAAATATGAAATAAGAATAATTAATTAATCTTGCAAGCATACAATATAAAAATAACATCAATTCTAAAATCTGAGAAATAAATCTTAGGTTTATCCTGCTACACACTGGAGTATTAAATCTCAGAAACCTTCTGAGAACCAAGTAATCTAATTGTCATTAATCTTCTCTCTCATAAGAATACAGTGTTCTCTATAGAGTTTTGAAAAAAATTAAAATTTGTATGTACAATTAAGAGACTCGTAGGTAAGCAGTTATTAAAAACAAGACACAAAGGCCATGAATCTTTGATGCTAGCAGCTCCCACATGAACAGTGTCCTCTGGTAAGATTCCTGGTGGTCTGTACTTAGACCTTAGATTCACTATGGATATAGGTGACAATGGATTTATTTCTCCATTATTGATGAAATATTTTCACACACTGCAAAGTGATGGTTGACTCTCCTCTCAGCTGGTAAAGGTCTTTTCACCTTTCAAGGTCTAAGAGCCAATCACATAATGACAAAGTATGTCTGGTTATAAAACTTCCATTGACAATATCTAATTATTTAAAGATTATTTACAGATTTAGACAAATCCAACAGCATATGTTAACCTTTCTTGCCACCTTTTCTTATATTTGTAACATCTGTTAGGAAAGCTTTATTTTGACAGCAAAAATTTGAAAATAATTGTCTGTCATATTCAGTGTAAACTAGACCCCAAATCCTTTGAATCTATCATTTTCATATAGATAAAAATCCAATATATTATAAAATAAAAACCATATTTTTCATGAGTTTTCTCAACTATAAATTTATGTGATAAAAATACTAAATTTAGAGTACAAGTATTATTAGTCATTAGCGATGGCACAAAATAAATCATCAATGTTATTACATGTCAAGTTAAAGGTAAAATTCTAACAAGAATGTTAGGTAAAATAGAATGAGATGTTTAACACAAAGTTCAGCCATTTCAGAAAAGGACAGTGACCTGTAGACAAAGCCGTTCCCACTGCATGTTGCTATAAATAAAGTTTTCTGAGTTCCAGCTTGTTCAGTTATGATGGAGGAACTGATTAGTTCAGCAGACATTGCATGTCCATAAAGGCCACCATATCAAAAGTACTGTATCCGCCATTTCCTGCCTTTGGAAACTATTTTTATTTTAAAATTATTGAGCTATAGAAACCTTTGGGAACTGTGATGGTTTGTATATTCTTGAACCAGGGAGTGGCACCATTTGGAGGTGTGGCCTTGTTGGAATAGGTGTGANCTGGTTGGAGTAGGTGTGTCACTGTGGGTGTGGGCATAAGATCCTCAACCTAGTTGCCTGGAAGTCAGTCTTCCACTAGCCACCTTTGGATGAAGACATAGAACTCTCATGTCCTACTGCACCATGCCTGCCTGGATGCTGCCATGCTCCCACTTTGATTGTAATGGACTAAACCTCTGAACTTGTAAGCCAGCCACAATTAAATGTTGTTTATTATAAGACTTGCCTTGGTCATGGTGTCTGTTTATATCAGTAAAACCTTAACTAATATAGGAACTGTTTTTATTTTAAAATTCTTGAGTCATACAAACCTCAAAATCTACAGTTAGGGTCAATCATTTCCTTCATTTCTTTCTTTTTTACAGATTCATTATTCATTTCTTTTAAAAAAAAAACTTACTTTTATTGATGTTCATTGGTGTTTTTCCTACATGCGTGCCTGTGTGAGGATGTCAGATTTCCTGGATCTGGATTTAAGGACAGTTGTGAGCTGCCATGTGGGTGCTGGGAATTGAACCCGGCTCCACAGGAAAAGCAGTCAGTGCTCTTAGCTGCTGAGTCATCTCTCCTGTCTCTCCTACACTATTCACTTCTTAGGTTACATGGAGAATTTTCATTTTTCTCTAAAATGAATCTTGATTGACTCCAGTGTTACACATTTTGTGAAAAAGAAATGGAGAAAAAAAATAACACGGTTGCTTGTTTGATGAGCTTTAATATGGATCACCTTAGACTATGTGAAATTTGGTCAGTTTATCTGTCTGACCACAATTCTTGGACAAAAAGCTATTGCTTTCTGAACATTTAAGTGCCCAAAACTCAAATAATCATACTTGTTCATGATTTTGAAAAGGAAAGAATGACCACTCAAGACAAATCAGCATTAAATGACACTTTTCCAAGCTGCATCATTAGAAATTAATGCCAGAACTTACTCCTCATTGAGAGATTTCCATGTACATTGCTTGCCAATTTTCCAAAACAAAATGCTTCATAAAAAACCAGAGAAGTTAGCATGCCTAGAATTAAATATGAAGGGCACTCTACTGTTTTTCTTTGTAAACAGGCTAAGTTTTATGACATTAAGGGTGAAGTGGTATTTGAGGATGAGGTACTTGGCCTGGGTTCTCTTAAGGCTCGGTGTTGCCAGTGTGGCTCTTCCCAGTAACCATAAAGGCAAGTGAGATTGATTAGCCTAAAGCCATCATAAAAGTGAGATTCCAAGAGATGCCCAAAGACTCAGTTGATCTCAAGATGACAGCCAGATTAAGGACCACATTTTACCAAGTTTTTTACATTTTATTTTGTGTCAGCTACCTTGCTATATTTAAGTGGAAGAAAAGCAATTACAAAGTCATCTCCTATCATAAATGGCTAAATCTGCAGTTGTTCCTCCTTCCTCCCATCCTCCCACTGCTCTTTCCTTCTCTGAAGACAGGGTTCTAACACATAATTCCACCTGTCCTGCAACTCACTGTGCAGCACAACCTGCCCCCAACTCATAGAAATCTTACTGCCTCAGCCTTTAGAGTGCTAATCATGCCGCAGGCTTCACTCATCAAGCCCATATGAAACCACGGTTTTCCTGCTGATTATCACTGCTTTGTAAGCCCTGAATATAGACATTGTGCTGAACATGATACCAAACAAAAGACTTACTTTTATGTGGTCGTCCTAGTCATTGAAATTTAGCACTACTCACCTGACAGTCTGGTCTCCAGTCCAGCTGAGGTGTTGAACCCGGTGGTGATAATTCACCTACATGTGATGGAAGGCGTTCTCTCATGTCTCCTGGAACCCTGGCTCCTGTCGAAGTTACTGCCCCCTCAGCCCCCACAAAAGAAGTATGGTTAGTAATCACGTAGGCAATGTCCCAAGCTTCTGACCTTCAGGTTAGACTCCTCCCCTTTTACCTAGCAACAGTAAAAACCATAAGAGGGGCTGCTTGGTCCCATCCTCTCCTCTCCTCTCCTCTCCTCTCCTCTCCTCTCCTCTCCTCTC
>NC_034608.1:69418283-69419809 GCF_900095145.1 Mus pahari
TCCCTTCCTCTCCCTCTTCCTCTCTCTCCCTCTTACTCTCTAACTTTTCTTATCTCTCTCTCCTATTCCCCCTTCTCTCCTCTTGGTCATGGCCAGTCTCTCTCTTTTACCCTTTCTCTCCCCCCCCCCGCCTTTCTATAATAAAGCTCTAAAACCATAGATTATCTCTGCCAAGGTCGACTGAGCTTACTCTCGCCTGCATGGGAACTTCTCTCTCTCAGCCCTCTCTCCCATAACCCTGTTGCCCCAGGGTCTGCCCCTTGTCCACTCCCCTGTTGAGTGGGGTCAGTGGCTCAGAAGCCCACCAGGGCCGAGCGGAAAGCGTTTGGCAGCCCTCCCGCATCAGCCTGCTCAAAGCATAGGAGAAACTCTGGCCAGGTGCAGGCTATCCTCCCTCCCCCTCCTTGCCCTTCCCCCCTTTTAGTTCCCACAGCTAAGGACATTTACAAGCATTATGTTGCACTCCCACCAGCAATGGAGGAGTGTTCCCCTTTGCTCCACAACCTTCCCAGCATGTGCTATGCCTTGAGTTTTTGATCTTAGCCATTCTGATGGATATAAGATGGAAAATCATTGTCATCTGATTTGCATTTTCCTGATGACTAAGTATGATAAACATTTCTTTAATGTTTCTTGACCATTAGAGATTCTTCTGTCGAGAACTCTTTGTTGGGCTCTATATCCCATTTTTCAATTGGGTTGTTTGGTCTGTTGGAGTCGAACTTCTTTTTTTTTTTTTTTTAACTTATGTATATATTTAAATTTTCATTGTGTATAACGATTGATTGTACATGGTATTGTGTTACATAGGATATTTTCATATAGCTGTGTGATAATGTTGAATATGTCCCTCCATGACCTCCTCACATATTTGAGTTTACATATCCATGTAAAATCTGGGGATCATAAATGAGAGAAAACGAGTGGTATTTGTCTTTCAAATACTCCCTTAATTCTGTTAGTAGGGTCATGTTCTGCCTGAGATACAGTGTTCTATTCCAGGTTTATGGTTCTCCAGTGCGACCATCACTTGAGTAAAGATTGGGTTATCATTTTCAATAGAAAATAATTTTTTTTCATATAACACGTATTGATCTTGGCTTCCACTTCTCAAGGTAGGAGCTCATAACAACACCAGACACGGTCCTATTTGGGAAGCTGAAACCCAAATATGTTAGTTTCTATTCTCTTCTGCCCCGATCAAGTGCTTAACAGACACAGCTCAAAGAAGGAACGTTTTCTTTTTACCTCATGGTTCTAAAGCTCCATCTTGATGGGGAAAGCATGGTGGTTGTGGCTCTGTCTTTGGAGGCCAGATCTTGTTACATCCTAGAGGGAGAACAGAGGCACGGACTTGGGCTTGTGTATATATCCTTTAGGTCCCATCCTAGAATCTACTTCCTCCAGTGAGGTTTCCCCTCAAAGAGGCCCACAGCCCCTACTCAAGAGCAGCAGCAGGCAGGGACCGAGTTCAAACACAGGAACCCAGAGAGGATCTTTCTTTTCTTTGTTTTTTTTTTTTTTTT
>NC_034608.1:69419820-69431236 GCF_900095145.1 Mus pahari
CTCTGCAGTTAGTTGTTATAGTTGTCTCTGGTTGGAGCTTGTTCCTCCTGTGATTCCATTAGCCTCTGTCAGCAATTCTGGGAGTCCAGTTTTCTCCTGAGTCTCAGTNGTCAGGTTACTCTCTGCAGGGAAGCTCACTTCTAGCAGGGAATGTGCACCGAGGGCTGGCGTTCAGATCTGACACCTTGCTGAAGATGAAGGCCCAATATGGGGCCTGTGCCAGTAGATGTGTTGCCTCTGCAGCTTATTCACTCACCTGCACAGTCTAGCCACTGAAGGACTCTGGACACAATATGGGAGTTGAACTTCTTGAGCTTTATATATTTAGGATTTTAGCCATCAGCCATCATAGGTTAGTGAAGATCTTTTCTCATTCTGTTGGGTGCCATTTTGTCCTATTGACAGTATCCTTGGCCTTACGGAAGCTTTTCTGTTTCATGAGGTTCCATTTATTAATTGTTGATCTTAGGGCCTGAGCTATGGGGATTCTGTTCAGGAAGGTGTCTCTTGTATCAGTGTGTGCAAGGTTATTCTCCACTACATCTTCTATTAAATTTAGTGTATCTGGCTTTATGTTAAAGTCTTTGAACCACTTAGACTGGAGTTTTGCACAGAGTGATAAATATGGATCTATTTGCATTCTTCTCCATATAGACATCCAGTTAGTTATTAATGGAGGAAAAAAAAACACAACACATCATGTTGCCGTTTCCTCTGTATATCCTACAGAAACTGATTCTTTTCCTCTTGTGTTAATTTTACATTTTAACTTGACTGAGATGATAAGCAACTGTGCAGATATTGGCCAATATTATTCTGAGTGCTTTTGTAAGGGTTTTGGGGGATGGTATTAGTAATCCAATTAGTAGACCATATCTGACCAAATCATATATTTTTTTGAAGTCCTGGATAGAACAAAAGGGCTGACTCTTCCTCCAATGAGGGTGAAGTTCCTGACTACCTTTGCTTTGTGGTATTAGATATTTTCACTTTTCTTTTTTTATTAGATATTTTCTTTATTTACATTTCAAATGCTATCCCAAAAGTTCCCTATACCTCCCGCCCCTGCCTTGCTCTCTTACCCACCCACTCCCACTTCTTGGCCCTGGTGATCCCCTATAAAATATAAAGTTTGCATATAAAGTTGGCATATAAAGTTGGCATATAAAGTTGGCATATAAAGTTTGCATGACCTAGGGGCCTCTCTTCCCAATGATGGCTATTTTCACCTTTCTATTTGAGTAGACACTGAGACATGCCTGGTTCTTGATCCTGAAGGAACTACAATATCAACTACTCACTGATAGCATGCTCATTGATAGCATGCTGCATGTGTGTGTGTTTGTGTGTGTGTGTGTGTGTGTGTGTGCATGTGTGTGTGAACATGCATACCTGTGGTTGATCCTTATGTCACACCTGAAGAAAGGAGAGAATCAACTCCTTCAATTTTTCCTCTGACCTTTACATAATCACTGATTAAAATAATCAAATTTAAACATTTTAAAAATGAGGATAAGATGGCAAATTATTAAGATTTAGAAAATGATTCTGAAATGGAGAATTTAGGCTAAGTCCTTAACCTAGTAACCATCCATATAAAATCGTAAAACATAATAAACAAAGTTTCTGGACAGTGTCTTAATAGTATTCAGCAAATGAAGAAATGTATACTGATAGAATTCTACTTTAACTGTACATCGTGAGAGTTTGGCAATTATGACAGAATTGCTCCTTCCCTTCCTTAAGATCTATCTTAAGAAAACTACTTTGAAACTTCTAATCTGGTTGTACCTAGGACAGTGTCTAATTGTGTGATATCTAAGACAATATTTCCCAGCCAAGGTCCAGATCAGAGACTACAGGGTTACGTAGGAAACAGAGCATCCTCTTATTTCTCATCCGTCTTCCACATAATGGCTGGCTTGGAAATGCAGCTGAAAGGAAACTTTCTCATATTTCTCCCAGGATACAGTTTAAAGGATAAAGTCCTAAAACAAAGAGAGAATGCTGGGATCTGATGGCTTCTAATTCAGTATGTAAAGCAGAGATTTCACAGTGGGCTGAGCAAGCTAGCAAAACCAAGAATCAGTGATCCGATGATGATGCAGAGAACACTGATGTGGTACTCTGTGACACGCCTTTTGTCCCACCATCTTTGGCTTTTAATAGTGGTAGACGATTCTGTCTATATGAGCGAGAGGGAGATACAGATCCAAGAGGTGAACAGATCTGAAGAGACAGACTATTTATAATAGGGAATGGGAAATTATTTCCTAAAAGTTTCACCAGAAACAATAGAAATTTTGGTACAAGAGAATACCCATAACTTTAGTACATGAAAGAGTTGACAGATCAAAAAGATAAACATGCAGAAGTTGAAAGGAATGATTGTGAGAGTCTTATTGTTAAAGTCATTCTGAGTATAATAAAGATTATGTCCGAATGACAATTTGTTTCTACTGAAGAGCAGGACACAGTTGAAGAGCTCCCAAGTCATATACAAATCCATTAGCAAAAGACCAGTACTCACAGGCACTAGTTAAGCATAACCTAGCCATGATTAATTGAAATAGAAAGTAATCTGACTTAGGGGGGCTCCGAGGAAGTTAGGTTAAGTAGAATAGGAAAACTCTCTTGTGGTCCTTGGCTGATAAGCTAATATAGGAATTTCTAGATAACATATATATCCAGTGAAAGGGTACAACACCAACCATCTGAAAGGAGGAAGATTAATCCTTGGTAATAAATAATTAGGTTATGTCAACTCAAGTATGACCCCTAAGTGGTTAGGCTGAAGGATTTAAAGCAGGCCAATAATTACCTCATCAGAGACAGTAAGCCTGTATATCATGAAAGAAACAAGAGTAATTGTTGATTAGATACATTCATTGTCATGCAAATGATAACATCACATGTATGAGATAGGAGGATCAATATGCACAGGTGATGCAATATACTATCTAAAAGGACTGATTACTGGAGCTGGAAAGATGGCTCAAAGGTTAAGATCATTTACTCTTGCAGAGGACTCAGGTTCAGTTCCCAACAACCACAAGGTGGTTCTCAACCATCAACAACTCTTGTTTCAGGGGGTCTGTTTACCTCTGTAGACACCAAGCATAACACAGTGCATATACTTAGATGCAGGCAAAACGTTCAAACACACAAACCTAAGCAAAATTAAAAATATCTTGCCCCCTTTCCAACAAAGTACTATGAGATGAGTGAAGAAACGGGCAATCTTGATTCCAGAGGGGAAGCACATGCCTGCCAATGGAAGGACATTTCCATTGACCTTAGCAGATGAATTATGCACAATAGCCACCATAAGCATATTCGGACTTTAAAGAAGACCAGGTCTAAGGTACTAAGGGAAGTAAGGATACTAACATTTCATTAAAAATAATGATTGACAGAGAAGTTATTAAAAAAATTCAAATTATGTAATTCAAATGTGTAAAAACTAAAATCATAGAAGAAAACAAAAACTAGCAACATAAAATGGTCCAATACAATTTTTGTAGTAATAGAAAATGGTAAATAAACTGAGCCTGAGACAAATGTGGCCACCATTAAATGCATTAATATATTCACACTGAGAAAAGGGGCCAGAATGAGAAGGACAGAATTATTATTTGAAGAGGTCATGGCTGTATACCTTCCAAATCTGGTAAGAGACCTCAATACAAACACTCAAGAAACCCTAAGGAGTCTAAATATAAACACAACGAAATTAACATCCAGATACATAATAATTAACACGTTGATGCTAAGATAAAAGTATTGAATACTGCAAGATAAGAGCTATTACTTTCAACAGAGGTCCATAAGATGACCACTGTACTTTGCTTCAGAAACAACAGGATCTGGAAGTAAGGATATACTGGACCATGTGCTCAGGAACTGAGAGTAAAAACTGCATATGAAGTATACCTATATCCAGGGTATTGTATTTGAAAAAGCCATCCTCGGAGTATCAAAAAAATCAAAAAGAAAAAGAAAAAGAAGGGACTCACTTCTCTCTGAATGACTTTATAGAATTAGATCATAGGATTAGAGATGACTCAGCTATCAAAAACACTGGATGCTCTTCTTGAGGAACCAGGTCCAATTTCTAGCATCTAAATATGGCTCAAAACCCTCCATAACTCTGGAAAATCTAATACCCTCTTCTAGTCTCCACAGGTACAAGGCATGCATGTGGTGCTGAAATATATATGCAAAAAAGACATCATACCTAAGAACTAAATAGAAACAATAGCTTATGAGTCTGTCATGAAAAAACAAACAAACAAACAAACAAACCGTAAGCTAGTAACTGCTACTTTCTTACTTAACTAGTCTCCTGGTTTGCAATCTCAAACTGACAGCCCTAGAGTCAAAAGAAAAGAAAGCCTTATTGAGGAACTGTCTAGCTCAGACTGGCCTTTGTGAATGTCTATGGGGGATTATGTTAATTATTCATTGATGCAAAAGGATCAAGACTACTGTGGGTTGTACCATTTACCTAGCCAGATGATCCTGGGTTGTATGAGAAATATAACTAACCATGGCCTGTGAGTGAGCAAGCACACATGATTCCTTCATATCTGCTTTAATTCTTGGCTGCAGTGAGAAGCTTCCCTGGTCAGATAATACCTCCCAGATCCTGCCTTCAGTGTTCTGCTTTGGGTTCCTAACTCTATTTCCCTTAATCTTGGAATATGACCTCGAAGCATAACATAAAATAATCTTCCTTTCCCCGTAAGTTGCTTTTGCTGACAGCATTTCATTCCAACAGCAAAAAGGAAAGTGGAACACCAGCCTCTGAAATTCTGGTGTCATTCCATGATCCTGGAAATAATGTTAATGATTGCTTGTTTGTGGATTCTGTCTCAACTAAATTTCTGAGTTTAAGAGGATATGATTTTATAGTACACACAGTGCCTCACTTTTCCAGTGCCCAGGAGAAGAAATATATCTGCATGAAGGACACAGCCTCGGAGTACTGAACACCAGGTATGGAAAATTTATGCTAAAAAAAAATTCCTTGTCTAGCAATCAGCAGGATTTCTGATGTTGACCTTGTTAGTTTAGATTATTAGTTCAGCTACAAACAAACCAGTGTGATCTTAGGAACACAAAGTTGTTTCCAAAATTCACCAGGCTCTGCCTGATCCCAGAGATCTGATAGTCCCACATTTAGATATTGCTACCTGTGGTTTATTGCCAAAATCCTGTTCATAGCTAAAATTGAATTTTTGCTCAATGTTAAAGTAGTGCACAGAATACTTAATTCTTTAAAATAAATAAAGAAATGTGAAAAGTTTTTTTCTCTGAGTATTAGAGAGAAATGTTTTTTTTTACTTCAGGGAAACAATTGACGTTTTGTTTGTTTGTTTGTGTTGTGGCTCCACAAATGATTTGAGGCAATGCCTAATGGTGTATAAATATAAAGCTTAAAGTGCCGAGAGGAATATCTGAGGAGTGCCAAGAATATAACGTAAATCTCATCCAACTGTTGCGAATTAGGATAAGAAATTGAAGGCTCTCCCTCTATCTCTCAGTCTTTCAGTCTCTCTCTTTCACTCTCCTTTCATTCCTAAATTGTTATATAGCATGCACCTTCAGCTATTTCAAACTTAACCCAGTGGATAACCCTTGTTTATGTCAAGCCCAAATAACTTCTAGAATGCTTTCTTTCCCAGAATACTGTATATATTATTTGTCTGGGAACAAATGGAGAACTCAGTCCATCTGCCAATGGAATGCGGCAGCATATTGAAAGCAGCAACATCCACCTCAGTGGCACAGAAGGCTTACCCAAAGGACTTACCACTCTATTTATTTTTATAAATCACATATACCCATAGGTCTGAGCTAGAGGACAAAACCTTCCAAATTATTGAGCTATGCCATGACATTATTTGTTTTATTGACAACCTACCCTTGTTTTAGTTCTCTACTTAAACCTCCATAACCATGAATGCACAGAGATGTGACTAGCCTAATTGTATAGATGCAAACAACAACAACAACAACAACAACAACAACAACAACAACAAAAACCTTAATGGCTTTTGCTGAAAGTAGTGATGATCAATGAGAACTCAAGAGCAGTTCTTTCCTCTACACAAGAAATTCACAATTCTTGAGTTCCATTTCCTGTCTACGTTCCAGGACTTCAGAGTAGGAAGAACTTTTGGGGGCATCTTAATCATATGTGCACTGAGATCTCAGGTGAGGATCATGTGCATACTCATGTTTTGAAGAGCATCCTGGACATAGGAATGAATTTGAAAATTTTAATTTAAATGAGATGTGTGTGTGTGTGTGTGTGTGTGTGTGTGTGTGTGTGTGTGTGTGTGTAATATGTAAGATTTAATACTTAAGTCCTCACATTAATTTTTTTTCCTTTTATTCCCAATGTCTGATGATCATCAATTCCAAATTGTAGTTAAGAAGAACTGATTTAATGGAGAAAGGTCCTTTCCATCATGCCACACAATCTGAATTCGAACCCTGGAGCCTCCTGGTGGAATGGGAGAACTGACACCAACAGCTTGTTCTCTGAATTCCAAATTCATGTGACAAACATGTGCGTAAACCTCCCCCCCCAAATATATAAATAAAATGTAATAAAACAAAAAATGCAAACTGCAGTTAAAATTGTTTTCCGTTAATTGGTTCCCAATAGTAAGTATGTGTAAAATAATAAGTGAGATTTTGATAAATAATAACAAAACATTGTAAGTCCTAGAGTCTATGCGGGAAGTTATTCTTTTATTTTACACTTAAAAGTTGGATTTCAGCTGGGCAGTGGTGGCACACACCTTTGATCCCAGCACTTGGGAGGCAGAGGCAGGTGGATTTCTGAGTCTATATAGTGAGCTCCAGGACAGTCAGGGCTACACAGAGAAACCATGTCTTAAAAAAACAAAACAAAACAAAACAAAACAAAACAAAACAAAACAAAAAGTTGGATTCCAATCTTTCCAAATAGGATGGAAAAAGGAGTTTAGGGAGTTTAGGCATTAGTAAGGGCAGAGCAGAATGGCTAGAGCTCTGTGAGCAGGAAGTGGTAGGCTGGAAATCAAAACTTCTTAGGGTCAGCATTACCTTTTATATTCCACCGAGATGGAGGCTCAAGGAATGTCACAGTAATGCCAGTTATGTTGCTATCATTAAAGGACCCTCGTTTGTCATGAAGACTTCACTAACGTCTTCACTTTAAACTGATGTTCATCTGTATTCCTCCAGACTTGACCCAGAGATGCAGAGTTTTCTGTCACACAGTCCACAGTGAAATGCTTCTAAAACTTCAGAGCATGGTTTACCTTCTCATGATCTGGTAAAAGCCGGAGTATCAGATAATCAGATATGGCAGCAAGAACGAAAACTCTCAGTCTTGATGAAGGGATAAGAAGTGGGATAAGAACGATATTATCAGCTGAAACTTCAGAGATTGCTGCTCTGGTAATAAGTTCTCTCAGGGTTACCTTTAGAAATGACCCTTTCACAATTAACAAAGCCTTTTGCTTATTCTAATCTAACCTCTCCAGTCTCATGCCTGACTCCCCAGGCTACATGCAACCCTATTGAGTGTTTCTGTCCATCCAGAAAATCTATCTTTACTTAAGTATGTGACACAACAGGGTAACACTCAGCAGCTCAGGCATGCAGTGTGCCAAAATCACTGATATATAAAACATCAAGAGTTCTTTGGACTTTGAAAATCCCCACTAGAAAGGACAGATGCTATATTTTTGTCTTCACATTCACTCGAATCTGCTCTTCCTCGTCTGCAGAAGATTAAGGAACATTTTCTGCTAAGATTCAAACTCAATCTGTAAACAATATAATTTGATTAAAACTGGAAGGACTCACTTTTGTGAGCATCTCTACCTTTGTGTTCTTATAATATTTAATGTAAAAGTAGTTGTTGTCCTGGAGGTTTTTTGCTGAATAAGCTCACCCTTTCTAGTTCTTTCTGAACTCTGGCTAGCTGGTTCAACTCAGTTGTTCTGTTTAAAACCCCTCTTCAAGCTGACTGATTCAATCTGGCTTCTCTCAGCTTCTGACTGAATTGCTCTGCTTGGTATCAAACCAACTCTGGTAATCTGTTCTAATCTTCAGGCTCCTTCTCATTCTCTGGCTGCAACTGCTTCTGCTGACCTACATCAAACTGCATGAGTTCACAAAGGAACTCGGCTCCACTGCACTGTAGTGCTCTGTGCTGCCTCCCATCTCATCAACTCCCAATTCACTGTAACTGAATTATCCCTCCACACTGCTCATAAATAGCTTCCTTCTAGAGACAGGGCATATCTTATCTGTGACTCATTCTGTAATACCTTTATCTGATTTTTCAATTTGTCTGCCCCTCACTTAGACTGTATCATTTGAGATTAAAGGTGTTTGCTAAAGGATTTCATCCAGAAGAATTAAAAGTGTGTATTAAGGGCATGTCTATGTTCCACCCAGATTGAACAGACCTAGAAAGTCTTTGGATGTAATTTGAGCAGCCATGTTGCTAGATTAAATTTTTACTCCAATTTAAAACAAGGATCAGCAGATTGCCTGAAGGTAACTACTCTTGCTGCAAGGTAGGTTCGATGCCTGGGATTCACATGTTGGAAGAAAAACATGAACTCTGACAAATTGTCCTCAGAGCACCCCAGGCTGGCCAGAGAAAGAGTGTGCATTCGCATATGCATAAGCATGCATGTGTGAAACGTTGTTAAAATTCAAGGTAAAATTCTATGAATAGATTAGATAAAGTAACACATCTACTGGATTTTAAATCACACCACTATTATTATATTTATTGTGAATAACAACGTTACATATAAACATTGAATATAAGTATGAAAATAAGAAGATCTCTACTATTATATTTGCTAAAATAATACTTTATTATACATAAAACTGTCAAGGTTTTAGTGAGTCAGATCATATAAAACACTTTCCTTTTCTTATCATCAAAGAAATATCAATTCATCTCAAATATGATTTTAATATACATTTTACAATTAAAATCCTGAAATAAAAGGAGTGCACTCTGAGACGTATACACCCTCATAATTACAAGATTTGTATGACTCATTACATCATCACCAAGACAGTATTTTTTTACCTTATTAATATAATTTTATTAGAAATAAGAATTCTCATTACATGTGATAATATAGTTATCAAAATAATATATATACTAAATAATTTTGGGTGGAAATAAATCAGAATAACCATCTGCTGGATGATATTTGTTTAAAAGGTGTTACTTAATTTACAGATATCATTTTAAGTCCATCTGAAATATCTTGCAAAATTGATGAAGTTACTGAACTATTTTTTTATTAGACATTTTCTTTATTTACATTTCAAATGTTATCCCCTTACCTAATCCTCCCCGTGAAAATACCCTATCCCCTCAGTCTGTCCCCTGCTCCCCAACCCACCCACTCCCACTTTCTGACCCTGGTATTCTCCTATACTGGGACATAGAACCTTCTCAGGACCAAGGACCTCTCCTCCCATTGATGACTGACTAGGCCATCCTCTGCTACATATGCAGCTGGAGCCATGAGTCCCACCATATGTATTCTTTGATTGGTGGTTTAGTCTCAGAGAGCTCTGGGAATACTGGTTAGTTCATATTGTTGTTCCTCCTATAGTGCTGCAAACCCCTTCAGCTCCTCGGTACTTTATCTAGCTCTTCCATTGGGGACCCTATGCTCCGTCCATTCAATGGATGGCTGTGAGCATCCACTTCTGTATTTGTCAGGTACTGGCGAGCCTCTCAGAAGATGACTATATCAGGCTCCTGCCAAGACAGTATTTAAAATATTAGAGTGTTTTTATTATTCTGAAGAGAAAACAAATCTTATATACAGTAAGCATTCAGTGGAGTGCAGTGTGAGTTTTTAAAATGAATTGATTTTTGTTAGGAAGATAAAGTCTACAGCTAGCTTCTTTTATTAACAATAAACCCTTTCTAAGAATAATTCTAGAACCTACATATCTCATTTTTTGTTGTAAACTTTCTTTATAACCAAAATGAAAATAAAAATCTAATTTTTATTAAGCCATATACTCTTCTTATATACTTAAACCTGATTTGAATCTGAGTAACCTGCGGAAATAAGTGTTTTGGAATCACCTTTCATATATGTGTAGCTGATAAAAATTTCAATATGCTCAGTGCAGAGTACAGTAAAATGGTATTAGTTGACTTTTCAGTTTTCATGATTCATATGTCATAGATGCAAGTCAATCAGAAAATTGCTTCCAGTAAAATTTTGTTACAGGAAATAAAAAGAACTCATTAGGAGTCTACAAAAGAGACAGCAGAGAACAATTAAGAACTCAATTTTCCTTGCTGAGTTGGACTTAAATAAAATCCTCACTTAGTCTTTGGAAGAGTAGCTCTTTGCAATTAATTAAATCTAGAATTTTCCTTGTTGAAATCAAAACACTAGCATAGGTTTTATTTTTGCAAGGCTGTGAGAAGTGTTATTGCTGCTTCAACACATATAGAACACAGAACATAAAAACGTATCTCATGCTTTGTGAACAGAAACAAAAATCTCAAGCATTAACAATTATATTGGTAGGAGGTTTTGCATTAAATTAAGCTTGGAATAAGGAAGAAAAGTAGGCTGTAAACAAGAAAAATATTTCTCTTAAGACAGTTAAATGTTAACGAGGTACATTAATCAAATTGTGATGTAATGCCCTGCCAAGTCAGCTATAAAAAGTGTTTTCCATGACTTTTCTACTTTCACATTAATTTTTTTTGCAGTAAAAACTAACTGCCTTATATAGTTAAAAGAAAGCACCTAACGTGATGTATAATTTTCTTTTGAACTGAAGAACCTGTAAAATTTGTGGGGGAGAGAAATTAAATGCTGCCTTATCTTTTATGGCAGAAAACAACAACAACAAAAAATCTTTTATTTTATTAATCTTAGTATTTTTGGATATCTACTTGTTCTTTTTGAGAGCAAATTTTCCAGTCTATTCCTCTCCCTCCCTCCTTCCCTCTCTTCCCCCTTCTTCTTTCCCCCTCTCCTCCCACCTCAATCTCTCTTCTTTGGCTTAGTTTTTCAATTAATTATTAATGAAAATGCAATGGCTAGTTATTTTTGCAGCTCATCAACTTTAAAAAAAACAAGTAAAAACACACATGATTTTTTTTGAGTTTTCCTGGTTTTTCCCCATTTTTAAAAAAGATTTATTTATTTTATTTGTATGAGTACACTGTAGTTGTCTTCAGACACACCAGAAGAGGGCACTGGATCCTACTATAGATGGTTGTGAGCCACCATGTGGTTGCTGGGAATTGAACTCAGGACCTTTGGAAGAGCAGTCAGTGCTCTTAACTGCTGAGCCATCTCTCCAGCCCTTTTCCCCCATTTTTTATTAGATATTTTCTTTA
>NC_034608.1:69431776-69433631 GCF_900095145.1 Mus pahari
TATCTTGGGTATTCTAAGTTTCTGGACTAATATCCACTTATCAGTGAGTGCATATCCACAAATTAAAATTGTTTTGTGTTTGGGAGGGATCTGGGAGGTAAAGTGGACTGGGATGGGGATGTGGAGAGGGAGAGGGGATCCTGATCTGGTATTGGGTGAGGGAAAAGGACTGAAGCCCTGAGGGCCAGCAGAAGGAATTGAAACAGGCAACCTCAGGAGGTAGGAGGTTGGGGGATGCTCCCAGAATGCACCAGAAACTTGGGGGGTAAGAGATGCTCAGAACTGAAAGGGAGGGACCTTAGATGAAATGCCCTACAATAGGGAGAGGGAACTTATAGAGTCCACCTCCAACAGGAAGACAGGGCATAAAATGAAGGAGGGGGATGCCATTCTACAGTCAAAACTCTGACCCATAATTGTTCCTGTCTGAAAGAACTACAGGTATGAAAATGGAGAGGATCCCAAGGAAAAGGGGGTTCAGCAACAGGCCTAAAGTGGGATCCAGCTCAAGGGGAGGTCCCAAGGCCTGACACTATTACTGAGGCTATGGAGTGCTCACAAAAAGAGACCTAGCATGACTGCCCTCCAGAAGACCCAACAAGCAGCTGCAAGAGTCAGATGCAGATATTTGCACCCAACCAATGGACAGAAGTTGCTGACTCCTGTGGTTGAAGAAGAGAAAGGCTGAAAGAAGCTGAAGAGGAGGGTGACTCTATAGTAGATCCAGCAGTTACATTAATCTTGACCCCAGAGATATCTGAAACACTTGACCACCAATCAGGTAGCACATACCAGTGGATATGAGGCCCCCAACACATATACAGCAGAGGACTGCCGGGGCTGTGTTCATTCAGAAAGATGCACCTAACCCTCAAGAGACTGGAGGCCCCAAGGAGTTTACAGGTCAGGTGGGGTGGGGTGGGGGTTGGCGGGTGGGTAGTGGGGACAGCCTTGTGGAGACAGGGGGTGGGGAGGAGGTATGAGATGTGGAACAGTCAGAGGGTAGATGGGAGCGGCTAGGGTGGGTAATAAAATCTGTAGTGTTAAAAAAATAGAAATTATAACTTTTGCTAATTTAAATTTTTGATGTAAAAATGATGAAATAAGTTTCTTTTAAGTAACATTTAATCTCATTCAAAATTGTAATATACTGTTAAAAAGGAAGAATAACTTTAGAAGTGAAATGTTAATTATCTTCATTTTAGTATTCTTCATGGTGTGTCTGTGTGTGTGAACATATGTATGTACATATATGTGTTTGTATGTTTGTGTATTTGTAGGTGTGTATGTATATGTGCATGCATATGTATTTGTGTTCATGTGTGTATGTGTGTATTTCTGTGTGTGTGTCTGTATATGTGTGTGTGTATTTAGGTATGTAGATGTGCATGGTCTGAGGATGGTCTCCCATGTTATTCCTCAGGTACCTTCCCCATTGTTGTTTAAGACAGAATCTCTCATTAGCCTGGGTGTAGTGGCCCCTGGTACAAGCACTCCCCCCTCTGGAACCAAAACTTCTAGTCCAGCAGAACCTAGAGTTGTGGTGACAGGAAGCAAAAAATTTCCTAAATTGTCACTAGGAGTTATAGTGAGTGGAACTATTCCCTTTTCTACCCCTTGATTCCTGAACCTATGGATCCTGGCTATGGGGGAAACTATAACATATATCAGACACTGATTCAAAGCATATACTGCCTTCTGAAGAACTCTGCCCCAGCCCTCCAGGCTGTTGCCACTGAATTGGCACTGTAACTGTGTCTTCAAAAGGCCATTCCATCTTTCTATCAGACCAGCTGCTTCAGGATGAAGGGGAACATGGTAAGACCAGTGAATTCCATGATCGTGGGCCCACTGT
>NC_034608.1:69434157-69446509 GCF_900095145.1 Mus pahari
GAGAGAGGCTGACTATCCACAGAATGGGTCATCTTATCCACTTGATTATGGAACTCCTCCTCAGCTGAAGTCACCTTTTGGTAAGTATTCACATGGGACACTAATATCTTTGCATCCTTTACCCATGTAGAGAGATCTATCCACATACTTCTTCCCCAGAAGTCTTTCTCATCAATTTTCCAATCGTGATCTTTTGAGGACCCTGACCATCCAGCAAATCCACTGGCTACAGCCCATGAATCAGTGAATAATAGTACATCTGGCCATTTCTTCTTCCAAACAAACTGTAATACCACGTGTAATGCCCAAAGTTCTGCCCACTGTGAAGATTTCCCTTCACCTGTGTCTTTCAGGGTTGTCCCAGAAAGGGGTTGTAATGCTGCAACTGCAATTGAAGTTACTACCTAATTTCAGTTTTCATAGTAAACTGTCTTTCTCCTTGATCCATATGTCTTCTGCACTGGCCAGATAGGAGAGTTAAAGGAAGATGTTGGTGGGAACCACCAATCCTGCATCTTTCAAGTCCTTGATAGTGGCAGTAATTTCTGCAATTCCTCCAGGAATATGATACTGCTTTTGATTCACTATTTTCTTTGGCAGAGGAAACTCTAAAGGCCTCCACTTAGCCTTTCCAACCATACTAGCCCTCACTATACAGTTCAGGGAACCAATATGAGAATTCTGCCAATTTCTGAGCATTTTTATCCCAATTATACATTCTGGAACTGGAGAAATGATCACAGGTTGTGTTCGGGGACCTACTGGACCTACTGTGAGTGGGACATCAGTCAAAACTCCATTAATTTCATAAGCCCCTACTTTAACTGAAGGGTCAAAATGTTTCTAGGGATCTCCTGGGATCAGTGTCAACCTAGAACCAGTATCCAATAGACCCCGGAAAGTCTGATTATTTCCTTTCTCCCAGTATACAGTTACCCTTGTAAAAGGCCATAGGTCCCCCTGGGGAAGAACTGGAGAAAGGCTAGTAGCAAAACTTTTAGGTGTCTTATCAAGATCCTTCCTCAGGGGAATCTGGCCACCCCTTCATTCAAGGGGTTCTGGNTCTGCAAACTGGCTCAAGTCTGGAAATTGATTCACTGGCTGAGATTGCCTTTTGTCACAATCCAATGTAGCCTTTCTGTGTTAGTCAGGGTTTCTATTCCTACACAAACATCATGAGCAAGAAGCAAGTTGGGGAGGAAAGAGTTTGTTCAGCTTACATTTTCACATTGCTGTTCATCACTGAAAGAAGTCAGGACTGGAACTCAAGCAGGTCAGAAAGCAGGAGCTGATGCAGAAGCCATGGAGGGATGTTCTTTACTGGCTTGCTCAGTCCACTCTCTTATAGANCCCAAGACTACCAGCCCAGAGATGGCACCACCCACAAGGGAACCTCCCCCCTTGATCACTAATTGAGAAAATGCCTTCTGCTTGTGGACGTTGTACATCGTGGTGCGCACTAGGCTCCGCACCACGATGTACAACGTCCACAAGCAGCCCTTGATCACTAATTCAGGAAATGCCCCATAGCTGGATCTCATGGGGGCATTTCCCCAACTAAAGCTCCTTTCTCTGTGATAACTCCAGCTGTGTCAAGTTGACACAAAGCTAGCCAGTACAATTTACCCCTTGTCAACTTGACACACAAACACATCACTAGTAAGCCTCAACCCTTAGTTCTTATTCATCCCCCAAGATCTTAAATAACTTTAAAAGTCCCACAGTCTTTGCAAGTTCTTAAAATTTCAATCTCTCTTAAAATCCAAAGTCTTTACAATTAAAAGTCTTTTAACTGTTGGTTCCACTAAAATACTTCCTTCAAGAGGGAAAAGCATCAGGGCACAGTCACAATAAAAAGCAAATCAAACTCCAACTGTCCAATGTCTGGGATCCAACTCACAATCTTCTGGGCTCCTCCAAGGGCTTGGGTCACTTCTCCAGCCATGCCCTTTGTAGCACACACCTTGTCTTCTCAGCTCCAGCTCCAGCTCCAGCTGCCTGTACTTCACTGCTGCTGCTGTTCTTGGTGGTCATCTCATGGTACTGGCATTTCCAAAACGCTGCTGTGACCCCTTCAGTCCTGGGCCATCAATTGCAACAGAGGCTGCACCTTCACCAATGGCCTTCCATGGCCTCTCACAGTGTTTCCATGGGCTCAGCTGCTCTGCATGACCCCTTCATGCCTTCAAAACCAGTACTACATGGGTAACTCTTACACATTACCAAGTCCAGCCACAGTGCAAGGTACAACCTTGGGTATCTCTGGAACACAGCCTCTGTGCTCTAAGAAAACACTTCCCAGAAGATGTCACCTCAATGATGCTGGTCTCTTCTTAATCACCGCTAATTCCTTAGCTCCAGCTAACCAGCATCAATAATCCCAGTAATACAAAGGTTTCACTTTAGTGGTTATGGTAGCTTGTTAATCACAGTGTATTCTGCAGCCCCAGCTAACCAGAACCACAGAATCTTCACAATCCAAAATAGCAATGGCCCTGAAAAGAGTCTTTAATTTTCCCTCTGAAATTACACAAGCCAGGCCTCCATCTTCTGCACTGTTTTCAACATTATCATCCAAGCTCCTACATAACATTCCAAAGAGCTCTTCACACCGAATGGATCTTCTGGTCCAAAGTTCCAAAGTCCTTCCACGGTCTTCCCCAAAACATGGTCAGGTTGTCACAGGAATACCCCACTTCTGGTACCAATTTGTGTTATTCAGGGTTTCTATTCCTGCACAAACATCATGACCAAGAAGCAAGTTGGGAAGGAAAGGGTTTGTTCACCTTACATTTCCACAGTGCTGTTCATCACTGAAAGAAATCAGGACTGGAACTCAAGCAGGTCAGGAACAGGAGCTGATGGCCATTGGCCATGGAGGGATGTTCTTTACTGGCTTGCTTCCCCTGGCTTGCTCAGCATGCTCTCTTATTGAACCAAGACTACCAGCCCAGAGATGGCACCACCCACAAGGGGACCTCCCCCCTTGATCACTAATTGAGAAAATGCCTTACAACTGGATCTCTTGGAGGCATTTCCCCAATTGAAGCTCCTTTCTCTGTGATAACTCCAGCTGTGTCAAGTTGACACAAAGCTAGCCAGTACATTTTCTTTCATTTGTTTGAGAATTTTTCTGCTTATATAGATCAAAGGGATATGCAGTATCCTTCCTATCTATTTTGTGCTTGGAAACACCATGATTGACTAGTCAGTACCAAAGGTCCAAGTGAGTCATGCCATTAAAAATTTCACCTCTACTGTGCTGACCATTATGGGATGTGTCATTATAAACATTGTTTTGTTTACACTGTCCATTATAATAGCTACGATCACCTTGTCTCTGGCGATTCAATGCTGCCACCTGGCCCTTGTTACCTCAGAGCCCAATTAAACCCATTGAATTGAATTCATTTAATTGAGCAGCAGCATCTCCAACCTAAGGTCTGGCACAAGGAAAAGGGCAAAAATAAGACTCTTCAAATGTGCTGGTGCCCCTTTTGCCAGTTTGTGTCTCATAGGACTGGTGAAGGGCTTATCTTCTGGATGTTCCCACTTTCTTCCAATTTCTTTAACATCAATTGGTATTTAAGTTGAGACACTAAAAGGATGTTTCCAAGGGACATTGCCCCATTGTAAATTTGCAAATGTATTTGTGATTGTACAAGGGATAGTCATATCATGTTAGACATAGTCATGACCTTGTTATTGTTTCACATGGACACGAGATATTATTTGTGTCAAGCTGATAAGGGATGGATTGTAGTAGCTATTCCTGGTTGTCAACTTGACTATATCTGGAATGAACTATAATCCAGAATTGGAGGCTCTCCAGTGATCCTAATCTGGAGGCTGGGAGATACAAGTTTCTGACCTGGATCTTGGCATGGAGATCTTGAGGCATAGTGGCTATGAATCCCAGAAGACAAGACAGGGAGATCTCTGAGTTCAAGGTCAGCTGGGATTAAAGGCGTGGTGGTGTACACCTTTAATCTAGGCTATACCTTCTGCTGGAGACCTATAAAAGGACATTGGAAGAAGGAAGATTTACTCTCTCTCTTCTTGCCTTGTGGGACTGAGCAACTGCTACATCCTTGGACTTCCATTCACAGCTGCTGCTGACCATTGTTGGGAGTTGGATTGTAGACTGTAAGTCACCAACAAATTCCTTCACTACATAGATACTACCCATAAGTTCTGTGACGCTAGAGAACCCTGACTAATACACTGGGGTTTGCCATGTCGCTAAGCACTTATCTTTGCCTCTCACCTTGCCTTTGCTCGGATGACAGATCTGCACCAGTATGTCCATTTTCTAGTTTATTTTTATCATCTTGTTTTTCAATTAAAACATTCTGCTATGGTGTGCTTACATACAGCAGCCTAGCATGACTGCCTTCTGAGAGGTTCAACAAGCAGCTGAAAGAATCAAATGCAGATACTTACACCAAACCAATGGGATACTTATGCCCAACAATGGTCAATACCGGGTATCCCTGGGGTTGAATTAGGGAAAAGCTGGAAGAAGATGAGGAGGAGGGCAACCTCATAGGAAGACCAGCAGTTCAACTAACCTGAACTCTGAGACGTCTCAGACACCGAGGCCACCAACCAGGCAGCATACACCAGCTGATATGAGCACCCCCCCCCCAAAAAAAAAAAAAACATATATAGCAGAGGACTGCCTGGTCTGGCCTCAGTGAGAGAAGATGCACCTAAACCTCAAGAGACTTGAGGCTCCAGGGAGTGGGGAGGTATGGTGGGGTGGGGGTGAGGGGTGGGCCATCCTCTTGAAGACTGGGATTGCAGGATGGGGTGTGGGGGTTGAGGATGTATGGGATGAGGAACAATCAGTGGGCAGACGGGGAGGGCAATAAAGACAGGACTGTAAAAAAATATTGAAGAATATAAAACCTTTAAAAAAAAAAGGTGATTGCATTAATTCCTTCCCTGTCCATTTCCTGCATCCTCCGCCTTTAATCTCTCCTATGTCTGTCTAACTCCCTTCCCACTCTCTTCATATTAGTGGCCACTTAAAAAAATAGTTCTGAGGATCTAAAGTCGGGTTCTCATGGCAGTGGAGGCAGTAGTTTCTCAGCCCACCCATCTCCCTGGCCTCTGCTCCTGTTCCCATGAATATGCTTCAGGGAAGTCACTCCCAACAAGGACTGTGTGCATTTGTAATACTGTCTTCTTTGTGGTCCCTCTGCAGCCAGTAACTGTGCTGAGGTCAGGATGAATGTACGCAGCCAGGGCAGAAACAAATTCACTTGCGAAATCTACAGAGGGCTTCGTAGCGGACTTCTACCTATGGCTTTTAAAAGCTTGTGCTTTTCTGTCTATGTATTGTGTGAAAGATAATTAGTCTTGATTTTTTTCACCATTAATGCAAGCACATGGGTACTTTGGAGGAGGTTTTAATTCTTTGGCTCTTGAGTACTTTAAAAATATACTTGATGGACCCATTAGTTGACAGAATTATCTAAATAGACTAATGCAATGTTTCCCCCCCCCCTTTTTTTTTCTTTTTGGGTAAGAAGCATTGCAGATAAAAGAAAGTGTGATTTAAGAAAACTCAGATTTATAGTGTAATATATAACATTTTAAGTAATCAAAAAAAAAAAATCCCAAGCTATTCTTGGCATCACAAGAACTTCTTCCTTTCTGTATTCTCTTTTCTTTCTAGAGTGTTGAGGATTCAACCCTGTCTCCTCAGATATGCTGAACTTTACTCTATCAGTTACCATTATATTCAACCTCACCTCACTCAGGCATAGGACATTAAGGCCAACTATGCCAACCTGTAGCTCTCCAGAAGCCATGGATGAACTGGGTTACCTGAAATGGGGGCTGGAAATGAAAAAGGATGGGGTGTGAGAGAAGAATGAAGCCAAGAAAAAGTTTCTGATCAAGGCTCAAAGTTTAATATTAAGCACCGTATTTACATAGGGAGAACCCACAGACCCATCCTTTGTTTCAGCTGGATAATATTGCAAAGCAAGTTCAGATGGCAGAATATTCCTCTAAGTTCCTGTAGGAAATTGCAGACACAGATGATTCCACCTAGGTCATAAAAACCATTGTGGCAAGCACTACTGGTCTGTTTAGCCTGCTTAAGGCTGGGGGAAGGGCACACCAACCTGATGATGAATGAATATGAAGTGGGCATATGACTACATGCTTGGGATTCTAAAACTAAGAAAGTGAAGGCAGTATGATCAGAAGTTCAAGGTCATCTTCTGCTACATAGTGAGTTTGAATTCACCCATGCATGCATGAACTTATCTCAAACAAAAGTAAACAGTAAAATATAGCTAGCATGCAGGAAAATAATAAAATTATTATATCTAATTTAAGAAATGGAATAATTTGGTTTTCAGTTAAATAAGACAAGAGTCAAATTTCCAAAATAATATAAAAATAGTAATTTCTGTTACTAATGGGAATCATCAGAGGAGTTGCTCTGTTAAGAATCAGATCTGCTATTAAAATAAACTTGCAAGGGTTACAAATTACAGCTGAATGATTATAGGAAGAACATCAGAAGGTGTATGAGTGTGATGGCTTGAAGGAGAATGCTCTCCATAGGCTCATATGTTTGAATGTTTAGTCTTTAGGGAATGTTACTACTTGGGAGGGGTTGGGAGGTGTGGCCTTGCTGAAGTAGGTGTGGCCTTATTGGAGAAAGTGTGTCACTGCGGGTGAGCAAGCTTTAAGGTTTTAGCTGTCCATGCCAGGCCGCGTCTCTTTCTTCCTGCTTCCTGAAGATCCAGATGTAGAACTCTCAACTACTTCTCCAGCACCCTGCCTGCCTGCATGGCACCACACTCCCTATCGTGATAATAATGGACTAAACCTCTAAAGTTTACACCCAGTTAAGTGTTTTCTTTTATAAGACTTGCCTTGATCATGGTGTCTCTTCTCTGTTTGAGACAGAAGTTGGTACTAGGGAGCAGAGTGTTACTGTGACACGCCTGACCATGCTGCTTATTGGCCGAATGTAGACTTTGAGACTTTGAATTAAGAAAGCAGTTGAACACTTTAAGTGGAATTAAGACTTATTCGGCCATACTAGTAACAACATGTAAGACAATGGTGCTGAGAGCAATGTAGATTACAACGGTGTGGTTCAAGACATTTCAAAGGATAAGACTATTAGTAAGTGGCCTGGAGACTATTCTTGTTGTATTTTGACAAAGAATGTGGCTACTTTTTGCCCTTGTCCAAAAAAATCTGCCTATGCTAAATTGAAGAGTTTGGGATTAATAGAAGATGAGAGTTTAAGATAGTCCAGCATTGATTCTGTCAAGTGGCTATTAGTGCTTACTCTTATACTGTAACAAAGAGGAGCAAGTTGAGCAAGGAAAAATACAAAATGTACAGTTTGACGAGCAAAAGAGCATCAGGAAATGTAATGAAGCTAAGACAAGGGCTCAAGGAGGTAAAAAGGATAAAGAAAGGCCTGATGCTAAATGGAGTAAAGGTGACCTCAGGGCAAGACCCCAACTAGCTAACCTTCCAGCTTGTGAAAAGGAATTAAAGGAAAGCTTAAGCACTGAAGGAGGCCATCGGCAATAGAAAGCTGATGAGCATGTGTTTGAAATAAGGGGCCAAGTTCCAGCTCCAGTAAGCAGAAGACCTTAGCATCTTCGGTCACATGGTACTGGCATTACAATCAAGGATACAAGAAAGAGGTTATAGAATCTCTTTCCATGGTTAAGGAAAGCTTTTGAGGCCAGGTGTGTACCTCTCTGCATGGTGGCCCAGAGTCCCAGACAGGCAATTGAATGAAGCTGTAAAAATGAAGCCTGGATTTCATTGGTGACCTCAAAACGCTGGAGATGCCAGAACAGTGGGATACCTGCTGAAGAAAGCTGCTAGAAGGGAGTGGAACCAGCCCAAAAGGAAGAAGAGTGTGGTAGTCTACAAAGCTGAAAGGAGTTGGGGACCTGAAGAACACTTAGAAATTAGACACGAAGATGCAGAGTTTGGAGTTTGCTGTACTATTTTTCATTCTTGTTTTAGTCCTGTATTTTCTCGCTACACTCCCTTTACTTCATTTTGATATAAAAATGGATTTCTGTTCCTTTGTGTGTTGGTGGTATGTGACCCGCTTTTTAATTTTGATCTACAGTTAAGGGATTGCCATGAGTCTCCAAAGTGACTTTGCACTTTTAAACAGTGTTGATTTTTATAGACTATGGAGACTTTGAAGCTGCACTGAATATATTTTTGCATTATGATATAGCTATATATCTATGGGGACCAGGAAGTGGAATGTGATAGTTTGCATAAAAATGGTCTCTATAGGTCCATTTGATTGGATAGTCATCAGAGAATGGCACAACTTAGGAAGGACTGGGAAGCGTGGTCTTGTTGGAGTAGGTGTGACTTGTTGGAGGAACTGTGTTCCTGGCAATGGGCTTTGAGGTGTCAAAAGTCCCAGCTATCCTAGTGTCTCTCTCTTCCTGTGGATTTGGATGTAAAACTCTCAGCTAGTTCAACATCCTGTCTGCCTGTATGCCACCATGCTTCCCATCATGATGATAATGGTCTGAACCACTGAAACTGTAAATAAGCCCTAATTAAATGCTTTCTTTTATAAGTGTTACCTTGACCATGGTGTTTCTTCACAACAACAGAACATATCAATGAGTTTAGTCCTTTGAAGCAGGTCACGGACATTGTGATTTCTCCCATGCCCACTGCTAGGTATGGAAAGAAAGGGCTGAGAATGCTGGCTCAGTAGACATTGTTGAGATGTATTTCACGCAAATGGACTCTAATAATGTCAGTCATCCACAACAAGAGAAATTGGGACAGAAGATCCAACAGCAATACCCAGAATAAAGGAATGTATAGATGTTAAAAGCGCTCTAAGCTTAGTGGGAAGGGGTCTCTGAGTTTACAAGATTAATTATGGTTTCAAACAAGATATAGGGCCATAATGTAGAAAATCCTATTGTCTTATACTACCTTGGGGCTGCTGTATTCTAGGAGTTTAGTAGCATAGGTAAGGTACTAGAAAAGATATAAGATCCCCTTTACAAGGGCAGCACCTATAATCTAGCACATACTAGTTCAGTATGGCAATCAGAATGATAATAGTTTTAGTTATTATTCTCATTTCCTTAGGAATTTTGATTTGTTATCTGTAATCCTCATTCTTCATACAAAATGTTAGAAGTTTTTCAAGCCCAAATCAATTATTCACCTGCAATTTATCAGCTTTAAATATCTTTTAAAAGGATCTTTTATTGAAGCGAATATTTGAAATTATTTTCAGACAGTCTGTGGGCAGCCTCACAAGGAAGTAGGCTAACTCCTGGGACCAATAATTTGTCAAGTGTCAAAACTTGTAAAAGGAATGTATTCTGTCTTCTGACAGCTTGATATTTAAAGCATATGGGTTTCATGTCAGAATATTCAATCCTCAGTTAAATATGAACCACAACTTCCTGAAATTCTATTTGAAGCTCCCAGTATTGAAAGGGTATCATCTAGGATCTGTCATTCAGTTCTCTAGATTTTCAAATCTTTATCATCAGAAGGCAATGTCCCTGGACTACTTCCCATAATCCTCTAGATTATGCTAAGCTAGGCCAGCCATGCTGAAAAAATTAGTCAAGGGTATTATAAAAAGCTTGTCTTAGAAAAGACTAAGTTGTACCTAATTTCTCAAGTTCTGTATTTTAGATTTCATTACAGTAAGTTAAAAAAAAATGAGATCGCATTATAAATATCATATTATAAAGAACAAAATCATTCATATTATAATTAGTGAAGTCCAAGTAAAAAACAATGCTGTAGAGAAGATATAATCTGTCACAGGTATTCATTGTTATAGCCTTCACTAATTAGCTGAATTACATTTTGATGTTATCTGTTGGTGTCCAGCCTGGGGCTAGTGTCTGCACACAGTAGACATGATAGTATGATCAGGCTAAAAGTGCTAGTCTGATTCTTGATCTAGAGATTGAGGGAAATTAGAAGGATGGGAAGTACTCTCTTAGTTGCTGTCTTATTGTTATGAAAATACACCTTGACCAAGACAACTCTAATAAATGCCATCATTTAATTGAGGGTTTGTGTATAGTTTCAGGGGTTTAGTCAGTTTTCATCATGGCAGTGAGTATGGAAGCAAGAAGTATGGGGGTAGGCATGGAGAAGTTGCTGAGAGTTACATCTCTGCAGGCTGAGGGGTGAGGGGAGGGATCGGGAAAGGGTGAGGGGTGGGCTTGGCATGACATTCTAAAACCCCCATGCCTACCCTCAGTGAGAGACTTGCTGCAACAAGGGCGCATCTGCTCCAACAATACTATTTGTAGTACATACAAATAAGATAGAACTGCTCTTTTATTGAATGATTATTGTTCAGGAAACAAGAAGAATCTATTTTCTATTTGTGTTTGTTTTTTTTTTAATTTTTTATTTATTTATTTTTACTTTTACATACTATACCTCTTAATCTTTTTCAAATAGTGCCATTTTCTGGTAATGAAGGATTATTATGTGGAAGCCTATGGAGGCCACTCTTATTCAAACTACCATAAATAGAGAGTGTGCCAAGAAACAATTTATGTAAGCACAATGTCTCTGCAAACTCCAGCTCAGCTCCAGTGTTTATAAACAGAGGGTGACAAAAAAGTGAACATGTGCTTCTGGGTTTGATTTTTGATGGGTCAGTTTCATCTTAATAGATTTCCCATTGCCTTTTATTTCACTTTTATTCTTATCCGCACTTGGTTTTTCACCAGAAAGTTCATATGGCCATAGTAATTTTTCCTCCTGTTTTTACATTCAGGAACATTTATAATTTAAAATGCTCATGTTTTCTAAATATCTCTCTCTCTCTCTCTCTCTCTCTCTCTCTCTCTCTCTCTCTCTCTCTCTCTCATATCAAGTGATCTGTCACCTTAAGAAACAATTTAGACTCTGTTAACAGGTCAATAACCTCTACATGCTTCAAATGTTAAGATACTAACATTTTCTACAGTTTAGTATATACAAGTAGCATGCAACTCAAATAACTCAGGAGTTCTTTTATTGAATCACAATAAATTTTATTGAATTTTGTGTGGAAAACAAGAACAATCTATTTGCTCCTTAGCTTTTTGACTTTTAAAAAAAACCACTTTTAACTGGAAATGATTTAAATATTCTTGGATTTTACTCAAGCTACCAAGACTGGCAAACATTACAAATGTCATCATTTCTTTCTTCCTATAATAACTCATAAACATTTGAGTAATGTTGATAAGCTTTCCAGGAAACGACAATTCGAGATTGGAAACTAGCATAGGACTATAAGGTTATTCTTTCTTTCAAATTATCAGTTTAAGATAATTTTGTCTGTAGGCTGTTACAATATATTCTGCTGTAACAAAAGTTAGGGTTACTCAATGGGTAAGGTTCATTTTTCAAAGGAGTTGCATCAGTGTAGCCACTGTCATTTGCATAAACATGCTTGCTATGTTCTTTAGCTTTTATCTCCTAGAATAACTATAGGACGTCATCTAAGACAAGCTGAACTTTGCCCCCACCTGCTTGCACTTTACAGATGGGATATTGCAATTAGAATGATTTTGTATAGAGATTTTTTTTCCTCAAAGATTTGATCTGATATCTTGAATATTGATCAAGATTGTCAGATCTTAATATCCTATCATTAATAAATACTTGCTAAAATTGTTAAAATTTTGGCTGAAATAAAAGTAGTTTCAGAATATTGCTTGATATCTATGTGTGTATGTTTGTATGTATATATGTAACTGTCTATGTATGTATGTATGTATGTATGTATGTATGTATGTATCTATGTATGTATCTATGTATGTATGTATGTATGTATGTATCTATCTATCTATCTATCTATCTATCTATCTATTACACTAAGTTCCTTTTTAATTTAGGAAACCAGAATTATGAGTCTATGTGCCTCTTTATTCATTCTTCTCAAATTGCACTTAAATTTGATACTAGTCTTTGGTTTTGAAAAGTTAAAATATTTCTTTCATTTGATTTCACCCACCCATCCATCCATCCATCCATCCATCCACCCACTCACCCATCTATCCATCAATTCACTGAAGTTTTTTATTAAGCCATAAATATTTTTTCTAATAACAAAATAGCTGTGAACAAAAACACAAGGAAGCCTTTGGAGATTACACTGGAGGGAGAAACATTTCTCATGTGATCACATTGGTGTGTTCAGTCATGAACTGAAATAAATATTCTGGAAGGTACCAGGTTCTCTCAGGAATCACACACACACACACACACACACACACACACACACACACACACACACACACACATACACACACACAACAAAACAAAAACAACAACAACA
>NC_034608.1:69446545-69456495 GCF_900095145.1 Mus pahari
AACAAAACAAAAACAAAAAAGAAATACGACTTTAATTTAGGAGTCAATTCAGATTCAGTTAGCACAAGTATTCTTGGCCAGAACACATATGGCCTTCCTTTGTAACCTTAAGAATTTTAATCTTTATTTCAAAATCAGTCAAAAATAATTTAAAGAGTCTAAACATCAGCAAAACCTCAGGCTGTAGTTTAGAGAGTTCACACTACCCGCAGAATGGAAAAGGCACTGCCACTGGTCCCAATGGAGGGGAGTTGATTCTAGGCTCATGAATGCAATGCACATGGAATATTTCTAAAAATAATAATAATAATAATACATTTTGTAGTAGCCTGTATCTGAGGACTCAGGGGAAAAAGGAATCCCTTCTGATTCAGTACTAGGAACAGATTGCCTAAACCAGATCATTATTTGTTCTCTCTCTCTCTCTCTCTCTCTCTCTCTCTCTCTCTCTCTCTCTCTCTCCTTTTTCTTTTCTTTCTTTTTGTACAAACAGTAGAAATATGACACTGACTATATTCTCACATTCTTGTTTTGTGTCACAGAAGTAAAAGTCAAATGTGTGGATTTCTTCAAACCATTTAGAGTAATGGACTCTAGAGTATTGCATTTTGTCTTTCCTTCCTTCTTGTTCTTAATTTTAAAGCATAATTAATTTTC
This sequence comes from Mus pahari, assembly GCF_900095145.1. Lineage (NCBI taxonomy): Eukaryota > Metazoa > Chordata > Mammalia > Rodentia > Muridae > Mus > Mus pahari. Next base: position 69,447,203 of record NC_034608.1, read on the forward strand.
ATTTCTTAAATTTTAGCATAATACTAATTTGCACCTGTAGAAGAAAATATATAAAATATATTAAAGAGAATCATGAAAACTGTTTTATTACAATGTTAATATTAATACAACATAATTATTTTTCCACTTTGTAGGAATATCTAAAATGTAGGAATGTTTGTTGATAGCATACTAAACATTTATAAAGGTGAGATTTTTTTTTAAACACACCACCACTGAATAGTCACATGTTTGAAAAGAAGAATTTTCCATTGCATACTGGCTTGCTACTTGCAGAATTTTATGGCTAATCTCTATGCTGTTATGAGCCATATTGCTTCAAGATGTGTAAAACTAGCAAGACCTTAAATTCCAGATACCATTACCACTTGGCTTTGGAACATGCTTTTGATATCTGGTATTGTGCAATGTTCTTTGGAATTTTTGGAAGAATTTGACTACTCTTGAAATATGAAAGAAAAAAAAAGGATTGTATCTTATTTAGCACAGTGATAAAGCAGTTTTTAAAACATACCGCCACTTACTTGGGACATATATGTTCTTCCTGTGGTGCTGTAGACATATTTAATACTTAGCCACTGCATCTTAATGTGATGCTTGCTTGTAATTGTCTTTACAATTATATTAGACTTATACTGGTAACTTTTTCAATGTTTGATTTGGAACATAATAACAAAAATGCATTCAGCTGGTGAATAGGCACATGTGAGGCTCACATAGGAGCCTTCTCTGCTGCAAACTCACAGTCCCTGTGTTTCCCAGATTCTGGTCTTAGTTGGCTTAGTTTGACCTCAGTTGTTACTTCTCAGACAGTAATTCAAAAAGAATATTGAAAACCAAGGCAGAAGGAACAGTTCACAATACTTGTTTTCTGAACCGAACATCCTCTTCTTGTTTCTCAACAATTGGCTTAACCTCTGAAGTAGAACTACTATTCATTCTTTGAACTCATCCCTTCTGCCTGTGACTGCGTTGTGAGTGAACTTTTCATGGCTGAATGCTTCTCCATACTTCTGGCTGTGTCCATTGACAAACTTGGACTTCTAGACTCAGGTAACATGTTTCTGTTTTCTGAATGGGTAACAGATTCAGAGTCAGAAAACCAAACAGGGTTGTATTCAATTTTAGATTCAGGTTCGTTCCAGATAACTTTGAGGTCGAACTTTGTTCTAGATAATTCCCTGATCTGAAAGAGTTTAAGGATGCCAGGGTGGGTGGTTTCTGGGTTAACAAAGGAATTCTGTCCTTTGGGTCTTGTTCAGTTCATGACCCCTTTGAGCTACCACTAAATAGCTCTGAGTGTATCATGTTTGAGCTGCCAAGGTGGGTCCAACTTGCACTGCATGCTCACTGGGGATCAGATCAATGCCTTGAAAGCAACCATCTGTGGCATGGAAGCCATTCAGCTATTGACATCTTGTTCTTCTGTGGGCCAGGGAACAATGTCAATGGGCTATCTGGTAAATCACTTTCCTTTGGAACTGTGGGGTCTGGAGTTTGTAGTACAACACTTCTTTGTGCTGCATAATTCTCATTTCTTTGTGTCAGCTGAGACACAGAGCAAATGTTTAGCAAAGGATTCCAAACTTGTAGCAATCCTTAAGCAATACTAAAACTATGTGGAATGTAATCTCCACTTCTTAATTACACAGTTATTTCTAAATATAACATCCTTCTATGGTTTTGTTTTTTTCTTGAATGGGCCTAGTATATTTGTTCCTTAAATATAATGATGGTTGAAGCAAAATATAATAGTCATTCAGAGTCACATATATCTAGAATCACGTCCTAAGTCTTTTATTTTGTTGAAGGTAAGGCAAAAGTACTTTGACTATGACTGTAAACTGTAGAAAGATGCTCAGATATAAAACAGGATTGATAACAATATCTATTGGGTTAAGTAAAAAGGCTCCCATATTGCATTTCAAGTGTTCTGCCTTATTAAAGTTGCCTAAACTACTGGTTGGATTTCTGCAGCCTCACCCAGGCACTGTTGGCTACCCATTGCTTGGAAGGTAAAAATACTATCATGAATCACAGTAGTCTATTTATGTTCCAAACAAAGTCAATTTTGTTAGCTTGACTGTCCCATTACACGCTTCACTTAGTCCATTCTGTAAAAAGATTTAATTCTTTCTCCATGGTCTCTGTGATTTTCTGCATAGTGCTCTATTTGCTTACAATGCTCTTCTCTCCCTCTAGAAAAAACTTCTGTTATCATTCCGCCTCCACAGAACTTGTACATTGAAGTTCTACTCCCAAATGAGGTGGCATTTGCAGGTGGGTCTTTGGGGGAGATAATTAGGTTTAAATGAGACCATGAGCTTAGAGCATCACTGTGGGGTTAGCATCCTCATAAGAGGAAGAGAGAGCAATCTTCCTTCCATGCTTCTACCTTGCCATGCAGGAATGCAGCCACCTACAAGCCACAGAAACAGTTCTTGTGAACAAAGGGGCAGGTTTCCCGATCTTGGATAGCCCAGCTTCTAGAATGGTGAGAAATGATTTTCTTTCACTGAAGCCCCTCAGCCCATGATTTAATTGTTGTTAGTATACCTCGAAAAGATAATTATACAATCCCTTTCCTTTGCTGCTCTCCTTCAACTCATTTTATGTCAAGTTGTGCTTAAAAACAATCCATCTCTTAAAAAATGATTTCAGAGAATCATTAAAATAATTTAAAATATAAAACAGGTGGATTTACCTTTTCACAGGGACTTTTAATTTGGGTCCTTAGTAAAATACAGTTAGAACACCAATCTTGTCAGATTGTAGCTCGGAGTCGACACCTCCATATAAATCGAAGTGGAATTGCTACACCTAATTAACTGTCTTTTATTTACAATTATTCTTTGCAAATTGGTGTCTCTTTAGACAGAAAACATATGTCTTGCAAATAATATATCTGGGAAATTTTAAGTGATGCTTTATTAATTGTGGCTCAGAGGATACTAAGTAAAACTTATTCAAGCAAAGGAAAGTCAATGTATTTGATATTAGGCAAGAAAGAATCACCTGTCTTCAGCTAATTTATAATTTAGTTGGTCGACCAAAAGATGGTGAAGATGAAAGATTCTTTTATATCCAACACTTATAAAAAGGATGAATTTTTCTCCAGGAAATTCTTTTACATTTACATTTAAATTGATATGTTAGACTTAAAACAATCCTGGGTGATGATCTCAGGTGGTCTGTTTTTTTCTCATAGCTCATGTCGTCATCAGAGAAATAAATGACTGGCCCAAGATAAATCCATGATTTCATCGACTTAGAGAGAAACTGTGGATTTGGACAGTTCAACAGCATAGTAATGGTGAAAATAGAAGTTTTCCATAATGTTTCTACGCTACTCATGATTTAAGAAAACATAGTTCTCAGAATTCTATTACATGTTAGTTAACTGCAATAAATATTTATGAATATAATGCATATATGACTATGCTTATGCTATGAGCATAGGAGGCAAACATTGTTTAACACAGGTTAATATGAAAATGATATATTTTGTATAGTGATGAAGTATAATAAAGAATAAGAAACTAATTTGGGAAATATTAATTAAATTTTTCTATAATTTATCAGTTCATGAACAACATTCTCATCCTTCTTAGACACATTTTTTTTTACATAGCCTAGACTGGCCTATGTGGCCACTCCCTATGTAGCCCAGGAATGCCTGAGAATCTATATAAAATATTTTCAAATTAGGTCTTTTCCACATAAAGGTCTAGGGACATGAAGTGTGAAACTAGCTACTATTCTAAGCTAAGTATTGATGACAATAAAAACAGTATTCCCTTGTATACCACATGTCATGTTTTGAGGGAACCACCTTAATATTGAAGGATTAAAATGTCAGTATTTTTCCCCTTAACAATTATTGGTTATTTGGTTGCTTAACTTTAAATTTTAGCAAGAAAGTTATAGCATGGATTATTATACATATATAAAAATTACTAGAGATAAGCCCTTGCATAAAACTATTACTCAAGAAACGATTTAACAAATGATTAAGACCACAGAAACTCAGGTTTCCTCTGTCTCCATTGGCCTTCCCTAAATAAATGCTACCATGATATCTACCTAGAGTCCTTACCAGGCCCAGCTTCTTTCATTTAAGTGTGTAACATAAAGCAAACTTCTGTGAACACACACACTAACTCCGAGCATATTATTGATTAGGGGAAGGTTTTGTGCATTGTTTGTTCAGATGCTGATATCTGTGCCCAGACATCTGGTTACAGTCTGAAGGTTGGCATTGCCATGATTATTGGAGTCTCACTGATGTGTAAAAATTGTTCTCCATCAAGAGCATTAGCCAATAGTTGGCTAGGAAAAGAGAAAGAAGGATGTCTGATCCTAGTCAGGGAGGTGTTACTCTTCCTTTGAATAAATATCCAACTTAATACACAATGTAAGCTAAAGATGAAAATATATAAAAATATCCTTTCCTAAAAAAAAAAAAAAATCAAGAAGACAAACTCTCATCCAAGCAAGAGACACAGAGTAACCAAATTAACAAAATCAGAAACACAAAGCGGGCTATAACAACATACAGAGAGGAAATCCAAAGATTTATTAGGGCATACATTCAAATCTTTACTCCACAAAAATTGAAAAAACTCTAAAAGAAATGAAGACATTTCTCTGTGTATATCACTTCAGAAAAATTAAAGCAAAACCAGGTAAACAATTTGAATAGAGGTATAACCCCTAGTGAAATAGATGCAAACATTAAAACAACTCTGGGAGCTCTTAGAGACTAAGCCACCAACCAAAACCAGACTAGTCTGAGACCCTTGGCACATACATAGCAGAGGACTGCCTTATCTGGCCTTAGGAGCAAAGGCTATGGCTAATCCTGTAGACACTTGAGGCCTCAGGAGGGGTGGGTAGCACACTCTCAGAGGCAATGGAGAGGTGGAATGTGATGAAAAACTCTGGGGGAGAGGACCAGGAGGGGAAGGCAATGTCTGAAATGTAAATAAATAAAATAATTAAATTTTTCAAAAAGTAAAAAACAAAACAAAACAAAACAAAAAGAAACAAAAAAACAAAACATAAATAGACTTAAAAGAATCTCACAACCCCAGTACTCCCAAGAAGCCCAGGACCAAGTGAGTTTAGTATAAAAGGATACTGTATTTTCAAAGAAGAGCTGATGCCAATGCTCTCCAAATTATTCCACAAATAGGGACAGAAGGGACATTGCCCAATTCATTTTATGAGGCCACAGTTTCCCCGATACCTAAACCAGAGAAACCCTCTACAATGAAAGGGAATTACAGGTAAATTTCCCTTATGAGCTCAGTAAAATATTTGCAAACCAAATCTAATAACATGTAAAAAAAGGTCATCCACTATTATCAAGTAGGATTCATCCCAGAGATACAGGGATGGTTGAACATTCAAAAATAGGTAAAATTATTCCACCATAAAAATAAACTGGAAGAAAAAAATGGTCATATCATTAGATGCCCAAAAAAGCCTTTGACAATACAATGCCCCTTCATAATAAAAGTCCTAGAGAGATTAGGGATACAATATAGGAAATTTCTAGCAAGACTATAACCAAAATCATCTGAAATGGAAACTCAAAGCAATCCCACTAAAACCAGGGACAAGACATGGCTGCCCACTTTCTCCATATCTACTCAATGTAGCACTTTCTCCATATCTCCTCAATGTAGTACTTGAAAATTTAGCCAGAGCAGTAAGTCAGCTGAAGGAGATCAAGGGGATACAAATAGGAAAGGAAGAAGTCAAAGTATCACTGCTTGCAGATGATATGATAGCATACATAAATGACCCTAAATTTTTTACTAGGGAACTCCCATAGCTGACAAAAAAACAAAAAACAAAAACAAAAAAAAAAAAACCTAAGCAAAGTGATTGTATACAATATTAACTCAAAAATGTCATAGTCTTCCTATACACAAACGGACTGAGGAAGAAATCAGGGAAACAATATCCATCATAATAGCCACAAATAATATAAAATATCTTGGGGTAGCTCTAATAAAATAAGTGAAAGACTTCTATGATAAAAACTTCAAGTAACTGAAGAAAGAAATTGAATAAGATATCAGAAAATGGAAAGACTTCCCATGTTCATTGATCAGTAGGATTAACAGTAAAAATGGCCAACCTACCAAAAGCAATCTGCAGATTCAATGCAGTTCCCATCAAAATTCCAACACAAAATTTTACAGACCTTGGAAGATCAATTCTCAATTTTATCTTTTAAAACAAATAAAGGCAGGATAGCCAAAACAATCCTGAACAATAAAAGAACTTCTGGAGGAATCCCCATCCCTGACATCAAGCTATATTACAGAACAATGGTGATAAAAACTGCATGGTATTGGTACAAAAAAATGACAGGTGCCTCAATGTAATAGAATTGAAGAAATAAACTCAGACACCTATGTACTCTTGATTGTTGACAAAGAACCAAAACCATTCAATGGAAAAAATAAAGCATCTTCAACAAGTAGTGCCAGTCTCACTGAACGCTGCATGTGGAATGCAAACAGATCCATATCTATCACACAAAATTCAAATCCAAATGGATCAAAGATCTCAACAAAACCAGACATACTGATCCAGAAAAAAAGGGAAAGTGAGAATAGCTTCAAATGCATTGGCACAGGAGACCAATTTCTGAACAGAATACCTGTAGCACGGGAACTAAATCAATACTTGAAAAACGGGGCTTCATGAAACTGAAAAGCTTTTGTAAGGCATAGGAGACCGTTACTCAGACAAACAGACAACCTACAGAATGGAAAAATATTTTCACCAACTCATATCTGACAGAGGGCTAATATCCAAAGTAAATAAAGAACTCAAGAAACTTGATATCAAAAAGTACCCAAGGAGCTATAGGGGGCTGCAACCCTGTAGGTGCAACAACAACATGAACTAACCAGTACCCCCTGAGCTTGAGTCTCTAGCTGCATATGTAACAGAAGATGGCCTAATCGGACATCATTGGGAAGAGAGGCCCCTTGGTTTTGTAAACTTTATATGACCCAGCACAGGGGAAGGCCAGGGCCAAGTAGTGGGATTGGGTGTGTAGGGGAGCGGGGTCGGGGTGGGTATAGGGAACTTTCGGGATGGCATTTGAAATGTAAATAAAGAAAATAATAATAAATTAAAAAACATATAATAAAAATTTAAAAATAGGGTACAGGTCTAAACAGAAAGTTCTCAATAGAGAAATCTCAAATTGCCCAAAATGATTTAAAGAAATATTGAATATCCTTAGCCATCATGGAAATGTAAATCAGAATTACATTGTGATTCCACTTTACACCTGTTAGAATGACAAGATCAATAACATAAGTGACAACTTATCCAGGTCAAGATGTGGAGCAAGGAGAACACCCCTCCATTGCTGGTGGGAGTGTAAACTTCTCCAGCCAGCATGAATATCAATATGGCTGCTCCTCAGAAAACTGGGAATCAATTTACCTCAGCACCCTGCTATGACACTCTTGGACATATGCTCAGAGGACACTTCACTCTATCACAAGGACATTTACTCAGCTATGTTCATTGTGGTTTACTTCATAATTTCCAGAAATCGGAAATAGCTTAGGGATCCTTCACCCCGAAAATGAATTTTTTTTTTAAAAAAAATGTAGGACTTTTACTCAGGTGATATCATAAAATTTGCAGGTAAATGGATGGAATTAGAATAAAATCATCCTGAGTGAGGTAAGCCAGATCCAGAAAGACAACCATGGTATATATTGAATTATAAGCATACACTAGTTGTTAAGTACATGATAATCAAACTACAATCCACCCACCCACACATACTAGGTAAAGAGTAGGGCTCTAGTGGTCACCACATGTACCTCCCTGGGAAGAGGAAATATAAAAAGCTTTGAGGGTCGACTGGGAGCAGACTGGGGAGTGGGTGGGATCAGGTGGAGGGAGAGAGTCCAGGAGAGAAGACTGGAATTGGTGAGTACAACACTTTATCAAATACTTTTGTCTGTGTGCACTTAAATCATCTTTTTAATTTCATTTATTCTGCTAAAATGGTAAACTGTATTGTTTAATTGCTAGATACTGTCTTCTATTTTACAGGGTAGTTCCGTCCTCTTTGTAAAGGCTGTGAGCGATTACTATTTTTGAAGTTATTTGGTCTAGCTCATAATTTAATTATGGTTTCAATTATCATATCATTTTAATGCCACTTTTTGTTTTCAGTAAAGTTGATTATTTCAGCTACACTTTCTTTGTTTCCTCTCTGTCTTTTTAGTTCTGTTTTTCAGAAGTGTTTAAAGTTCACAGGAGTACTGAGGAAAAAGCAAGTTCTCATACAACCCTTTCCCACATAAATCTGTAATTTGTTTTGCTATCAACATTCTGTGATAGCACACCATTATCATCTAGATTCCAAAATTTAAATTAAGTGTTCTTGATACCATCTATTTTGGGGGTTCTGACAAATGGACAAAGACCTACATCCATCTTGGAATATCATACACAAAATTTTTGTGTGCTCTGCCTATTCAGTCCTTTCTGTTCCCAACCCACAGGAACTGTCTGTCTGCTGGTGTTGGCCTTTTGAGAATGCCACATAGTTGGAAGAATACACCGTGTAACCATTTAGATTTGGAGTCCTCGTCTTAGTAATATGCATCCAAGATAGTTGCGGGTCTTGCCCAGGACTGACAAGATTTTTTTTTTCTTTTCAATTGATTTCTCTGCCAGGATAACCATAGTTATTCATTCTTTTATTTGCTGAGGACCAAGTGTGCTGTTTCCTTCTAGTATTTGGCAACTATGAATAAAGCTGTTACAAACATCTATGTATAGATTTTTGTATAGACATCCTTGTGTTTTCTAGTATTGTTAGAAACTTACCTTCTTTTCCCACTATCATTTTGCTAGAAATTTGTGAAATGTATCAGTTTTTATGAATGAGCAACTTTAAGGTATCCTCTATGGTACATCTGCTTTCTGTTTTATTCTTTTGTTCTTAATGTCTACTTTTTTGGATAGCTTTTGAGGTCAATTTGTCATTTTTCCTAGCTTTAGAAAAGAGCTCTAGTCATTTATGCTCGTTCTTTCTTTTTTATTGTGGCAGAATGCATCTAATGTCATTTGTTCTTAATTATTTCCTACATATATTTCAGTAGTATTTCTCTCCACAGATTTGTGTTTCCAAACTAGAATTTCTCATCTAGCAAAGAAACCTCCAAACCACCTGTACACTAATTCCCTATTTTTCTCCTCCTCCTCCTCCTCCTCCTCCTCCTCCTCCTCCTCCTCCT
>NC_034608.1:69457548-69460786 GCF_900095145.1 Mus pahari
TCCTCCCTCTCCTTCTCCTTCTCCTTCTCCTCCTCCTTCTTTCCTCTTCTTCCCTCTTCCCTCTTCACTCTCCCTCTCCCTCTCCTCCTCTTCCTCCTTCTTCTTCCCCTTCCCCTTCCCATTCTCCTTCTCCATTTCCTCCTTCTCCTTTTCCTATTCCCCCTCCTCTCCCTCTTCATACTCTTCCTCATCTTTCTTCTTATTTTCCCATGGAGCCTAGTTTATGATGCCCAGATAATATTAGGATTGGGGCCTGCACTGGTTTTTGATTGAGCTACTAGAAGATCCTTTGACTGTCTTTGAGAATTTACCATGGTAACAATTTGCTTAGAATTTTGTATAAATATTCTTTGTATTTCTTCTTTTATTGTTGCCTGCTGTTGTTACTGGAATAATGGTTGCCTCAGTAAGCTTAGATATCTTCCTAGGTTTTAGTTCATTGAATGAATTAATGTTCCTATTTAGCTGTTCATGGAATTCACCAGCAAAACTATTTACTTTTAAAATATTCTCTATTTAAATTTTGTTATTTAAAAATATGTATATATTATATATATTAAAATTATCACATAACTCACTTTTGTAGGTTGCATGTTTCTAGGAATTTACTTACATTATCATTTTATTTTATTTATGACTTCTCAGTTTAGACAAGATTTGATCAATTTTATTGATCTTTAAAAAAATAAAAAGACAGAATTCCATGTCTTTGTTCATTCAAAGATGATGCACCTAACCCTCAAGATACTGGAAGTCCCAGGGAGTTTAGGGGTCAGGTGGTGTGGGAGGTAGGGACATCTATGTGGAGACAGGGTGGGGTAGAGAGGAGGTGTGGGATGTGGAGCAGTCAGAGGGTGGTTGGGGAAGGGCGGGGGATGGAATATGGAGCATAGAAATGAATTACAAATAAAATTAAATTGAAAGAAAATAAATAGCTTCCATTCTGCACCAGCACTGGGTCACCTAGGGCGCAGATTCTGTGGACACACCCACGGTCCCTAGAGGACTGCCCAAGTGATCTCAGGATCACTGGTGAGTGGANCACAACTTCTGCTCCAATCCAGTCATGCACAGGACCTGAGACAGCATAGGGAAGCAGAGATCCAGCCTGACCAGGGACACAAATCCCTTCCTATCTGCACCAGCATCAGGTCACCTAGGGTGCAGAGTGGGCAGAAACCCCCACGGTCCCTAGAGGACTGCCCAAGCGATCTTAGGATCACTGGTGAGTGGACCACAACTTCTGCTCCAACCCAATCACGCATGGGACCTGAGATAGCACTAGGGCAGCAGAGAACTGGCCTGACCAGGGGCACAAGCCCTTTCTGGTCTGCACCAGCATCAGCTCACCTAGGGAGCAGATTCGGTGGACACCCCCATGGTCTCTAGCGGACTGCCCAAGCGATCTTAGGATCACTGGTGAGTGGAACACAACAGCTGCTCCAATACAATAGTGACAGGCCTGTGACAGCAGGAACAAGGACATGAGAGCCTTTCCTGACCAGAGGCTCAGGTTCCTTTTAATCAGTTCAGGTTTACCTTGGTTTCAAACAGACCAGACAACTCCACGATCCTCAAAGCTTTGAGACACCATTTCCATGCACTGTAACACGCCCAGATCTTAGGACAACAGGATCCCAGGATAACAGGAGCAGGGTCACACTAGTATTTGAGTGTCTCAGAGGACCTTGACTGCCAAGAACTCAGACACACCCAGAATCTCAGGTTCATAGGAGCCCACAATCAAAGAATCACAGAGAAATCTGGACTCTGAGAAGTTTTGAATCAACTGGGATTATAGGAAGGACAAGCTCCAATCAGATATATTGAGGGCAGCAAGCACTAGAGATAATCAGATGGCAGAAGGCAAGCATAAGAACAGAAGCAACAGAAACCAAGGTTACTTGGTATCAACAGAACCAAACTCTCCCACCATAGCAAGTGCTGGATACACCATCACACCAGAAAAGCAGGACATGGATCTAAAGTCACTTCTCATGATGATGATGGAGGACTTTAAGAAGGAAATACTGGAAATCACAGGTAAGCAGATAGAAGACTTTAAAGTGGAAACACAAAAATTCCTTAAAGAGTTACAGGAAAATGCTACCAAACGCTACCAAAGGGAGATGGAAATGAACAAAACCATCAAGGATCTAAAAATGGAAGTAGAAGCAATAAAGAAAACCCAAAGGAAGACAACTCTGTAGATAGAAACCCTAGGAAAGTAATTCGGAAGAATAGATGCCAGCATCAGCAACAGAATACAAGAGATGGAAGAGAGAATCTCAGGTTCAGAAGATTCCATAGGGAACATGGACACAACAATCAAAGAAAAATGCAAAATGCAAAAAGATCCTAACTCAAAACATCCAGGAAATCCAGGACGTAATGAGAAGACCAAACCTACGGATAATAGGAGTAGATGAGAATGAAGATTATTAACTTAAAGGGCCAACAAATATCTTCGACAAAATTATAGAAGAAAACTTCCCATACCTAAAGAAAGAGATGCCCATGAACATTCAAGAAGCCTACAGAACCCCAAATAGACTGGACNNGAAAAGAAATTCCTTCTGACACATAATAATCAGAACAACAAATGCACTAAGTAAAGACAATATTGAAAGCAGTAAGGGAAAAAGGTCAAGTAACATACAAAGGCAGGCCTAGTAGAATCACTCCAGACTTCTCACCAGCAAATATGAAAGCAAGAAGATCCTGGACAGATGTTATACAGACCCTAAGAGAACACAAATGCCAGCCCAGGCTACTATAACCAGCTAAACTCTCAATTACCATAGATGGAGAAACCAAAGTATTCCAAGACAAAACCGAATTCACACAATATCTTTCAATGAATCTAGCTCTTCAAAGGATAATAACAGAAAAACACTAGTATAAGGATGGAAACCACACCCTAGAAAAAGCAAGAAAGTAATCCTTTAAGAAACCTAAAAGAAGACAGCCACAAGAAGAGAATCCCAATTCTAGCAACAAAAATAACAGGAAGCAACAATTACTTTTCCTTAATATCTCTTAATATCAATGGACTCAATTTCCCGATAAAAAGGCATAGACTAACAGATTGGCTCCACAAACAGGACCCAACATTTTGCTTCTTACAGAAAACTCATCTCAGGGAGAAAGACTGATACTACCTCAGAGCGAAAGGCTGGAAAACAATTTTTCAGGCAAACGGTCTGAAGAAGCAAGCTGGAGTAGCCATTCTAATATC
>NC_034608.1:69460797-69476905 GCF_900095145.1 Mus pahari
GTTCCAACTGGTAATAAGAACACATGCTCCATATATGTTCATAGCAGCCTTATTTATAATAGCCAGAAGTTGGAAAGAACTAGGATGTCCCTCAACAGAGGAATGGATACAGAAACTGTGGTACATTTACACTATGGAGTACTATTCAGCTGTTAAAAACAATGAATCTATGTAATTCTTAGACAAATGGATGGATCTGGAGGTTATCATCCTGAGTGAGGTAACCCAATCACAAAAGAAGTCACATAATATGCACTCACTGATAAGTGGATATTAGCCCTGAAACCTAGAATACCCAAGATACATTTTGCAAAACACAAGAAAACCAAGAAGGATGACCATCGTGTGGATACTTCATTCCTTCTTAGAATAAGGAACAAAATACCCATGAAAGGATATACGTACAGGGACAAAATTTAGAGCTAGGATGAAAGGATGGACTATCCAGAGACTACCCCATCTGGGAATCCATCCCATCATTAGCCACCAAACCCAGATACTAATGCACATGCACAGGGCCCTTAATGGAGGAACTAGAGAAAGTACCTAAGGAGCTCAAGGGGGATGCAACCCTGTAGGTGCAACAACAATATGAACTAACCAGTACCCCTTGAGCTCGTGTCTCTAGCTGCATATATAGCAGAAGATGGCATAATCGGCCATCATTGGGAAGAGAGGCCCCTTGGTCTTGCAAACTTTATATGACCCAGCACAGGGGAAGGCTAGGGTCACGTAGTGGGAGTGGGTGGGTAGGGGAGCAGGGGCAGGGGTGGGGGTATAGGGAACTTTTGGGGTAGCATTTGAAATGTAAATAAAGAAAATCATAATAAAAAATTAATTTTAATGTAAATAAAAAAATACAGTGCAGATATTGACTTCGTATCTAAAATACAGCTACCAAAGACCTTCTTGTATTTTATAGGTTGTTTCTTTATACTGCTGAGAGTTTCTTTTGTTGGACAGAATCCTCTTATTTTCATGTATGTCCACTTGTCAACTCCTTCTTTTATTTTCTCTGTTATTGACATCTTTTTCAGAAAGTTCTTGCCTGTCCTCATATCTTGAAGTGTTTTTTCTAGGCAATGTCCTGGTTTCAAATGTATTAAGAATTTAGATTCATTTTGTATTAAGAATGTTGATTCATTTTTGAAGTGACTCCCCTCCCCCTAGGTGATGCTAAAAATTTAATTCATTTTTCTGTGGGTACATATTGAGTTTTCCATAATCGTTTTTAAGAGTCTGTCTGACTGCCACTCCATATATTTATTTCCTGGACCTGTGGTCTATTTCATTGGTGTTTAGAACTCTTTTATAGAGTTCTTTGTATCCACAAAAAAACAAATAACCCTATTTTAAAAATGGGGTACAGAGTTCAACAAAGAGTTCTCAACTGAGGTATACTGAATGGCTGAGGAGCACCTAAAAATGTTCAACATCCTTAGTTGTCAGGGAAATGAAAATCAAAACAACCCTGAGATTCCACCTTACACCAGTCAGAATGGAAAAAAAAACACACAAACAAAAAACAAAAAACAAACAAACAAAAACTCAGGTGACAGCAGATGCTGAAGAGGATGTGGAGAAAGAGGAATACTCCTTCGTTGCTGGTGGGATTACAAACTGGAACAACTACTCTGGAAATCAGTTTGGTGGTTCCTCAGAAAATAGGACATAGTTCTACCAGAAGATCCAACAATACCACTCCTGGGCATATACCCAGAAGATGCTCCACCATATAATAAGGATACATGCTCTAGTATATTCACAGAAGCCTTATTTATATTTTCCAGCCAGAAGCTGGAAAGAACCCAAACGTCCCTCAACAGAGGAATGAATACAGAAAATGTGGTACATTTACACAATGGAGTACTACTCAGTTATTAAAAACAATGAATTCAGAAAGTTCTTAGGCAAATGGATGGATCTGGAGGATCTCATCCTAAGTGAGGTAACCCAACCACAGAAGAACACACATGATATACACTCACTGATAAGTGGGTATTAGCCCACAAGCTCAGAATACCCAAGATACAATTTGCAAAACACATGAAACTCAAGAAGGAAGACTAAAGTGTGCATACTTCAATCCTTCTTAGAAGAGGGAACAAAATACCCATAGAAGGAGTTATAGAGACAAAGTTCAGAACAGAGACTGAAGAAATGACCATCCAGAGACTGCCCCACCTGGGGATCCATCCCATAAACAACCACCAAACCCAGACACTATTGTGGATTCCAACAAGTCCTTGCTGACAGGAGCCTGATAAAGCTGTCTCCTGAGCAGCTCTGCCAATGCCTGACAAATATAGAAGTAGATGCTCACAGCCATCCATTGGATGGAACACAGGGCTCCTAATGAAGGAGCTAGAGAAAGTACCCAATGAGCTTAAGGGGTTTGCAGGCCCATAGTAGAAACAACAATATGACCTAACTAGTACCCCTAGAGCTCCTTGGGACTAAACCACCAATCAAAGAAAACACATGGTGGGACTAATGGCTCTAGCTGCATATGTAGGAGAGAATGGCTGAATTGGTCATCAATAGGAGGAGGAAACCTTGGTCCTATGATGTTATATGCCCCAGTATAGGGAAATGCCAGGGCCAGGAAGCAGGAGTAGATAGGTTGTGGAGCAGGGGTGGGGGAAGGGGATAGGTGATTTTTGGAGGGAAAACTAGGAAAGGGGATATAATTTGAAATATAAATAAAGAAAATATCTAATAAAAAGTGTGTTTAGAAAAAGAACTCCTTTGTATCAGTATCATGTTGTCTATATATCTATGTCAATGTGATATTACTTCTGGTCAAATATTTTGACACTACCTGCACTGAAAACAATCAAAACAAGAGATTTCCTTAAGAGTGGGTCAAACATTTGGCTAGCTATATTATAGACAGAGGAACAATATCTAAAATATACAAAGAAATCAGAAAACTAAATAACTCACACAGGAAGATTTAATGAAAACATGATAACCAAAAATAAAATAGCCCCAATCAAATAAACAGACTAAAGGAAGAGTTAGTTCTCAATAATAAAGAACAATTAGACTGCAAGTTTAGGAGAGAATATTTAACATCTCAAGCCATTAGGAATATACAAATTAAAATTAAATTTAGACTTTCTCTTACTGGCTATTATTAGGTTTAATTAAGAAGACAAATGCCAACAAAACCTAGACAGCTGTACAAGAATTTAAATCCAGTAACATAGCTACTCTTGCTGGAATTCAGATATGTCCTTACAATACATCTTTAATCGCAAACAATGTAAGTTTAGTTTGTAGAAGGAAGCAACCATGTTTGAAAATTTTGTCTAATTGAGGGGCAAAGTGATAAATCAAAGAAACATTTGACAGTATAAGTTAAAGACAGCATACCTCAAACTCTCATAGACAGGAAATGGGGGAACTTAAAAAGAGGGTAATTAAGTCAGTCATTGTTGAGTTCTGTTCCACTTATGCTTACAACAGACTCAGTTGAAGCCAAAGAACAGCAAGGAGCCAGAAGATTAGAACAGATTCTCATTTAGTTTGAGGACCCTTACAGGAATTCAGTCAGAAGCCAAGAGAAGCCAGATTGAACCAATCAGCTTGCAGAGAAGTTTGAACCAGAACAGCAGAGTTGAACTAACCAGTGATTCAGAAAGAACTAGAAATGGTAATTATATTCGACATTAAGCCTCCAAGATGACAATTACTTCAGGCAAATAAAAGTTTCTTCTACAATCAGGATGCAGAGAAAGGGAACTATTTCATCTCGTATTGAAATCATGAAAGTCTCCTTAAATAAACTAATAGTTGAGCTACAATATGACCAAGACATACCATGTATGGGTATTCACCCAGTGGGCTTCAAGCAATATAAAACAAAACTTTTGCTTTTAGGAATAAGCCTAGACATGTATTTTATAAGGAAAATGTGTGTGTGTATGTGTGTGTGTGTGTGTGTGTGTGTGTGTGTGTGTGTGTATTAGTGCTGGCTAGGTAGTCTCTTGACAGTTTGATTAGCAGCAAAGTTCAGCTAGAATTACTTGTAGGGAAGGAATCTCAGTTGAGAAAATGTCTCCATAAGATCTAACTATAAGGCAATTTTCTTAATCACTGATTGCAGCAGAAGGGCCCAGCCCAATTTGGATGGTACCATCCCTGGGATGGTGGCCCTAGATTCTATAAGAAAGCAGGCTGAGCAAGCCAGTAAGCAGTACCCCTCTGCTCATGAGCTCCCGATGTCACGTTCTTGCTGTGGTTGAATTCTTGTCCTAATTTCCTTTGAGGTGAAGAGTACTGTGAAAGTGTAAGTCAAATAAACTCTTTCCTCACCAATTTGCTTTGCTCATTTTGGGGCAGCAATAGAAATCTTACCTATGACACATGCACACACACACACACACACACACACACACACACACACACACACACGATAACACACATATACACATAATGTCACAAAGCAGATGTAAGATAGAGGAATGAAGGGGACTACTGGAAAGGGCAGCTTATGGAACACAGAACAGCATCTAGAGTTAGTTAAAGGTGATACATTGGGATATAAGTTAAAAGAAAATGACCATGCTTCCTGTCACTAATAAGACTTTCTACCAGAAAACTTAAAAACGAAGCATTTTATACTTGTATACTTTTAAGCTTTTAGCAATTTAAGTCAAATTACTTATGCCTTAGCAATTTAAATCAAACCACACTACATCTCACCTTGACCTTATGTTATATACTTTTAAACAATATTAATTTTATCTATGTCAAGTTACCAGTACATGTTGCAGTGGTTGTGATCTTTCTATTCCTATATTTAAGCTTCTAGTGTAATATCTTGTGCCTGTGTGTGTATTTGCTTTTACCACTGAGATTTGAGCTTTCATATGCTGTCATGTTATGATTTAGTATCTTTTCATTTCAATTTGAAGAAATCCCTTCAGCATATCTTGTAAGGCAGTTCTGGTGATGAACTTCCTCAGTTTCTGTTTGTCTAGGGAAGTCTTTTCCTTTTATTATTGAAAGATGATAAAGTATTCTTGGTTGACAGGATTGTGAATATATCATTCTATTCCCCACTGACTTTTCAGGTTTCTGCTAAGAATTCCACTGAGTCAGATGAGAGTTTTCTTGTAAATGATGGATTTATTTTCTCTTGTGGCTTTCAAGATGCCTTTTGTGTTTGATAAATTCTTCTATCATTTTTCTTCTACCTGAAGATTTTAGCCTTAGTATTTTTAGTAAGCAGATACCTTGCTACCACCTCTCTTAGTTATTCTGAGAATGTTTTTATTTCACTTTTACTTTCAAAGAGTATTTTTGGTGGGTATAATGTTCTTACCTGCTGCTTCTTTACATTCATAATTTACAGGTATTCCACTGACTTTGGCCTTCAGAGTGATTAATGAGGATGATCTAAATTAGCAGGTCATTTCTCTCTGTTTTCAATTGATTTCCTCTATCTTTGTTTTTCTGTGTTTTAGTTATAGTTAAGTTTACATGTGGTTTTCTTTGGGTTTGTTGATGGATGTGTGCTGACTCTTTTTTGTGTGTGTGTGTGTGTAATTCTCAAGATTTGGCTACTATTTCTCCAATTTTTGGTTTGTTTGTTTGTTTTTGTTTTTCAAGACAGAGTTTCTTTGTATAGCTCTGGCTGTCTTGGAACTCACTCTGTGGACCAGGCTGGCCTCGAACTCAGAAATCCGCTTGCCTCTGCCTCCCAAGTGCTGGGATTAAAGGGGTGTGCCACCATGCCCGACTTCCAAATATTTTTTGACCTATCATGTTTTCTACATTTTGAGAATCCCATGACTCACAGTATGCACTCATACCTAAAGCTTCATTCACTGGAAATTTTACACTTCATTGACTTCTTTTCTTAGATCTTCCTAGTTTGTTATTGATTGCATATGATAATTTTCTTAGCTATAAAGTTGTTGCCTAATTCTGTTTAAAAATGTTCCAATTTGATCATTTATCTATGTCAGTCTCTTCTGCTGGCATGCACTTATATTTCCCATGTAGAATACAGCTATCATTTTGACATTTGGATATTTGTTCAATAATCCCAACATCTAGGTTTTTATTTAACCTCAGTTAATTTTCTTGAGAAATAGTCACACATTGAGGTATGCAGTGACTTAAATTGTTAAAGAGACAATTTGCAAGTCATGTCGAATGGGATTTTTGCTTATATAGGTAGAGAATGTTGACAGCTCTGGATTACTACGAATTTGAAAAAAACATTTTTTGTCCAGACTGCAATATCTTTCTCATTATTTTACATGGTTGCTGGGTGTATCCATTTAGCCCCCCAAATCTTTGCTACACTTACTTGTATTACACAGGCACAGCTCATTGGTCATCCTGAGACTTTGGGAGTTTTAGCGCACAGTTACTGAATCTGACACATTGTTGGCTTAGTCATTCTCATTCACATTTTTCTACCTATAAATACTTCTTTTCCTCATATCAGAGGAACTGACTTGTGAGGTTGGGGTTAGACGTCAGCTGTCATTTTCTGCTACTCCATGACTATGACCACCATTCAGGTAAAAATGAGAGAGAGGTGTCAGTAGAAAACTCGTTTTGTGCATTTTTCTGCAAACTTCTCATTTTGTTCATAATGGTTCGGCGGTTAAGAGCACTGACTGCTCTTCGGAAGGGTCTGAGTTCAAATCCCAGCAACCACATGGTGGATCACAACCATGATTCGTAATGAGATCCGATGCCTTCTTCTGTGGTTTCTGAAGACAGCTACAGTGTACTTACATATAATAATAAATAAGTCTTTAAAAAAAAAAAGAGTACTCACTCACCTACTTTTCTTATTCTATGTAGGACTTTTCATTTAATCATCAGAAGAGGTTTAATTGTAATAAGCCAGGACTGTAAAAGTTTTTGCTTATTTTACTTTATATTTTAATTTTATTTATTTATTTTTTCTTGGAGAACTTCACACATGAATCTTATGTGTTTGCAGGACATCATTTTTTTCTTCTAAATTTCTTTTCTCAATTTAGATCCCAGCTTCATATTGCCCTCCTCCTCTTCCTCCTCCTCTTCCCTCCTCCTCCTCTTGTGGTATCACTTTTTCTTCTCCTCTTCATTTTGTCCCATATAACTGAGCCCAAGTAGTGTTCCTGTATATGCATAGGTGCAGGCTGTTAACTGTGGCTGGCATCAGGGGGATGATTGATTCTTCTTTCCCTGACAGCCACCAATGGCTTGTAGCTCCTCAGTTAAGACTGGGCCCTTGTGAACCCTCATAGCTCCCACACAGTTACCCAACAGTCTTCAAAGCAACATAGTAATCTCATGAGAAAACATCCCACATCTGCTATAGTTTGAATGAATGTGGTTTCATTCCATTTCAATGCTGTTTATTGTTCACATTCATTTTGTGGACATAAAAAGAAATCATTAAATATTGGGCTTCATCTTTATTACCAAGCTGGTAATAAAAGGACTGCCTGATTTCATGAATAATACCACATTTTTACATTGAACTTATCCTTTCTCTTACTCTTTTTTCTATGGTGCCCTTGAAACAATATTGTTGAAATTCATTAACTATTGATGGAGGAATGATTTAGTTATTGAAGTATATAAGAGAAGACAATACCAACATTTAAGTTGCTTAGTAAATTTTGTCGAAGTAACCAGAAAACTGCTGTGTTTTGTTAGTTTTAACTAAGTGTCTCCCATATACTCTTGTATAATAATTCTCCTTTTTTTCTGGAAGTATAAGAAATATGTGGGGCCGGGCGGTGGTGGTGCACACCTTTAATCCCAGCACTTGGGAGGCAGAGGCAGGCAGATTTCTGAGTTCGAGGCCAGCCTGGTCTACAGAGTGAGTTCCAGGACAGCCAGGGCTACAGAGAAACCCTGTCTTGAAAAAATAAATAAATAAAAAAGAAAAGAAAAGAGCTACACAGAGAAACCCTGTCTTGAAAAACCAAAAAAAAAAAAAAAAAAAAAAAAAAACCAAAAAACCCCCTCTTTAAAAAAAAAAAAAAAAAAAAAAAAAAAAGCTCAACAAAAAAACCCTTTTTTAAAAAAACAAAAAAAAAAAAAAAAAAAGAAAGAAATATGTGGTTGACTAAGTCTCCAATATTCTATGTTAAATTTTACCATTACAGATTGGCTGACTGGTGAAGTTCACCCTCTACCTGTGTACTTTATGACTGAGCATATTTTGTTCCCACTGAGAAGTCACTGTGTCTTTTTTTTTTTTTTGTTTTTTGTTTTTTAGCATTGAGGAACTTTGACCTGACTGCAAGGAGTGAGAAAATAAGGACAGGCACACAAAAGAGCCAGTATGAAGTCATCTCAACTCTGATGAAGTATAACCTTCCATAAACTCAGTGTGTTTATTAATAGGGCTGAACATAGAGGCAGATTATTGCATAGAGATAAACAAGAATGTGAAGCTATTTCATAGAGGGCAAGCTTTTGTGGATATTTTCTATATGCATTGCCAACATCCACACAAGAACCAGAAGGAACACTCTGACCTGAAGGAAGGAGTGGCTTTGCCAATTTCCCTGAAGGCTCAGGCTGTGCCCAAGTCTAGAGCACATATTCACTCTGGACCTCACCTACCTAGTGCTTCCTCCTCCCCAAACTTTGTTTTTAACTTACTTTCTTTTTCAAACCCAGCGTGTTCTCTGGCTACCTGAGCATCACTTGGCAATGTGTCTTAGTAGATTTTTGCATCCCATAGATCGTAGTTTGGTGTTGAATATTAGTTCTTAGCCAAACACTATTTTCAAAACAAACTAACAAACAAACAAAATCAAGGAATCAATTTTACAAGCAGCACACATTCCAAATAGAGAAGACTAGATTTGTTGGATTGTAATGTTGCTGACACTTAACAACTCATGAAACTCATAATGAGATTTATCATTTTGACATTTGGCACAGAAACTGGAGAAAATAATATAGCAGAGGAATCACAGAACACATTCAAAGGTAGGGTTTTCATGTGTTGTTGATTTATTTAATTTATCTATGATAAACTAGCCAGACCATAATATGAAAGGTTGAAGAAATGTTTATTGGTGCTTGCCAGAAATTTCAGCCAAAAATAAACTTTTGTTTTTATTGCTACAAAGCAACTTTACCCTTGCCATATTTTCAAATGGAAGGACATTTAACCGGTATAAACAGCAAGGCAGCACTAACTAATATCAGGCCGTCATTTATTCTGAGGATGATGAGAAATGAAACCCTCAGGCTTCTACACTAATGGCCGTTATTACACATCAATGGCTTTTGTCTGTTTGAGAGGGCACTTGGTAAGTAAGAGTGCAACAACAACAACAACAACAACAACAACAACAACAAGGTAACCCTAAGCTCTCCATTATAGTGTTCAAATTAGACATTAATAAACCAGCTTTGATTCTGGTACATTCCTTTCAAACAGTGGGATTGGTAGGCAGGCTGCATTTTAAAAGGTACAAAAGAGTTTTGAATACATTAGATTTTTCTAAATCCCTTGTAATGTGGTAAGAAAAGTAAATGGCTTTCGGTATAAAATGCATAGATTCATGCATGCACACAGACACATGCATATAATTTAGAAACATATGATCAAAAGGATAAAAAGCAAGCAGATACATTTTTTGTTTTTTAAAAGTTTATTGGTTGTTCATGGCACACACACAAAAAAAATGGTTGCATAATGTATCATATTCATTTCTCAGGGTGGACCTGAGATTAAATACCTTTTGCAGGGAAGAACTTCTGGGACAGGGAGCTTATTGGCTAAGCCTTCAGTTCCCCTAGGTACCTCATTAGCATGGAGAACTCTGTTTTGGGCCTATGTGACCATAGGATGCATTTCTTTTTTTTCTTTTTTAATTGCATATTTCCTTTATTTACATTTCAAATGTTATTCCCTTTCCCAGTCCCCACCCCTTCTTGGAAACCCCCTAGCCCATCCTCCCTCCCCTTGCTTCTATGAGAGTGTTCCTCCACCCACCCACCCACTCCCACCTCCCCACCCTCTATTTCCCTACACTAGGTCATCTATCAAGCCTTCATAGGACCAAGGATCTCTCCTCCCATAGATGCCTGACAAGGCCATCCTCTGCAACATATGCAGCTGGTGTCATGTGTACTTCATAGTTGATGACTTAGTCTCTGGGAGCTCTGGGGGAACAAAATACTCCCAGGAGCAAATAGGGAGATAAAATGTAGAACAGAGACGGAAGGATAGGCCACCCAGGAGCTGACAGGAGCCTGATATGGTTGTCTCCTGAGAGGCTCCGCCAGAACCTTACAAGTACAGAAGTGGATGCTTGCAGTCAACCATTGGACTGAGAGGAGGGTCCCCAATAGAGAAGTTAGAGAGAAGTGGTTTCTTTTATGTGAGGGGTGTGGCATGTGTTCCAAGTCAGGAATCTGGCAGTCACAGGTGGGTGCCTACAGAGTCTCTGGGTCTCAACCAATTATAAACATTATTTAACACATTTCTTTATACTTTTCAAAGGAACAAATGTTCTTGTGGTTATTGGTAGCACTTTTTATGATATTAAAATTTGTACAAGTACTCATAAGATTTAATAGTAGCCAACCACTGTTTATAATAGAACAAAATAATTTTATTCTTTCCTTACCGGTCAAGGACTATTTTCTCTTTGGCTCCTAGAATACTTCTGTTTGCTTTTCCTATTGCTGAAGGCTGCAAGCTATTTAAATATTTTTATTCCAATTTTTATGTACGGGATTTGAAGTGACCTTTTTTTTTTTTCCAGATTAAAGTTTGTCTTATCTTCTAAATTAAAATTTTCTTTTGCAGACCAAATCTTTCTATGTTGTCAAAATCCATCTTAAAATATATCTTGTATTCTTTTGGCCTTTTGCCTGTCTCATGTGTCAAAGCTAAAACAAGAAGGCCAAGTACTTCTGTTTGATTGTGGTGTGTCTTAATACTTTCTAATCTAAGCAGTTTTTATCTCGTGTATATTGGAGTCCCATTGTTATGGAAGGTAGATTTAGAATTGTGCGTCTAAGCAGTTTTTATCTCATGTATATTGGAGTCCCATTGTTATGGAAGGTAGATTTAGAATCATGCATTTTTAGTGTCTTAGCTCTTTAATGATTTTTGAAATAAACTTGCATGTAACTGTAGGTATTCCATTTTTCTTTTTAGTAAGTAAAAAATTTTTTATGCACCATTTGATACTCTGGGCTTGAAATTTTAGTCTCTTCATCTGACTATGTTCGTAAGAGATTTCTTATAGACAGAATATGATTAGGTCTTAATTATAAATTTATTCCAGTCACAATTCTTATATTTTACTCAATATTTTGGTTTACAAAATATTTTTGATGTCACATGCAGTGATACGGGTCTCAAATTGTCCTGTTTGTTGTCTGTTTGTCTCATCTGTAGGTATAGTCTTTCTTCCTTTCCTTTTAGATTATTTGTATAATGAATATATCACTGTCACCTCCTGGGATCTGGGATATAATTACTTATAGAGATTTATCTTGGATACTACACTGTTTTTCATGGTACTTAATGTATATCAATATGTCCAGTGAAATGTAGAAATATTAATACTTCATTTTTCTTTCTGTTTTCCATTATAGTTGTCATAAATATTTCATATTCATTTTAGAAATGTTCTAATCTTTGTTTTGACCAATCATTACTATTCAAATATTACAACAGTGTTTATTTAGCATGTTATATGTCTACAAAAATCTCCACATTCATTTGGTCTTACTTCTTTTCCAAGTTTCTGTTATAATTTTTCTGCTATCTGAGATACTTTCATTGACATGTTTATTTTTTAAGGAATCCATCTGCTGGTAACAAATTCTCATGGTTTCCTGAGAGATATTTTCACTAGATATATTATTCTGGGTCAACAGTTGTTTTCTCTCAGCCTTTTAGCAATCCTGGCTCAGGGATTTCTTGCTACAGTCATTTCTGCGGATGGATCCATAGTCATCTGAACTCCTGATCTGCTATATATAATGTGCCATTTTCAAGGGCTGCTGTCAAGAGGTTCCCCTCAGTCTGGTTTTTAGCCATTTGGATATGATACATCTGAACATGAATGTGCTTATCTCTTTTGTATTTTACTAAGCCCCTTAAATCTCTATGTATGTATTTTAACACTCACTCTGTCCTGTCTTGTCTTTTTTTTTTTAATTGAAATGTTTAAAATGTTGATCCTCACACACTCTCCACAGCGTCCTGTAGTGACCTCCATTTTCTTTAAAGCTTTATTTGCTTTTATTTTTTATGTGCATGAGTGGTTTTTGCCTGTGAGTATGCATGTATGTGAGTACACCATGTTTCTGTTCATCAGATACCTTTGGATACAGAAGACGCTGGCTGATCCGCTGGTGTTATCAACATTTGTGAGCAATACTAGGGGGCTAGGAATCAATCCTAAGTCCTCCGCAAGAGCCATAAGTGTCCTTAACCACTAAGATATCTCTTCATCCCCATGTATCTGCATTAAAAGTACGGTCTCTCCTAGGTTCTTTTCTTCCTCTCTTTTTTTCTCTGCTAATAAAATTCCTTTTCTGCTGTGAAATTGTATTATTTGTCGACTGTTTGTCTCATGTGTGGGTACTAGTCTTTCCTGTTTTCCTTTTAGGTCATTGGCATAATGAATAATAATCATTTTCATCTACTGGGACTTTGGGTATAGTTACTCATATAGAATTGTCTTGGTTACTGCAGGGATAGAGCATACAACTCTTCTTCATGGTACTTAATCAGTGTGTGCATTTAAAAACATTATTTCATTTAGTTAATAGTGTTTCCAATTGGAAAAATTGTATTGGTTTGTAAGAATGGATACATGCAGAAAGTCAATGTGCATCCATTGCTCTGTCACATCACTGAAAATTTTATAAATAAATTTACTACAATGCTTACTAAACATTTTATAAAAATGTGTGCCTTGGAATATCAATTAATATCTCACAGTGCATATCATTACTGGAAGCCTACATTCTAATAAGCATTGTGCAGATCATGTAAATCATGTAGATGTAAAATATGTAGTAGAAATGTCAATGATCTTATCCATTGAGGATATGTTTTGTATTCTAGTTATATATTATTTACAAGGAAATAAAAATTCTGAGGTTCTGAAATATAATATTGTTTTCCAAATGTATACAATTTAGTTTCTAATAAAAATAATATCTATGTTCAAACCAAGAGAGAAAAATGTTTAAGAATCGAAAGGAAAACTATTAAATAATTTGGGGCTGGAGGGATAGTAGTTAAGAACATTCAGAGGATCTAAGTTCCCATGGCAGGTAGCTTATAACTGTCTATAAGTTCAGTTCCATGGAATTTGATTCATTTTCTATCCAGACATAGCCATTCACAAAAATAAAAATATATACTTATTTATATATGAATGACATAAATAAATAAAATAAAATATATAAAAATAAAGTATACAAAAATATATTTATTATCTCCTAACACTTCTCAGATTCTTCTCACCTCTCTCTTTTCTTTTTTTAAATGTATCTATTCGTTTTTAATTAGCAACAAAAGTGAAAAGCATCATGGAAAAATATATAAAAAAGAAAATGCTGAAAAAAAAGATCCAGTTGAAAAACACTGTATGTCAGAACACAGTCAAAAGGATGATGTATGGTGGATAGTATCTTGAGGAACTGTAAACAAATCCAGGATAAAAGGCTTAGGGCCTTTCTCCTCAGGCACACTTTGTTCCTTGAATTGTTCTTGGGCATGATTTTGTGCCTCCTGTGACAAACATTTATATTCCACTTATAAGACATGTTTATTCTTGTTGGATAGCTATTGGGTCCTATAGGACCCAATCTGGACAGCAAACCCTGAATGTGGTTATGCCCTTCTGCCTTGCTTTCATGTTGCCCCAGATATAATCTATATACATGCCAGGCAATTGTGCTATAACTAGTTTGTCCTGAGAACGTTCCAAGAAAGAGATACTCTGTAAAAATATTTAATATGTGTTTAGGCACTTATTTACAGTTTTTTCTTCATAAACCATATTCTGACTACAAATAACCCTCCTACCAACACTTTCTGACCCATTCAACTCCATGCCTTTTCCTTCTCTTTAGAAAACAAACCAGCAAGCAAAACAAAACAAAAACGGAATAAACATACACACACACACACACACCATGAAAGCACAAAATCAGAAGCCAAAATATACAAGTGAAGACCAAAAATACTCAAAGAAATGTCACACAAGAAGCCCATAAAATATTTTTAAGATAAACAACCATGTGTGTTAAATAATATTATATATATATATATATATATATATATATATATATATATATATATATTAAATGTATTATATGTACATTATGCATAATGTAGTTAGAGAAAGGAAAAATTAATTCTTATATCTGAGAGATCATTATACTTTTTTCAAGTTGTATTGAGTTAACTCAATATTTTTCTAGTTGTACTGTTAAGTCAACAGTGAAATATTTTTAGTTTGTCTGTTAAACCTGTATAATTGATTATAAGTTTACTGATATCATGTGATTATGGCTCTTCACATAATAGTGTGTGTTTCAGAGACTGTGTGTTCCTTGAGCTCTTTTGCTTGGCTCTTTTTTACCCCTATTTGTTTTGCCCTGTGCTGGTTGGTTTGTTTTTATTTTGTCTCAACTATTATTGTTGCTATAATATTCTTGTTTGTTTTTGAATGAAAGATGTAAGGATGCGAGCTTGGATGTGTGAGAAAGTGTGGAAGGTCTAACAGGCATGTGGAGAACGAACAAACCAGAATATATTATATGAAAGAAAATATATTTTAACATTAAAAATTTAAAAAGAGTAACAAAAATTAATATAGGATCACCAGTGAATAATCTCATGAAAAGGGCATTAAAGAATGTTTTGTCTACCATGCTTTTTTTAAGGGCTTTCAACTCTTGATGGAGATCTTTGCAAGACATGAGAACCTGTAGTGCTAATTATTTCACGCTAGTAACAAAATTCATAGTATTTAACTTAATTTTAACATGAGATATTATTAAAATTTATAATAAAATATACTAAATATATTAAATATTTTTATAAAAATACAAAATATTTTAATATATTTTAAATATAAGTACATTTATGTCTTTCTTTCTTTCAAAAATTCTTCCTGAAATGGGATCTTACACACTCCAAGGAGTTAAAACCTAGAATGATCTTGAATTTCTGGTCCTCCTGGGATTAATCGCTCACCAATGGCAGTTGATATGATGGTGGATATTGTATATAGGTTGTCTTGAATATAAAACTTGCACTCAACTAGCTGAGCTATAACTCGATCTTCATATTTCAACTAATTTTATTTGACTGAATATTCACATTATCTATATCTTCTGTTACCTATATAATAGGAAATATGATATTTTATACACATTAAAATTCAGATAAGTACATTGTTTGATTAGGATGATCAAGAAATTCTATGTGTTTTAGGACAAGTTAAAAATTGTATATAATAATCAAAGTCTTTTCACTAAAATAATGAACAAAACAATGTGGTCCACTGTCCTTCATCCGGTTCAACATAGTACTTGAAGTTTTAGCTGGAATGATAAGGCAAGAGAAGGTGATAAAAACATATAAATAGACAAAAGAAGTAATAATATACATATTTGCAGATAATATAACTCTGTGTGTAAAAGACCCTAAGGACACCGCTTGTACTGATAAGAAGTATATTTAGCAATGTAGAAATAGAAAATGAAGAATAGAAAACTAGCACACATAAGTTGGAGAGATAGTTCAGAGGTCTAGAACACCTGGTTCTATTGCAGGGGATCAAGTCTTGGCCCACAGCACCAGCATGGAGGCTCACAACTTGAAAATCCAGTTCTATGGCATCCAAGTCCCTCTTCTGGTCTCCTCTAAGTCCCTCCTCTGGTCTCTTCCTGTTCCAGCCACACATGTGGTAGCCATACAAACATGAGATAACATGAGATAAACACTTATCCAGAAAAAAATGAAAGAGAGAGAGACAGGAAGAGAGAGAGAGAGAGAGAGAGAGAGAGAGAGAGAGAGAGAGAGAGAGCATTTTAAAAGTTAGCTTAAAAGTAATGCATTTCACTGGCATTTGCC
>NC_034608.1:69477555-69501231 GCF_900095145.1 Mus pahari
ATATAAAGTTTACAAGACCAAGGGGCCTCTCTTCCCAATGATGGCCGATTAGGCCATCTTCTGCTACCTATGCAGCTAGAGACTGGAGCTCAGGGGGTACTGCTTAGTTCATATTGTTGCACCTACAGGGTTGCAGCCCCCTACAACTCCTTGGGTACTTTCTCTAGCTCCTCCATTGGGGGCCCTGTGTTTTCTTGGAACTTCTGATTGTATGGATATAAATGTGGGTAAAGCCCAGAGAACAAGAAATCAGACTAAGAGAGGATAACAATTGACAATGAGGAAGGACTGGTGGGAGCCATCGGAGGCATGAGACTTGGAAAGGGAAAAGAGCATGGCATGGAGGGTTTCAGAAAGGTAGCTGGGAGACATGTGACAGGCAAGAAGCTGCCCTAACACACATGGCTTGAGGAATTGCCACAATAATATCTAATGTCTTCTATTCTAACTTGAAACCATGGAGCCTACTCAGGTAAGCTGTGCTCTGACCTCTACAAACATGTCATAGCACATGAGCGCATGCACACACACAATAAATTCAACAACAACAACAACAACAATGACAAACACTCAAACAGAAAACCCATCTTATGGTGGCCTCCCTTCGTTTGAGTTGGCTTTGGTCTCTACTCTTGATTTACTCTTTGATCAATCAGTACAGTTTTGTAGCTTGCATTTATTCTATAGTCATTAAACTCTAGTCATTAGATAATAAAGTTTTTAATACACCATTCTTTGTGAATGATCATTGGGTTTCACAGGCAAATGTTATTTAAAATCTTGATTATTTATTATTATTATTATTATTATTATTATTATTATTATTATTATTTTACAGCCTAATCATTGTCCCCCTCCCAGTCCAACCTCTGACAGTTCCCCATTCCATTCCTTCTTCCCCCATCTCCAAGATGATATCCCTACTTCTCCATCTCACCAGAACTCTCCACTCCCTAGGACCTCAAGTGTCTCAATGGTTAGGTGCATCTTCTCTGACAGAGTGCAGACCAGGCAGTCCTCTGCTGTATATGTGTCAGAGGCCTCATATCAGCTGCTATATGCCACCTGGTTGGTGGCTTAATGTCTGAGAAATCTCAGGTGATTTTTATCATTAAAAATTTCCAGCAGCATAACATGTTACTTCCAGTGTTGGAAATAGGAATGTTTTCCTTGAACAAATATTTGTAGAATATTTGCCTGTTAGACATCAGCCTAAAAAGTACAGAGACAAAGGAAACAGTGAATTTTCAGTTGGTCAGGCAAGTCAGTGTGGAAAATGCCAGAATCCATGTATAAACTAATGTCTCAGAACTTACAAAAACAAGGTGTGCATTAAGGAACAGCAGCAGTTGTAAAGGTGGTGTTGAAAGGAAAGGGAAAGGAATACACATGAATAGTCAACATCTGTCCCTCTGAATGCATAGACATTCTCTTTTTTGCGCTGTTGCTAATATAAATTGCTTCATTTCATGGAACTGATTATAATTTTGTATAATATGAAAGGAAAGACATTCAGAGTAAAACAATATAACCATGTCATATGAATGTCTGACATTTATATTAAATGCCACTATTAAAATCTTCTTTATATTTTAAAAAGGGCTATATAGTTCCTTTAGGTGTCAAAAATTTATAATACCTATACTTAGAAATACCAGTTAAGTATAGCACTTTAACATCTTCACAGACAGCTACTAATTTAAACATTAGGTCATTTTGTTTTCATCAATAAATTTGGAGAATTGTCAGTATTCTGCAGATAATTCTGTTGTAAAATATTTACTTATGGTTTTTAAAGAAGATTATAATGTTTAAAAATTCTTCTAAAGGTCCAGATAAATCAAATTTATAAATGTACCAGTTTTGGAATCTTCAACTCTGAATGTCTTTCTTTTCATTATAATACTGAAAACTTGTTATATTGGCTTTTCAGAATTTATTGAAAATAGAGAAAAAAATCACATTGAGAGCACCATTATAAAATAGGTTTGTATTTTGGTTAGAATCTGAAATGATGCAGGTCACACTGAAGTAGGCCAGGGTCTACTAAAGGGCAAACCTGACTTCAGAAAGACTTTTACAAGGAGCGTAATCTTTCCAAAGTGCTTTGGCAAATGAAGACTGTTACTGTTTCTCAGCAAGCTCCTTGTCTTAGCTCTTCCGAAGCAAGTTTGCAAACACCCCAGCTGTTCTTTCTCCTGTCACAGAAATGTCAGCTGAGTTCTACGGATAAATGGAGGAGCCCTATTAGGAAGGTGACACCCTCAGCATATGTGATCTTGCCTTGCCAGGAAAACTACTTTCACATCTTAGGAAATCCCAGAATTGCATTGCATGCTACATACTTCTGTGTTGGGTTAAATTTTAGTTTCTGAAAGAATTTTTCCCATTCAGTACAGTGATAATTCACTATGAATGGGAATCCTATATTAACATTAACTTCACTTAAGGAAATATTCCTATGATAATATGCAAACATAATAACTTAAATGAAAAATATATGTCATCAGGCTGAGAAGATGGTTCACAACTCAATGTACAGTTGTAACTATTGATTTCTTGGGTGTATTATTCACTGTTCTCTAGGGGATTAGAACAGACTGAGAAATATATATATATATATATATATATATATATATATATATGTGTGTGTGTGTGTGTGTGTATGTGTGTGTGTATGTATGTATATATGTATATGTATATATATAAAATTTTGTATTTTAAATATGTATTTATATATGTATTTAATTTTCATACATGAGAATGTCTGGTGGTCCAGTAATGACTCTTCACACTACAAAAGAAGAGAACTAGCTTCTACTTAGTCCATAGGTTTGAGAGAACAACAGTCACAATGTGGAGCAGAAATCTGGTGAACGCTGGAAAAACCACTGGTCATCAGACCTTGTTAGAAGGTTTTTGTTTTTGTTTTGTTTTGTTTTGTTTTGTTTTCACTTCTTTTTTTATTAGATATTTCTTCATTTACATTTCAAATTTTATCCCCAAAGTCCCCTATACCCTCCCCCTACCATGCTCCCCAATCCATATACTCCTGCTTCCTGGCCCTGGCATTCCCCTGTACTGGGGTGTATGATCTTTGCAAGACCAAGGGCCTCCCCTCCCATTGATGGCTGACTAGGCCATCTTCTGCTACACTTGCAGCTAGAGACACAGGTGATTCTGGTGTCCTCAAAGATGATGGCAGTCATGACAGCGGTCATCATCATCATCATCATCATCATCATCATCAAATTAGATATTTTACCATATAAGACACAGAGGCAAGCACAAAAAAAAAAAAAAAAAGAAACTATTTTGGACCTCCTAAAATTAGAATATGTCTGCCACTCTACAGAGTGGGTCTTTCTAGGAAGACCTTTAAAGATATATCTAGAAGCATATGCATGCTAAGTCTCAATAGATTTCATACCCATTCAAGTTGACAGCCAAAATTTACCATCACATTGAGTACAGGTGGTTTGAAGACTATAGAAATGTACTTACTTTTAAATAATTAGTATCAATTTTATTAATCAGGTCTTTAGGGATTTAAAATTTTAAATATAGTGACAAATGTTCACTCATCCTATAACTCTCATGTTTGCCTTTCCTAGGGTGCACTATTGATAGGAATGTAAGCTTCAAACTAATAATGCATTTCTCAGGTTCTAGCAAACTGTATTTGGGAGTACTTTATGAAGTTTGTGATAGGGCCAGTCTACTTTCATGTTATACAGAGATACTTCTAAAACATGCCCTACGATGATTTCTCTGTGTTCAACTTTACTCTTCTTCACATGACAGAATGATATGCATCTTAAGAATAAAAATTTGATACGTTAGCTAATAACAGTAATTTTTTCTTATGGAGACAACTAATGTGACTGTGCCTTAGACGTTGGTATACTCTGTGACGACGCCTTCCAAACAAGACAAATACGCGGTTACTGTCGTCATTCAAAAGTATTCATGTCTGAATTTATATATCCACCAGTTCAATAAAAAATTTACAACTATCTGGGAGGGACTGGAGGAAGGGAAATGGGAGAAAGTGATATTTCATTTAAATATACTAAACATTAAAAAGTAATAACAGAATCCTGTATGAATAATATTTTTCACTTAATTCTTTTTGATATTTTTATTAGATATTTTCTTCATTTATATTTCAAATGCTATCCCCAAAGGCCCCTATACCCTCCCCACGCCCTGCTCCTCAATCCACCCACTCCCGCTTCCTGACCCTTCACAATACCAAGGGCCTCTTCTCCCATTGATGGCCAACTAGGCCATCCTCTGCTACATATGTAACTAGAGACACAGCTCTGGTGGGTACTGGTTAGTTCATATTGTTCTTCCTCCTGTAGCATTGCAGAACCCTTTAGCTCCTTGGGTACTTTCTCTAGTTCCTTCATTAGGGGCCTTGTATTCCATCCAATAGATGATTGTGAGCATCCAATTCTGTATTTGTCAGGCTTTGGCATAGCCTTACAAGAGAGAGCTGGGTCAGGGTCCTGTCAGCAAACTCTTTCTGACATATGCAATAGTATCTGGGTTTGGTGGTTGTATATGGGATGGATCCCCAGGTAAGACTGTCTCTGGATGGTCTTTCCTTCTGTCTCAGCTCTGAACTTTGCTCTGTAACTCCTGTATTTTGTGTATTTTGTTCCCCATTCTAAGAAGGAGCAAAGTATCCACACTTTGGTCTTCCTTCTTCTTGAGTTTCATGTGTTTTGCAATATTTTTCTTTTAGAATTTGAAAATTACAATTTTTCTTCTAGAGGGCCTTCTCATTTTTGATGGAAAATTCACTACTGTTCTATTTTTCCCCTCTATCATTTGCATATAGTTTATCTGGGAGGGGTGAAGGAAGAAGCCAGGAGAAAGAATTTCAGACAGAAGAGCTAGTGATCTGGAAAATGAAATGGGGAAGAAGGGAAGCTGACTTCAGGATATGAATTCATAGCTTCTGTGAGTTAGATGGATTTAGTTTTTACTTCCTGTGGCTCCATAGAATGATGTTTAAAATATGAAGGATGGGTTATTTAATAACTTCTGAGTCCCGTTGGTCAAGTACTGCCTTGTGAATTCTTAGGTGTTTTGGTCTTTCATATTTGTGCAAGCAGGAATACGGTGTGTTCCATGCTCAGGACAGATAGCATGAGACACCCATATAACCTCGGGAAAGTGTAAGAAAGTCTTTGCTACTGTGCTGACTGGACAATTGACAAAGATGCTTGGCTGAACATAGCGTATTCTCAGCTTAGACTTTCTATTCACATAAAAAATCTGTGCTGTCCTACTTCTTGATGCTATCTATCTTGACTATCTTAGAATTTTTCCAGGAATCTCGAAGTCCTTTCAGCACCACCTTTCCTCCTGCACATAAAATTACAGAATGTACAATAAGTCTTTTATAGAAAATGATGTTCTATTTGCATGTAACTTGCTGTCATTTTCCCAAATATTTTAAATCATCTTTCGTCAACTTATGTAATACAGAGCGAATGTGTATAGTTTGGAGAGTAATGGCAAGAAAACAGTCTTTATATGTTCCTAACTGAATCAGTCGTTGAATGGCTAACTACATGCTGGCTTCAACCCATAGCTCCAGAACCTCTAGCTATGATTCCAGGAGGCATGTTTGACCTCAGGAATTCTTCCTTGGATCTCAGGTCATGTTATTGCCTCTCCCTCCATGGAGTTGTCATGTTACAGTCATCACCTCTCAGAGGGCACCTGAGTTCAAGTGACCCTGGATTCTGTCATCCTTCATCTCTTCCAGTCTCTAAGGAGTCATCTTCTTCCTGATTCAGGCTGCTCATTCCATTCCCTTCCTGAACAATCTGAGCTTCTTCCTTGTGCAGATTCTTTTCGGTGAAAGACTGGAAAAAAATCACTCTTGTATCATCCAAGTCTTGTGTAATAGTGACTCCAAACAAATAATTCAATATTGTTTGAAAGATTATTCAGAGAAAATTATTCTCTTGAAATGTTGCATTTTAATAACTTTTAATTCTGCTTTAATTCCTTTTTAAATATGCAGACTCCATTTTAGAGGACTTATACCTGTGAATCTTTATCTGTCAAAGATTTTCTCCTTCCACACAAGGAACTGTCCACATAATCAGTTGGAAAGTACTTTTCTCTTGAGGCCATTTTGCAGATTGTACAACTGCCCAAAATTTATGATAGATGAGCTTATTAGACCAGAGCCAGGGTGAACTTTGGAATGTGCTATTTTTAGAGATAATATCATAAAATGGCAGCTATGACTGAATTATATTTTGGCCACAATTATGATTTTTTTCATGGACTTACTTGGCTAAAGAGAATGCTCTTAATTCCTCATTCCATGTCAGTAAGGGGACAGCAACATTTGACAGTCAGAGCCTGTCCTAGTTAGCACCACTCTCAATGTAATAATAATTAATAGGTCTTCACTTCACACTTAAATATGTCCAGAATAAGTCAATAAATTACCAACCATAATCATCACCCTTGAATATTTAATATGAATCTACATCCTATTGGAATGTTAAGTGTTTTATATGTGTGCAAAGGCTAAGTTGTTTATAAGACAATGTTTGGATGCAACGTATTTTGAGAATTTGTGAGCTCTGTTTGCCAGGAATTTCTGGCTTGTTGCAAGGCTTTATCAACTGTGTGTCCAGATGGTCATTTCCTCGGTTGCCCAGAGACAGGAGTTGAAGCTTGTTTTTGCATGAACACAGTCTATGGAAACAACTAAAGCAGAGATTTTTTCCAGAATATTCCATGAACAGAATGTTACCAAGTCTTAAATGCTCCAAAGGTTGGACATGAATTAGGATATTACTCTGTCCCATTTAAATTGAATTTTCTCCATAATAATACCATCAAGTGATACAGGGCAGTGAGAAACTTAAACAAAAAACATTATTTCAGCGTAGCTTAAGACAGATTAAAATTTTCTGATTTGTTTCTGATTAAGAAATTTTAAAGGCAGGGAAGACAGACAGATTTTCTGGCCAGTGTTTGAGTACCTTGTGTTTGAGTCAAGACAATTGCAAAGGGTGTTTTGAAGTGTGAGCATTTTACATGAATGTATATTGTTTTTTTAGGAAATGATTCCAATTCAATGAGAATTATATTGATGTCAACTTTTGATGCAAAAGTACATTTGAGTTTATCTCGTATCTTGGGATCTCTGTGTTGGTAGAAAGACTGTCACTTTATTAAATGTAACACAATAAACTCAGATTTCTACTTGTTGTAAAATATCTAGAACCATTTATCCATAAAATGCAACGTAGAGTTTATATTTGTTATTAAATACCATGTAGGAGATAATCATAGTAAATTTTTTCCCTGTAGTACATATATTTTTCCACTAGTATTAAAACATAAATTACATCTGAATACATATGTTTTAACTCAGAAGTGCATTTAAAGAATGTAATTAGTGAACCCAGATGAAAGAAGACAACATTCTTTCACGTATGTCTCCTGACCTACTATAGGGACTTGGAAAACTGCCAACATGGGAGAACTTATATGGATCATTAGTTGACATAGAAAGTGTGACAGAAAAGCAAGCATTTGTTTTAGAACATCCAGGGGTGATGGATGAGTTGAGTGATGGAGAGAGCCACAGAGCTGTATTGCTATGTTCCCTTCTGTTGGTAAAGTTCCAAGGGTCCCATCAGACACTTGACTCATATTGTCTACTAAGAATAGCAATTCCATGTCATGGTCTAGAGTCCTTCTTGTGTGGATCTTGAGAATTATGCAAAATCACTCCAGAGCAGGCCCCATGTCCAGGAGTAACTGGCCAACACCAAGCAAAGTCCATTTGTGTGTGGTGTGGAGGTGGAAGGAGACATTTGTTTAATTTTTTCTCTTTTCTGTGATCTTTGCTTATTTGTTTTGATCATCAGTTTTAGTTTTGAGATAGAGAGAGACAGAGAGAGAGAGAGAGAGAGAGAGAGAGAGAGAGAGAGAGAGAGAGAGAGAGAGAGAGAGAGAGAGAGAGAGAGAGAGAGAGAGAGAGAAGGATAGAGAAACATAAAATTAGATGGGTAAGGAAGTAGGGTGGGATATGGAAGAGGTTGGGGAAACATAATCAAAATATTTTGTATAAAAATTTTTCAATTAAAAATAATTGTTTCTCTAAAAATAAAGAAACATAGACTAGATAGCCCAGAATGAGCCTAGAATAAAACCAAACATATTGGTCTAAAAAGTCTACCAATAAAATGAGTCCTAATGACATTTTGCTATAACTCATAGATCAGAGATGAAGTCATCATTAGAAAAGCTTCCACCAGGTGCAAATGGGAAGAGATGCATAGACTCAAAGCCAGGTATTAAATGAAAAGAGGGAGTAAATGATATTTCTTCCCCCAAAGCTCACGGAACCCCACAGAACCAGAGGTGAAAAAGCATAAAAACCAGAGGGGATAGAGAACGGTCCCTCTGAGCTGACTAAGCAAGGTGCAAACGAATTCAGAGACTGAAGCAGCAAGCACAGTGTCTATGTGAGCGTGCACCAGGCCCTCTGCATGTATACATAACTATTAGCATAGTATTCTATGGGAACAGGTGGGTCTCTGACTCCTTAGCTTGCTCTTGGGACTCTTCTTCCTGTTGGATTACCTTGTCCAACTTTGGTATGATAGTATTGCTTCATGTTGTTAGACATTATTTGTCATATTTATTTGTTATCTCTAAGAAGTCTATTATTTTCTAATGAGAGATAGAAAGGGAGTGGATCTAGAAGACAGGGGAGGTGGGGAGGAACTGAGAGGAGTAGAGGAAGACTATAATCAGGATATATTGTATTAAAAAAAAAAAAGAATCTGTTTCCAATAAAGCGGGGGAGAAAAAAGTTAGAATGGTGGGTGATATGTGAATTTAAAATGACCAGCCATCATTGAGAATTGTATATTTGTCCTGTTCATTAAACAAATCAGAATTATTCAGATCCCTGTTGTTTTGAGGATTTTAGAAAAATTCGTCTTGTTTTTAAAAACCTTCCTTCTTCCCTGTTTGTCTCCAATTCTCTGATATAAACCAGACATTATCTGAGAGCTTGTTTCAGGCCACTTAGTCTAAAGCTACCATATAAAGCAACTAATTTTCATAGACAAGCTTGTTCCTAACCTATAAAGAAGTCTTAGGATTTTCTTATGTTAATAAATTTTACTGTCACTATCACTGTTGGTTAAGGTGATGATATTTTGGTTTATAGGCAATTAAACATATTTAAAACATGGAATTTAAAGATTGTAGAGTAAAGGGAATACCTGTCCACTGAATGTGGGTGTGTCAACTCATACAGCCATTACAGAAATGTGGTAGTACTAGGCAAGATAGGAATTGTTCTATCTCCAGATATGGCTCTTCCACTCCTCATCATATGTTCAAAGGTGCTTCACCCTACCACGAAGACACTTGTTCAACCATGTTCACTGCTGCTCTATTCATAATAGCCAGACATTGGAAACAATCTAGATGTTCCTCAGTAGAAAAATGGATAAAAATGTACTATATTTACACAAAAGTATATTATTCAGCTATTAAAAGAAATGAAATCATGAGATTTATAGGTGAATGGATAAAACTAGAAAAAACATCTGTCTTAGTCAGGGTTTCTATTCCTGCACAAACATCATGACCAAGAAGCAAGTTGGGGAGGAAAGGGTTTATTTGGCTTACATTTCCATACTGCTTTTGATCACCAAAGGATGCAGGACTGGAACTCAAGCAGGTCAGAAAGCAGGAGCTGATGCAGAAGCCATGGAGGGATGTTCTTTACTGGCTTGCTTCCCCTGGCTTGCTCAGCCTGCTTTCTTATAGAATCTAAAACTACCAGCCCAGAGATGGTCCCACCCACAAGGGGCCTCTCCCCCTCGATCACTAATTGAGAAAATGCCCCACAGCTGGATCTCATGGGGGCATTTCCACAAATGAAGCTCCTTTTTCTGTGATAACTCCAGCTGTGTCAAGTTGACACAAAGCTAGCCAGTACAGCATCCATATTGAAGTAAATCAGACCCTGACAGACAAATATGGAATATACTGACTTTATGTGAATATTAGCTATTAAGTAAATGATAAACAAGCTACAAGATGTAGAACCATAGAGGTTTAAGTATAGAGTAAGGGACTTGGTGTAGGTTACAGATAGATGTCCATAGGAAAGTTAAATAGAAGAGATAGATATGGGTCGATGCGGGCACTGAAACAGGAATATCAAATGGAGAGGGGGAGATTAGAGAGGGACAATGATGGAAATACAGAAAGAGACAGCTAAAATTAGACCATTTCAAGAATATATACAGTACATACAGTAAAAGCTTCCCAACCAACCAGACCCTCAGAGCTCCCAGGGACAATACCACCAACCATAGAGTACACATGGAGGGACCCATGGCTCCAGTCACATATATAGCAGATTATGGCCTTGTCAGACACCAACGGGATGAGATGTCCTTGGTCCTGTGAAGGCTAGATACCCCAGTGTAGGGGAATGCCAGGGCAGAGAGGCAGAATTGTGTGGGGGAGTGGGGGAGCACCCTCATAGAAGCACGGGGAGTGGTGGAATAGGGGGTTTCCAGAGGGGAAACCAGGAAAGGAGATAACATTTGGAATATAAATAAATAAAATATCATATATATATATATATATATATATTATATATATATATATATATATATATATATATATATTATATATATATATATATATAGTCTACCCAAATGAAATAGGTAAATAATAGGAAAGACATAATTTCAACTGGCCATCTCTTGTCATCAAGTAAAGATTCCAATACGCTGATTGGGTTACAGCTAGTTGAGTTGTTGGCCAAAGGAGTTCCATGGAAATTTCCAAACAACTCAAGTTTTGGCAAGACTATACATTTTTCTCTACAAGCTGCAGGCAAGGCTACAATTCTGAAGATAATATCTACTCAATACATTGAACATGAGAGGTCAAGCTGCTGCCTTCTTAGAGCCTTCACCCCTAAGTTCTAATGTCTTTGCAGAAGGGACTCTGCAGGCCACCAAAATTTAAACAAACAAAAAACACAAAAAAACCAAACTTGTAAAAACCAACTTAGTCACAAAACATTTGATCTGCAGTGGTATCTGGCCTGTAAAATATATAGGGCAATGGTGTTATAAAGATTATGGCAGTACTCAATCAATATCTGATTTGACTTACGCTTTACTCCATGAGACAGACCCAATACCCAGCACTGCTTAAGTGACCAAGAACCTGAAACTAGATAGCCCATGGACCTAGGGTAAAAAAAAAAAATTAGCAATAAATTGACTCAATATCATTTCTGCTATATTCATAGATGGGTGCACTGCTAAGCCATCATCAGCAAAATTATCTCCCGTAGTAGATGGGGACAAAGACAAAGACCCACAACCACACAGTATGTGACAGAGGGACAGAGTTTGGAACACTAAGCCTCAAACTTGGTATCTTCCTCCAGTCCCTCCTTTTGGGGCTCAGGGAACCTTGCATTAAAAGAGGTAAAAAGAAAAAAAAAAGAATGTAAGAGATGGAGGGTTGGAAGACACCAAGAAAACAGGCCCTCTAAATCAACATTATTCGTACAAAAATGAACTCACAGAGAGTGAGTCAGCCTGTACAGGTCATATATATATATATATATATATATATATATATATATATATATATATATATGCATACACACACACACACACACACACACACACACACACACAGGCTTTCAGTTTAGTGGTTTTATGGGATTCCCCAGTGCACAAACAAAGGGGTTATTTGATTCTCATTCTTTCTCTTGGTTTCTTTTCCTTCTGTTTGTTTTATCCAATTCTGATATATTTATTAAGTTTTGTTCTAGATTACTATATTTTATTTTTTATTATCCCTATTTTTTTCTAATGTGAAACAGAATAATAATGGATATATATGGGAGAGGAGGTGAGGAGGAGCTGTAAGTTGGATCGGAGAGGAGGTGAGGGGGAACTGGAAGGTGGATGGGAGAGGAGGTGAGGGGTATCAGGAAGGTGGATGGGGGAGGAGGTGAGGGTGATCAGGAAGGTGGATGGGGGAGGTGGTGAGGGTGATCAGGAAGGTGGATGGGAGAGGAGGTGAGGGGGAACTGGAAAGTGGATAGGAGAGGAGGTGAGGGAGATCCAGAAGGTGGATGGTAGAGGAGGTGGGGGGGATCAGAAAGGTGGATGAGAGAGGAGGTGAGGGCAAGCTGGAAGATGGATGGGAGAGGAGGTGAGGAGGAGCTGGAAGGTGGATTGGGGAGGAGGTAAGGTGAATCAGGGAAGTGGATGGGAGGGGAGGTGAAGGTGAGCTGGAAGGTGGATGGGGGAAGAAATAAGGGGGAACTGGAAGGTGGAAGGGAGAGGAGATGAGGGGGAGCTGGAAGGAGTAGAGGAATAAGAAAATGTAATCAGGATATATTATATTAGAAAAATGTTCATTTTGAAAAAAAAAATCCAAACCCCAAACCATATAATCTTTACCCATGGCTCCAGAGAGCAGAATCCACATTAAATTGTTTTCACAGAACAAACGACTGTGCTTTGAATAGACTTCAGGCTCCCCATGTTCACATATGAACATGTAATCCCTTTAGCTTATCACTAGAATCATCTGGCTACCATCACAACGATGAACATCATAGATAGAATAGAGATCTGAGCAATCGCTTACAGAGCTTCAGAATAATTATTCTTTATTTTAATTTCTTTTGAAATTTTGCAACTTTAACTCCTTGTCTCAGTATGGCATGTGAAGCATGATGAATTGCCTTTACTCAGAATGTTTGTTCAAAATTGTTGCCACTAATAAAGCATAGAAAACACAAGCAGTTAGAAATAATTTGAAGAATTTAATATAATTATTAAAGTATCTTGAGAATGAGTTTTTGTGGTTATTTGATGCTTGTGGACTTTTGAAATATCTGGTCTCTTGGTACAGAGAAAAATAATCTTGACTCATAAAACTAGTTTCCCACCCTCTCTGAAAATGTGTGTCCTTGATATTTGTTATTATCTTACATCTATTTTATACTTTAAAAAATATATTTGAGCCTCTATTTTATTCAATTGACTTAGATAACATCTCCCTCATTCTTCTTTCTAATTGGACCCTTTGGCTTGCTTCCCTTCTCTCATTAATTTCTCCTGATTTTCTGCATCTTCTAGTTGCACATTTGTTAATATCTGTGTTATATTGGTAGCTACAAACTACCAAAGATTGTTTTCAAACTTTGTACATTTATTTATCTTAAAGGAGAAATCCAATAAAATAGCATCTTAGTGACTGTGGTGATGTAAATGCTTCTGTCTTCAGAGATACACAGTGCACCAAGTCTCATATCACCACTTAGGTTACACAAATCCAATCAAAAGTATTCTTCTTCTGAAACTCACTGAAATAGTCTCTCCTGAAAAGAAACATCCCATTTCATCACTATGTTCTTCCCCCTTAAGTGCTGCATACTTTTTTACCTTTGTTTCTTCTAAATTATACTAGAGTATGAAAAAGTTACATGTTGATTCCTATGCCTTTGGATATGTCCTTAACTTTTCAAGGGTTATAGGATGCTCAAGTGAGACTCAGTTTTCATTGGAATTCTTAGGTCAGTTGCCCACTCTTGATCATGATTTTAATGGCCTTAAAAATCTTGCATCTCTGTCTGAGTGGTTCTTTCCTAACTTTCATTCTCTCCAATGCTTATGTTCTATTATTTGATGATGTTATACCTAAATGGTGTGGTTTAATTAGGAAACATTGACCATTCTTGCTCTGTCAAAGGTACAGTCTTGGGAGTCTATGATGCTTTTGGAACTGAATCCTGGCTTGTACAAGGGAGCTACTAGTATAGGGTTTGATGGGCATATCTGTTTCTGGTTCCTGATTCAATTTCCTGCTTCCTCGTGTGCCAAGATGAAAACACCACCCTTCTTAGCAGCCAACATTGCAGAAGTGAGTCACACAATCAAAACATTACTTCAGTTAGTTTGTATTCATTCAGTCACTGTGTAGAGTCTTTGCATGCAATTGTCTCCATGCTGTAAGTTGTTATTGTTGTAAAATAAACCATTATATTTTGATTAAGCCTCATGTTTGAGCCAAAGTTGAGCAGATTCATAAAACATGATGAGAAAGGAATGAAAATCACTGTAGAGAATTGTTAAGCAGAAAAGAATATTGAAAAGAAAGAAAATGAGTTACCAAATAGATAAGAATCAATGAAAATGAAAACAAGCACTACTTTAAAAATATTGTTAATAATTACATTAACTATAAATAGATAGATACTAAGACATAAAGTAGAGGGGAGGGGTTGCAGGACAAGACCAATTATTATGCCTCTATTGAACTCACATTCATAGTTAAAAATGAAAGCAGGAGAAAAGAATGCCACACAAACAGAAAAGAAAAGATAGACAAATGAACTGTTCTTTCTCAGTTAATATGGGAGTTAAGTGAAAATCTGTCACAAGACACACAGAAGATCATTATATGACACTAAGCAGATCTGCCAATTTATCACATAAGCTTAAAAATAAAATCATTTC
Organism: Mus pahari; assembly: GCF_900095145.1. Classification (NCBI taxonomy): domain Eukaryota; kingdom Metazoa; phylum Chordata; class Mammalia; order Rodentia; family Muridae; genus Mus; species Mus pahari. Next base: position 69,492,138 of record NC_034608.1, read on the forward strand.
CCTCTTTACAGTGCTCCTTGCTATTGAGAAGTTTCATTTCACATTTTTCAAATTAGCTCTGTTAATGTTAGTTGGTTTCTTTCTCAATGACTTTAAATGACTTGGCCCCGAATGGAGGAGCTAGAGAAAGTACCCAAGGAGTTGTAGGGGGCTGCAACCCTGTAGGTGCAACAACAATATGAACTAATCAGTACCCCCTGAGCTCGAGTCTCTAGCTGCATATGTAGCAGAAGATGGCCTAATCGGCCATCATTGGGAAGAGAGGTCCTTGATCTTGTAAACTTTATATGACCCAGCACAAGGGGAAGGCCAGGGCCAAGTATTGGGAGTGGATGGGTAGGGGAGCAGGGGTGGGGGTGGGGTATAGGGAACTTTCGGGATAGCATTTGAAATGTAAATAAAGAAAGTAATAATAAATAAAAAAAAAAAAAGAAATTCACAAATAGGTTAAAAGATTTTCCAAAAGTTTATGTAATCTGCACAGCAAGTAAATACTGATCTGAGATTAAAAAAATAAAATAAATAAATGACTTGGCCTTTTATTAGGCATTGTTGTATACCAGCATTACTCCAGATGTTACCATGGTGGACAAGCAACATTTTTTCATAAAAGTTGAACAGGATGTCAGTAAATGAAATGGCTAATAAATACACGCTTATTGTGATATCCTAGCAAGAAGAGTTAAAATAAAAAAATTAGACAAAGGCTGATCGTGAACGTCCAAAAACTATATTTAATAATATATGACAATCTGGAGCATTAGTCTAATTAGTAGTGTCTTAACAGTTTATCTTCATGATAGGGCCTAGCTTGTTGTGGGCAGTGCCATCTCTGGCATGTGGTCTTGGGGTGTACAAAAAAGCAAGCCTTGGCTAGAAAGTGAATAGCCAGTACTTCTTGGGGGTCTTTTGTATCAGTTCTTGTGTCCAGGTTGCTGCCCTTTTTGAATTTTTGCCCTGATTCCTCTCAGTGATAGAATTTGACATGGAACTCTATAAGCTGAAATAAACCCTTTCCTCTCACACACAAAAAAGTTTATCTTCTATTGTGTATTTCATATCTGCACATATTCCATCTTGCTGTGTGACCTTTTTAAGGAAACAAGAGCAGACAGTCATTCACTCCAGATAGACAACAAAGAAAAGCCAAAGAATTACTCCCAAGTCTTCGTTGGTGATCCACTGAGTTTCTGGAAGTTATTTTTAGGATCATAGGTGGGGAGTTACTCACAGAGGCATGGCTGCCTCAAAAGTAGCATTGTCATGAAACCACTCACCCTTAAAATGCATCCCTGAAGCTCTCTCAAAAATTTGCATTCAGAGGAACTAGTCAGTCTTCTATTCCCAGAAATTGCTTACTGCTTTTTTAACACTGAAAAGGATCTTGCTCATCTTATCACTATCTGAACCCTTGAGTCTTGTAAATTTTACTGGAGTCTTGGATTTCTTAAATGAACATTTCAATTTTTAGAAAATAACTGGATAACATTATGAACTACAATGTGCGTATCCACGTACCGGTGATTATTTTTCAGTATTCTATTTATGATCTCAATTCATAGTATTGTTTATGCATTCCTAATTATTATGAAGGATACTATACTTATTACTACCGTATCATTTTAAATCAATCTTTGGACTAGGATCTACATTGTATGGATGTTCAGGATCCTAAGTTATATATAACGGAAACCTAACACCATCTACAGGTGGTGCTATGTGAGCACGCGATCCTGACTGGCCAGGCACTACTTACAGTATATGCCCAGGAGTGGTACAGCTGGTCTTTAGGATCCAGTTTTCAGAGAAACCACTAGATTGACTTTCGAAGTGATTGCCCATGTGTGCAATCCCTCCAGTGATGGAAGAGTGTTCTTTGCTCTTTTTTTTTTTTTTCCACATCCTCCTCAGCATGTGATCTTAGCCATTCTGACTGCTGTAAGACAGAATCTCAAGGGTCATTTTGATTTGCATTTCCCTGATGACTAAGGATGTTGAGCATTTCAGGTGCTTCTTGGCCATCCGAGATTCCTTGGTTAAGAATTCTCTGTTTAGTTCTGTGCCCCATTTTGTAAGTGGATTATTTGATCTGTTGGAATTTAACTTCTTGAGCTCTTTATATATTTTGTATATTAGGCCTCTGTCAGATGTAGGATGAAGGAAGATTTTCCCCAATCTGTAGGCTGCCATTTTGTCCTGTTGACTGTGCCCTTTGCCTTACAGAACCACTTCAGTTTTACGAGGTCCCATTTATCAATTGTTGATCTTAAGGCCTGAGTCATTGATGTTCTGTTAAAGACGTTTTCTCTTGTACCAATGCATTCAAGTCTCTTTTCCATTTTCTCTTCTATTAGGTTTAGGGTTTCCAGTTTTATGTTGAGGTTCGTGATCCACTTCATCCATTTTAATCTTTAAGAGGCTGCTTATATAGACCTTTCTAAATATCATCAACTTATGTAGGTGACATCTTTCCCTCCATTTCTCAATAAAGAAAATAATTAATGTTAGTATTAAAAATATCTAAAATAATCAGTATTTTCTAATTGGTTCACAAAGCAAAAAAAATCACTATAAACAGGAAGTTTTAAATCTCATGTACCTTTACACTTAATAGAAAAACTTCATATCCTTGAGATACTAAATAAAATTTAAGAAAGTATGCTTTCATGCTGTAATTGAAAAAAATTTTAGAATGGAAGCTTAAATTGTATTTTAAGCTATATTATCCCTGTGTTGTCTAGTTTTATGCTAGCTAGACACAATCCATAGTTATCTGATAGCAGGAAGCTTTAATTGAGAAAATGTCTTCATAAGATATAGCTGAAGTTTACTTTTTAGATTTGTAATTGCTGGGGAAGGACCAGCCCATTGTAGGTGGTGGTATCCCTGGACTGGCAGTCCTGTGTTCTGTAAAAAATCAGGCTGAACAAGCCATGATGGGCAAGCCAGTAAGGTAAACAAACCCTCATGGCTTCTACATCAGCTCCTGCCTCCAGGTTGCTCCCTTGTTTGAGTTCCTGCCCTGATTTCCTTTGATGAACAGTGATAAAGAAGTGTAAGTCAAATAAACCTTTTTTTCTCAACTTACTTTTTCATTTCATTCGTTTTCTTTTATTTTTTATTTCTTATTTTAAAATTTTTTATTTCTTTACATTTCAAATGTTGCCCCCCGCTTCCCAGTCGCCCCTCCAAAAGTTCTTCTCCCCATCTCTCTTCCCCTTTGCCTCTGAGAGGGTCCTCCCTTACCTTCCCACCTTCCTCGCCCACCCCTCCCACCTCAGCCTTCCTCCTGGCATCCCCCTTCCCTGGGGCATTAAGTTTCTATAAGATTAGAGCCATCCTTTCATACTGAGAACATCAAGGCAAGTCTCTGTTACATATGTGCCTGGAGCCACAGACCAGCCCATGTATGTTCTTAGGAACTGGTGGCTTAGTCCTGGGAGCTTTGAGGCATCCAGTTTAGTTGACACTATTGGTATTCCTATGGTTTTACCATTCCCTTTTTGCTCCTTTAATCCTTGCCCCAACTCTACCATAAAGGTTCTTCACCTCAGTCCAATGGTTGACTGTAAGTATCTGCATCTGTTTCAGTCAGCTGCAGGTAGAGCATCTGCGAGGACAGCCATGCTAGGCTCCTGTCAGCAAGCACAACATGGCATTAATAATAGTGTCAGGATTTGGTTTCCACCCATGGGATCAATACCAAGTTGGGCCAGTTAATGGATGGCCTTTGCTTCAATCTCTGCTCCATTTTTGTCCTGCATTTTTTGACAAGAAAAATTCTGGGTCAAATTTTTTGAAGATAGGTTGGTGACCCTGTCCCTCCACTCGGGGCCCTATCTATCTACTGGAGAAGTCTCAACAGTTTCTACCTCTGTGCTGTTGGACATTTGGTCTAAGGTCATCCTCATTGAGTCCTGGGGAGCTCTCAGTTCCCAGGTCTCAGGGACTTTCTAGAGTTTCCCCTCACCCCTACCTCCACCCTTCACAGCTGCATATTTCCATTCATTCTCCTGGCCTTCTGAGCTTCTCATAGTTCTCTCCCTATACTTTATCCTCAACTTCCTTTTTGAACATAATGTTTCATCACAACAATAGATATCCTAAATAAGGTTACCACTTTAAGTGGATAAGTTGAAATGTTGACTAGAATGTAGAATAGTAGTTTGACTGAAATTAATATTAACTGAAGAGTAAAAAAGTCTTCCATTTTAGACAATAAAAATATTTACTTACTGCCATTCTCAAAACATATCAAGTTGATTATTAATGTTATATAAAATAACAAACAATGTAACCATAATAGATAATGTACTTCCTTTTTACCAGAACACATTCATGCCTACAAATGTCTGATCTTGATTGTCTCACAACTATATCTCTCATGAAAAAGTAAATTCTGATAAGAGAAGTAAAAGAATTTTGTACAAGCACATGCATGTGTGTGTTTGTGCATGTGTGTGTGTATGTGTATTTGTTTGTGTTTGATGTGTGTTTGCATACATGTGTATATGCCTGTGAAGCCAGAAAAGGGCACCAGATTTTATGAACCTAGAGTTAAAAGTGAGTATAAGTCACATGATATAGATGGATGCTGTGTCTTCTTCAAGATAACCAAGTACCCTTAACTAGTGAGTCCTATCTCTAGACACATAAAAAGATTGTGATGTAAATCAATTCATTGAAATAAGGAATCTTTCATGGGAAGTCAATAGATAATGAATCTACTGTGACATGCAATGATAATCTGATTATTAACATATTCATTGGTAGTTAACTAAGATGGAGCAAAGATGGAGGGGAGTGCACTTATTTGTAAAATGTCCCTGAACTTAAGGAGAGTGAGGGAGTAGATTATTAAATTATGTGACTACCTCTGAATGTCATTAATTTCATTAAGTTAAATAATGAGACACCCAAGGTGATTAATTGCCAGTTAGAAGTATCAACTTTAAAAAAGAGACCTCCTTGGCAACATTTAATAAAGCCCAATCTACAAAGTCAATGAAGATTTACATCTGAAAATTGGGATCAAAACTAAAGACCAAGATAGTGTTAAACGGCCTATGTTTTGCATCCAGATCTGATAGGTTTAAGTATACACACGATATTATAGTGGATACACAAGGATTTTTAACAATCACAGAGGATTTAATACAGTAGGAAAAAGAACAAAAACGAACATCAAGTGTGAGAGGCTTTTGTGTGCATATATTTAGTTTCTTCCGCTATATTCCAAGGCAAGCTTGTCTCTGGATGGGACCTCTAAGATTTGTTCAGTTAAATTTGCTTCCATGGAAGTATTATGGAATGGATAAATCTATTTATGATGATCACAGCCACATTTAATATATGAAACAATCTTTCCAGCATATGGTAAATTTGGCCGATGGCAGTTTTAAGCCTAAGAAACCATAATCTTAATGCACAAAAGAAAAAAATTAGATACTGGAGAAATCAAAAGCATGTCTAGAGAAACTAACAAGTAAAATTGGTTCAATAGGAGGGATAAAAGGTAAAGTTGAAAAATTTGTCAGGTAAAGCATAAACAGCAAAACGTCAGAACATTTTAGAGGAACAATAACTGCTTCCCCACTCAAAATACAAACAAAATTAGTAAACTAATCCAGGTATGTGCAAGTTTGATAAGAGGACAAATTAAAAAGACACTTGCCATGGATAATATTGAGGAAGAATACTGGGACTGTTAATGAATATGGTGACTTTTACAGATGGGTTAATGCATTTCATATTATGAAATACAATTAGATGTAATTTTATGATTTTAAGTTATGTATTGGTTGCCAAGTTGACAAATGCAAATTTATCAGAATTAATATTAATGGTCAAGTTAAGAGGACTAATAATCACCACAGAAACATACCATGAGTGTATTTATGAGAGAGTTTCTAAAAAGGGTTAACTGCAGAGGGAGACATATCCTGAATGTAGATAGTGCCATAGCATAGGCTGGGGTCCTGGACTTAATAAAAGGGAAAAAGTGACCTGACATCCATCACTTATTTCTTTCTGCTTCCTGACTTTGGAAGTACGTGAAGAACTGCCTCACCATTTTGTCACCATGACTTTTCTGATATAGCAGATGAATCCTTTCTTTCTTTTTTTTTTTTTTTCAAATTTTTTATTAGATATTTTCTTCATTTACATTTCAAATGCTATCCCCAAAGTCCCCTATACCCTCCCCCCACCCTGATCTCCTACCCACCCCTCCCACTTCTTGGCCCTGGCATTCCCCTGTATGGGGCATATGAAGTTTGCAAGACCAAGGGGCCTCTCTTCCCAATGATAGCCTACTAGGCCATCTTCTAATACATATGTAACTAGAGACATGAGCTCTGGGGGGTACTGGTTAGTTCATATTGTTGTTCCACCTATAGGGTTGCAGAACCCTTCAGCTCCTTGGGTACTTTCTCTAACTCCTCCATTGGAGGCCCTGTGTTCCATCCAATAGCTGACTGTGAGCATTCACTTTTGTGTTTGCTAGGCACTGGCATAGTCTCACAAGAGACAGCTATATCTGGATTCTTTCAGCAAAATCATGCTGGCATATGCAATAGTGTCTGCATTTGGCGGCTGATTATGGGATGGATCCCCAGGTGGGGCAGTGTCAAGATGGTCCATCCTTTCGATTCAGCTCCAAACTTTGTCTTTGTAACTCCTTCCATGGGTATTTTGTTCCCCATTCTAAGGAGGGATGAAGTATCTATGGAAGGATGGTCTTCCTTCTTCTTGAGTTTCATGTATTTTACAAATTGTATTTTGTGTATTCTAAGTTTCTGGGTTAATATCCACTTATCAGTGAATGCATATCCCTTCTTTTTATATATAACACTTTTATTATTTTTTGAGAATTGCATATATGCATTCCATATATTTTGATCATATTTGCTCACAACTCTTCTGCCTAACTCATCCACCTTCCCATACTCTCACAACTTTGTAGTCTCTTTTCATGTTTTTGAAACCCAGAGAATCTAATTTGTCCTGTCCAAATACAGTGCTCTTGATTTAAGGGGCATTCTATTCATTTGTGATTTATCTACTATGAGCCACACCCTTCAGGAAAACTGACTCCTATTTACTAGAAGCCACTGACTGTCCATAACTCTTCATCAAGGTAGGGGTATTCATGAGTCCTGCCTTGCTCCATGTCAGAATATTGAAGGGTCTGATTTTGTGGGGGTCTTATTCAAGCAGCTACTGTGAGTTGATAAGTACAATGGTCCTATCAAGTCTAGAAAGTATTTTGCTCTGGTCCTTCTTAAGCTTTGACTCTTACAATCTTTATCCATCTATGATCCCTGAAATAATGTGGTGTGTGTGTGTGTGTGTGTGTGTGTGTGTGTGTGTGTGTGTGTGTGTGTGTATGTGTGTAGTTATATTATCTGTGGTGGAGCAATGCACAGACATTATTCCCTGCACTTCTTCCAGTGGTGAGTTCTGCAATAACCACTGCACAATCAAGCTTTCTGTTGAGATTTGAATGCTGCACTATTTTATGACAATGGAGATATGGATGTAGTAGTCAATTTAATATTATTTTCATTTAAAAAGATAATGGTAATAAGTTGCCCTATTGGTGCCTATAAAATCCCCAACCTTATGTTCTTAGCCATATTTATAGTTCTGGGCACACATTTTCTCCTGTGGCATTAAAGCCAGTTAGAAAACAATTGGTTACTTCCTGTAGCATAAGTGCCACCACTGCACCCACAGCTTCTTTTGCCACAGTGGTTGTTATTTTAGTTAACAGGGTTGAAAGTTATAGCTTATTGGGTTGTGACCCAAATCGGACCCTTCATTCCTGAAGTGGGTTTTATCAGACTGTTTGTCACCACAAGAAGAAAAATAATATCCAAATACTTACAGTCAAATATCCTTCTAAATAGTACACCCATCTATACATAAAAAGTGAAGTAAGAGTTTAAAGTTTTCTTTTTAAGGCAATACAAAGTGCACAAACATTTTACCTTACTTAGAAACTTACAATACAAACTTAAGAGCAGTGTGTTTGAACAAGGATGAAGGATTTGCAAGAAATCTTCTCTTTGGATGAGATGAAAACTATTACAGAAGACCATTGTCAATCAAAATATAGAGTTCTTGAGCCAATTCCCAATGGATACTTCTAGGATAGGATGTTTGCCACTAATTCTCAGGGAAGAAGGGACAGAAAAATTGTAAGAGCCAGTGAATCAGGAATTTTCCTGTGAGAGTGAATCTGTTAGAACTGCCAGTATTTGTGAAATCATAAAATAGCAACAACGTGACTGCCTAACATGAGGACAACACAGACCACAAAACACATGCCAAAGTGGATGAGAGAAAACCCAGGAGATCTCAACCCTGCACAAAGAAGTCCATGTAATAAAGGAATGCTGAGAGCTAGATAAATAATAGTCTTACCCATGGAAGAACACATCAATTGATTATCCAATATCAAATGGTCTGACCTGAAAACATACAAACAAGTAACACTACACAGACTCTTTGTACTTAGGAATATATATGTATATATAGATGCATACATTCCTGCAACAACAATTATAGGGAAACGTGTTTATAAGTTTTAAAGAAAGCAAGAAAGTGTACATGGGAAAGTTTGAAGGGAAGATGGGAAGAGGACATGATGCAATTGCTAAAATGCCAAGATAAAATAAAAATAAATAATAAAAAGAATTTGCTAGGGTTGGAGAGATGGCTCAGTTTTTAAGAACACTGACTGCTCTTCTAGAAGTCCTGAGTTCAATTCCCAGCAACCACATGGTGGATCACAACCATCTGTAATGGGATCTGATGCCTTCTTTTGGTGTGTCTGAAGACAGTGACAAGTGTACTCACAATATGTAAAATAAATGAGTATATCTTTAAAAAAAAGAGTTTGCCCTGCCTTTTAACATGATTATATTTTTGATTGCACCTAACATATGAGTTGTAAAGAAATATGGAGATCAAAATGTCCACAAGTTATCATACAGGATGTGTTTAAGTTTTTTATCATATTAAAATTCTGTTAAAAACTATCAACATTTGCTTCCTTTTGTTCTAGAGCTTCTAGGTGTGCTGTCAGACT
>NC_034608.1:69501786-69503192 GCF_900095145.1 Mus pahari
TATACTCAACAAAACTGGAAAACCTGGATGAAATGGACAACTTCCTAGACAGATACCAGGTACCAAAGTTAAATCAGGATCAGATTAACGATCTTAACAGTNCCATTTCCCCTAAGGAAATAGAAGCAGTCATCAATAATCTTCCAATCAAAAATATCCGAGGACCAGATGGGGTTAGTGCAGAGTTCTATCAGACCTTCAAAGAAGCCCTAATTCCAACTCTCCTCAAACTATTCCACAAAATAGAAACAGAAGGTACACTACCCAATTCGTTCTATGAAGCCACAGTTACTCTGATACCTAAGTGACACAAAGATCCAAAAAAGAAAGAGAACTTCAGACCAATTTCCCTTATGCATATCGATGCACAATTACTCAATAAAATCCTCGCAAACTGAATTCAAGAACACACCAAAACACTGATGTTTGACAAAGGAGCTAAAACCATCCAGTGGAAAAAAGACATCATAACCAAGTAGGCTTTGTCCTAGGGATGCAGGGATGGTTTAATATATGGAAATCCATCAATGTAAATTACTATATAAACAAACTCAAAGACAAAAATCACATGATCATCTCGTTAGATTCTGAGAAAGCATTTGACAAAATCCAACACCCCCTCATGATAAAAGTCTTGGAAAGATCAGGAATTCAAGGCCCCTACCTAAACATAATAAAAGCAATATATAGCAAACCAGTAGCCAACATCAAAGTAAATGGAGAGAAGCTGGAAGCAATCCCACTAAAGTCAGGGCCTAGGCAAGGCTGCCCACTTTCTCCCTACCTACTCAATATTTTACTTGAAGTCCTAGCAAGAGTAATTCGACAACAAAAGGAGATCAAGGGGATACAAATTGGAAAGTAAGAAGTCAAAATATCACTATTTGCAGATGATATGATAGTATAAGTGACCCTAAAATTTCCACCAGAGAACTCCTAAACTTGATAAACAGCTTTAGTTCAGTACCTGGATATAAAATTAACTCAAACAAATCAGTTACCTTTCTCTACACAAAGATAAACAGGATGAGAAAGAAATTAGGGAAACAACACCCTTCACAATAGTCACAAAAAATATAAAATATATTGGTGTGACTATAACTAAGGAGGTGAAAGATCTGTATGACAAAACTTCAAGAAGATCTCAACAATAAAAGAAACTCTGGGGGAATCACCATTCCTGATCTCAAGCTGTACTACAGAGCAATTGTGATAAAAACTGCATGGTACTGGTACAGTGACAGACAGGTAGATGAATGGAACAGAATTTAAGATCCAGAAATGAATCCACACACCTATGGTTACTGGCAGTTAGCATGTAGAAGAATACAAATTGATCCATTCTTATCTCTTTGTACAAAGCTCAAGTCTAAGTGGATCAAAGAACTCCACATAAAACCAGAGAC
>NC_034608.1:69504660-69508089 GCF_900095145.1 Mus pahari
GGCCAAGAAGTGGGAGTGAGTGGGCAGGGGAGCAGGGTGTGGGGTAGGGTATAGGGATCATTCGGGATAGCATTTGAAATGTAAATGAAGAAAATATCTAATAAAATAATTTAAAAAACTATCAACATCAAAAATCAGAATAGATATTAATTTGCTTGCTTAATATTTCATAAAAACAAAAGCAATTATACTCACACACATATATATATGTATATATAGAGAAAGACATATATATATATATATATATGTATATATATATATATATATATATATATATATATATATATATAGAGAGAGAGAGAGAGAGAGAGAGAGAGTGGGGGGGATGTTTTTTCTTTTTTTATTCATTTCTTTGTTTTTTAAGGGTGGAATTTCAGTTTTACTTTCTTTTATTTTTTGTTGGACATTTTCTTCATTTACATTTCAAATGTTATCCCCTTTTATCCATTGTCCCAGTTTTCCCCCTTCCCCCTGCTTCTATGAGGGTGTTCCTCCACCCACCCACACACCCCTTCCTCCCTGCCCTCATTTCCCCTACACTGGAGCCTTCATAGGACCAAGGACATTGATGCCTGACAAGGCTGTCATCTGCTACAAGTGCTGCTGGAGCCATGGGAGCTTAGTAACATGGGACCTCTGGGGGGGGGGGTCTGGTTGGTTAATATTGTTATTCTTCCTATGGGTTGCAAACTCCTTCAGCTCCTTCAGTCCTTTCTCTAACTCCTCCATTGGGGACCCCACTCTCAGTCCAAATGGTTGGCTGAGAGAATCCACCTCTGAATTTGAAAGGCTCTGTCAGGGTCTCTCAGGAGACAGCTATATCAGGCTCCTTTCAGCAAGCACTTCTTGGCATCCACAATAGTGTCAGATTTTGGTGACTGTATATGGGCTGAATCCCCAGGTGGGACAGTCTCTGGATGGCCTTTCCTTCAGTCTTAAGTCTCTGCTCTACACTTTGTCTCCATATTTGCTCCCGTGAGTTTTTTCTTTACTCAAGGTTTGCTATGTACAAGAGAAAGAACCATGAAGCTTCAAGTTTCCTCTGTGATTCCTCCCTAGGTTTCCTGGATGTGGTGCTTACGTGTACACTGTTTTTGTTTTTCTAGCTCAAATTTTCACCAGTCTTCCATATTATTTGCTATGAATAGGAATAGTACCTTTAATTATGAGTGAAGTATGAAAGTAAGTTTGGCATAATCAGATATAGACCAATTTTCTGTTTTAATCACAAAACAAACAACTTCAAGGTAAAAACATGCATGTCACTGTGCCATAGTGTCCAAGAAGACAGTAAGCACACATATTTTAAATGAATAAAACACTTTCCTGTTATGAAATAGTTTATGATTTTCTCTTGGCTATGCATTCCCATACACAGGAATTTCACATCTGTGTGGAGAAGGTTATGTTCTAAGTAGGAAAAAAAATAATGTTCTTCTCACTCCGAATACTTTCCTTTAGAATGTCTAAGGAAGATGAATACCTAGGAACTGGAATAATGAAAAGGCTGTATTTTTACAACTGACCAAGGTGTCATTCATTATTCACCACCTTGTTTCTCATTGTGTACTTGAAGAAACTATTAATGTCTACTTAGGAATGGGCAAAGCCATTCATCTGTCATTCATCTTCACTTGTAAAATACAGTGAAGTGATAGACACATCTCATTGAAAGTCTATCAAACACATTTTCCCCCCTTTTAATTTATATATTTTTTAAAAAAATGACAAAAACTATTAAAAGCCAAGCAGAATATTGAATGGATCTTTTTGTATGTGTGGGAAATCTTGTTTCAAATAGACTGCTGACTTTCACTGATGAAGTAGTTGTACTAAATAGATTGCACCTAGCCCAAAGGCATCAGCCTTCCAACTCAAAGGCTATTCTGAACATAATTAATGTCAATAAATTTAAAAGAATAGCATATATGTTTATGTTTACATGATGTCCAAAGGTGACTATAGTGTCTACATGTGACTGTTTTATTCTTGGGCAGCGGACTAGGAATAGAAAATTATTCCTCTGTCAGATTACTGCAAATAAAAAACTAGGCTACTCTCTGCTTAACTTTACCTTCCAGTAACCTTGCCTTTCTGCACTACCCAAGTCCATTTTAAGTATTCAATTCTTGACTCAATATCTCCACAAAACTGATTTTTCTGTGTACTCCGCGAGAAATAAGGAGAGTCATCAATGCGAAAGACTTTGTTGCAGTTTATTTTTGAAACGAAGAACACTAAATAAATCTATTTCGTTGACTTAAGCTTGATGAAAAAATGCTAGTAATGACCACATTGATTTATTTGTAGAAAAGGGTGTCTTTGTGTTCCAAACAGATATCCTGAAGGAAAATGAATGTATCCCACTCATTTACAGAATTCTTGAACCTGAGCTGAAATTATCTCAGGAAAATTAATAGATCTTTTCATGGATGTTGTTCTTCCCTAGAGAAAAACAGTGATGACTCCAGCTCTGGTGGAAAAAAACTTGGGATGCCAGTGAGTTCAAGGCCACTGGCAAAGTCCCATCACCAAATTGAGATTTTTCCATTTCTTGATAGATACTCCAGGTCAAATGGCTGTATTAGAAATAAACTCACTGCTTTGAAATGTAGAACACAAAAGTTTAGGTAGCATGGCTCCAGCTGCATATGTAGCGAAGGATGGTCTAGTTGGTCATCAGTAGAAGGAGAGGCCCTTGGTCCTGTGAAGGCTCTATGCTCCAGTAGGTGAATGCCAGGGCCAGGAAGAGGGAGTGGGAGGGTTGGTGAGCAGAAGGAGTGGGGAGGAGATAGAGGGTTTTTGGAGGGGAAAACAGAAAAGTTGATAACATTTGAAATGTAAATAAAGAAACTAATAAAAAAATTTAAAAAATACAAGTTTAGGTAGATAAGCATGTGTGGATCCTAAGACAACTACATCACTAACTTAAAAATACTACTCAATATTATACATTATAGTCTGGATGTATGCTACTGATAGAAGGAAATTTATAAAGCCAAATAAGAGATCCCAGAAAACAGTTTATTTCTACGTATCACAATCAAAAACCTACAGCTCAAGTGGTAAAATATAACTGGTAAAGGACAGAATAGCTTTATCAAGAAGTTTTCTGGGCAGTGATACAGATGTTCTGAGAGTAGGATCTGCTCCCTTTCCCAATATGTGTATAGAGCCTGAGCTTTAGATGTTGTATTGTAGATGTTCCATGTAAGGGTAGGTACTCCATAGTTCTGTACTCTTTGCAGTTTGGCCAGTTGAGGACCTCTGTTGAAACGGGGATTTCATTGATAAGGGAAGAGAGCAGCACTTACCTATGGGTATAAGAACACATATGTAGAAGGCAGGGGGTCGGTCCTGCGCCTCTCCTGCCCAGGAGGGGTGTTCGCCTGGCGGCTGTCCGCAGGCTGACCCAGCGCCCAACACCTT
>NC_034608.1:69512229-69529531 GCF_900095145.1 Mus pahari
GGGGGTCACTGTTACCATTTTCACAAAATTCTTATCTGTGGTCTCTAACTTTCCCAGCCATAGACTAGGTTCACAATCCCAGGCATAAGTTTTCTTCTGCTGAGTGGGACTTAGCAGACATTGGCTAACCAACGAGACATTTTCCTTGGTTCCACTCAACTATTAGCTCCTTTATAGTACTCTTGGGGGTAACTATCTTGCTGTAACAATCATTATTATAGTACAGTCTCAGGATTTACAAAGTCCCTTCTGAAACTATGAGAGCTAGCTCTAGAGGAGGCTTCCCATTCTGTTGTAGCTTGATTTTTCCATATCTTGTGAAAAACTCTTTGTTGCATATCAGCAGATGGGTCATTTCCTCATGTTCTAGCCAGCAATCAAGATCAATGGTAGTAACTCATATTGTTTGAAGGGCATCTTTTGGAGACCCTACAACTCAAATATAGGCATTTATCACCTGGCTCTAGACTTCTTGTTTGATATTCAATGGCTTTTAAGAGAACATTATTCTTTTATGTTGAATAACTCCAATTTTCTGCACCTTTTTATGTCTTTGTTCCCAGGAATTAGACTAGTACTTGAACACATGCTAAATGTTTATTAAATGAACATTAATTGATTTAAATGGGAGAAACATGAATTGAAAGCCTAAGGGTTTACTAATTGTATATAAGTAAGAAAACAAATTAGAGTACTAGAATTTCAGTTTTTGTAGATAATGAACTATTTGAAGAGGCAAATATTCACTATGTAGCCTCATAGTTGTGCAAATATATAGAAAGAATAGATTTCCTGTGCATAGCCTTGAAGAGTAAATGACTATGCTAAACAGTCAGTATCCTTTATCATAAAATCATTGGCAAGGAAACATATATTTTGGTGACCAGTTATATTTGCTTCAAACTATAAAATGTTTAGTTATAGCTTGTAGATGAACAACTTGCAAAAATATGTATCTTCATTGACTTCATAAATCAGTTATAATTTTAGACTTAAAATTATAATTAGACTTCATTTACATCTTTTAAACATTAGTGATGCTAGGCTTGAATTTATTTCATTAAACTTCTGTAAGAGCTTATAATGGTGCTTAAAGTTCTCCCAAACCTATAGTATTCTTTTATAATACAAACCAGAAAACAAAATAAAATTCAAATAAGCTTGCTAAAGTTGACTGAAATCATATAAATTCAAACACACACACTACTTCAGATTCTCTTTATTATCACCACACTGGCCTATAAAGATCAATTAAAAACCAAATGTGAACTAATAAAGGTTTAGATTTTCAGACTTTGAATACAGTTGTAATAAACTTATTTTTAAGTATTTGAAATGTGATAAATGCAGCATCTTAACAAATATTCTTCACATTTGAAACTTGAGTAATTAATACCACAAGATCAAAGTGCACCTTTGAGTATAGTAAAAGAAAGAACTGTTAGAAGTAAAAGTTGACTCAAATCTTAATGGGAAATTGTAGTACTTTGGTTGAGTTACATTCTTTTGCAATGTTGACAGCTGTTATCATGTACCTATGTGCTTTACTGGACTCTTCATACAATGCTGGCTTCTGGACTAAATGTCTAGATTCAGATTTTCAGTGGTACTAGATTTTACCAAACTTTTCCAAATAATACTATTACATTCTGGAGTAGTTTACAAAGTATAGTATAAAAATCTCTTAAGGAAATATCTATTTAGTTGAAAACAGGTCTAAACTTTAAAGTAAAATCGTTTGTAAAAATCTCTGGCTTCATAAAACATAAACAAGTTATTTATTTTAGATCAATAACCTCTGGAAACTCACAAAGAATATCTTGTGGAGAACAAAGAAGATTCAATTTTCTTGCTGCCACAAGTACCAACTTGAGTAGGGTATGACACAGTTGTATCCCACCCAGTATCTTAGCTCTCAACCTCACAAAGAAAGGCCACCCACAAGAACTGGCAAAATTGAAGCAGCAAGGGAAGAAATAGCCTATGTCTGATATTTGGTGGCGGCTTCTTCTTCTTCTTCTTCTTCTTCTTCTTCTTCTTCTTCTTCTTCTTCTTCTTCTTCTTCCTCCTCCTCCTCCTCCTCCTCCCCCTCCTCCCCCTCTGCATCTCCCTCCTCCTCCCCCTCCTTCTCCTGCCAGAGGAGAGCTTGCCTCCAAGAAGTGTTTTACACTGGGACTCATGTGAGATCACCATTTTCTCTTTAGTGACTCTCTAAGGTGGGTCCATTCAGGAGCACACAGGCCCCAGAATGGGCAGAGCAGATGGGAAAGGCCCTAGAGGTGTACATCTGCAGCCAGGAGGTGAGGTCTTGCCAGGAAAGAGCTGGTCTCCCAGGAGTGTTGACACAGGCTTACAGACTCACAGGAGAAACAAGCAAGAGACAGCAAGGATATCTAACACCAGAGATTACCAGAAGGCAAGAGGCAAATGCAAGAATCTTACCAAAAGAAACTAAGACTACATGGCATCATCAGAACACAGTACTCCCACCACAGCGAGTCCTGAATACCCCAAAACACCAGAAAAGGAAGATTCAGACTTAAAATCATATCTCATGATGCTGGTAGAGGATTTAAGAAGGACATTAATAACTCCCTTAAACTAATACAGGAGAACAGAGCTAAACATATAGAAGCTCTTAAAGAGAAAAACAAAAACCTCATAAAGAATTACAGGAGAACACAGATAAACATGTAGAAACCCTTAAAGAGGAAAAACAAAAATCCCTTAAAGAATTACAGGAGAACACATAAAAACAGGTGAAGGAATTGAACAAAACCATCCAGGATTTAAAATTAGAAGTAGAAACAATAAAAAAAAATCACAAAGGAAGACAACTCTGGAGATAGAAAAACTAGGAAAGAAATTAGGAGCCATAGATGCAAGCATCACCAACAGAATACAAGGGAGAGAAGAGAGAATCTCAGGTGCAGAAGATTTCACAGAAAACATGGACACAACAAAGAAAATGCAAAATGCCAAAAGATCCTAACTCAAAACATCCAGGAAATCCACGGCACAATAAGAAGACCAAATTTAAGGATAATAGGAATAGATGAGAAGGAAGATTTTCAACTTGAAGGGCCAGTAAATATCTTCAATAAAATTATAGAAGAAAACTTACCTAACCTAAAGAAAAAGATGCCCATGAACATACAAGAAGCCTACAGAACTCCAAATAGACTGGACCAGAAAAGAAATTCCTCCCATCACATAATAATCAGAACAATACATTCACTAAACAAAGATAGAATATTAAAAGCAATAAGGGAAAAAGGTCAAGTAACATATAAAGGCAAACCTATTAGAATTACACCAGACTTCTCACCAGAGACTATGAAAGCCAGAAGATCCTGGACAGATGTTATACAGACCCCAAGAGAGCACAAATGCCAGTCCAGGTTACTATACCCAGCAAAACTCTCAATTACCATAGATGGAAAAACCAAAGTATTCCATGACAAAAACAAATTTATACAATATCTTTCCATGAATCCAGCCCTACAAAGGATAATAAAAGGAAAAATCCAACACAAGGGGGGAAACAACACTCTAGAAAAAACAAGAAAGCAATATTTCAACAAAGCTAAAAGAAGATAGCCAGAAGAAAAGAATCCCAACTCTAACAGCAAAAATAACAGGAAGCAACAATTACTTTTCCTTAATATCTCTTATTATCAATGGACTCAATTTCCCAATAAAAAGACATAGACTAACAGACTGGCTACGAAAACAGGACCCAACAATTTGCTGCATAAAAGAAACCCACCTCAGGAACAAAGATAGGCACTGCCTCAGAGTGAAAGACTGGAAAACAATTTTCTAAGCAAATGGTCCCAAGAAACAAACAGGAGTAGACATTCTGATATTGAATTCAATCAACTTTCAACCTAAAGTTATCAAAAAAGACAAGGAGGGACACTTCATACCCTTCAAAAGTAAAATCTACCAAGAGAAACTCTCAATTCTAAATATCTATGCTANAAATGCAAGGGCAGCCACATTCATTAAAAAAAACTTTAGTAAAGCTCAAAGCAAACATTGCACCTCACACAAGAATAGTGGGAGACTTCAACACTACTCTCAACAATTGGCAGATCCTAGAAACAGAAACTAAACAGAGACACAGTGAAACTAACGGAAGTTATGAAACAATGGATTTAACAGATATCTATAGAACATTTTATCCTAAAACAAAAGGATATACCTTCTTCTCAGCACCTCATAGAACCTTCTCCAAAGTTGACCATATAATTGGTCACAAAACAGGCCTTAACAGATACAAGAAGACTGAATTAATCCCATGTATCCTATCAGATCACCACAGTCTAAGTCTGGTCTTCAATGACAGCATAAACAATAGAAAGCCCTCAAACACATGGAAGCTGAAAAACACTCTAATCAATGATAAGTTGGTAAAGGAAGAAATAAAGAAAGAAATTAATGACTTTTTAGAGTTGAATGAACATGAAACCATAACATACCCAAACTTATGGGCACATTGAAAGCAGTCCTAAGAGGAAAACTCATAGGTCTGAGTGCTTCCAAAAAGAAACAGGAGAGAACATACACTAGCAGCATGATAGTACACCTAAAAGCTCTAGAACAAAAGGAAGCAAATTTATCCAAGAGAAGTAGACAGCAGGAAATAATCAAACTCAGGGCTGAGATCAACCAAGTGGAAACAAAAAGAACTATACAAAGAATCAGCAAAACAGGAGAAAATCAACAAGATAGATAAACCCATAGCCAGACTAACTAGAGGGCACAAGGACAGTATCCTAATTAACAAAATCAGAAATGAAAAGGGAGACATAACAACAGATCCTGTGGAAATCCAAAAATTATCAGATCCCACTACAAAAGCCTATACTAAAAACAACAGGAAAACCTGGATGAAATGGACGATTTTCTAGACAGATACCAGGAACCAAAGTTACATCAGGATCAGATTACTGATCTAAACAGTCCCATATCCCCTAAAGAAAGAGAAACAGTCATTAATAGTCTCCCAACCAAAAAAACAAAAAACAAACAAAAAACAAAAAACAAAAACAATAACAAAACACAAGACCAGATAGGTTTAGTAGAGAGCTCTATCAGACCTTCAAAGAACACCTAATTCCAATACTCCTCAAAGTATTCCACAAAATAGAAACAGAAGGTATTCTACCCAATTGATTCTATGAAGCCAAAATTACTCTGATACCTAAAGCATACAAAGACCCAACAAAGAAAGAGAACTTCAGACCAATTTCCTTTATGAATATCAATGAAAAATAATAAAATTCTCACAAATCAAATCCAAGAACACATCAAAATGGTCATCAATCATGATCAAATAGGCTCCATCCCAGGGATACAGGGATAGTTCAATACATAAAAATCCATTAACATAATCCACTATATAAACAAACTCAAAGACAAAAACCACATGATCATCTCATTAGATGCTGAGAAAGCATTTGACAAAATCCAATACCCATTCATGATAAAAGTCTTAAGAAAGATCAGGAATTCAAGGCATATACCTAAACATAATAAAAGCAGTGTCCAACAAACCAGTATACGACATCAAACTAAATGGAGAGAACCTTGAAGTAATCCCACTAAAATCAGCAACTAGACAAAGCTGCCCACTCTCTCTCTACCAATTCAATATAGTACTTGAAGTCCTAGCCAGAGCAATTAGACAACAAAAGCAGATCAAAGGGATACAAATTGGAAAGGAAGAAGTCAACATTTTAATATTTACAGATGATGTGATACACTATACATTAGTGACCCAAAATTTTCCACCAGAGAACTCCTAAATTTGATAAACAACTTCAGTGAAGTAGCTGGATATAAAATTAACTCAAACAAATCAGTGGCCTTTCTCTACACAAAGGATAAACAGGCTGAGAAAGAAATTAGGGAAACAATACCCTCAAAATAGTCACAGATATTATAAAATACCTTGGTGTGACTCTAACTAAGTAAGTTAAATATCTGTATGATAAGAACTTCAAGTGTCTGAAGAAATAAATCCAAGAAGACCTCAGAAGATGGAAAGATCTCCTGTGCTTGTGGATTGGCAGAATTAATATAGCAGAAATGGCTATCTTACCAAAAGAAATCTACAGATTCAATGCAATCCTATCAAAATTCCAACTCAATGCTTCACAGAATTAGAAAGGGCAATTTACAAATTCATCTGGAATAACAAAAAACCTAGGATAGAGAAAACTATTCTCAACAATAATGTAACCTCTGGGGGAATCACTATCCCTTACCTCAAGCTGTACTACAGAGCAATTGTGATAAAAACTGCATGAGACTGATACAGTTACAGACAGGTAGATTAATGGAATAGAATTGATGACCCAGAAATGAACCCACATACCTATGGTCACTTGTTCTTTGACAAAGGAGCTAAAACCACGCAGTGGGAAAAAACAAACAAACAGCATTTTCAACAAATGGTGCTAGCTCAACTGGCAGTTAGCATGTAGAAGAATGTGAATTAATCCACTCTTATCCCCTTGTACAAAGCTCAAGTCTAAGTGGATCAAGGATCTCCACATAAAACCAGAGACACTGAAACTTATAGAGGAGAAAGTGGGGAAGAGCCTTGAACATATGGGCACAGGGGAAAAATTGCTGAACAGAACACCAATTGCTCATACTGTAAGACCAAGAGTTGACAAATGGGACCTCATAAAATTACCAAGATTCTGTAAGGCAAAGGACACTGTCAATAAGATAAAAAGGAAACCAACAGACTGAGAAAAAATCTTTCCCAATTCTAAATATGATAGGGGACTAATATCCAAAATATACAATGAACTCAAGAAGCTGGACTCCAGAAAACAAAATAACCCTATTAAAAATGGGGTACAGAGCTAAACAAATAATTCCCAATTGAGGAATACCGAATGGTTGAGAAGCACCTTAAAAAAATGTTCAACATCCTTAGTCATCAGGGAAATGCAAATCAAAACAACCCTGAGATTCTACCTCACACCCATCAGAAGGCTAAGAACAAAAACTCAAGTGACAGCAGATTCTGATAAGGATGTGGAGAAAGAGGAACACTCTTCCATTGCTGGTGGGATTGCAAGCTGGTACAAGTACTCTGGAAATCAGTCTGGTGATTCCTCAGAAAATAGGATATAGTACTACCAGATGATCCTGCAGCATCACTCCATGGCATATATCCCGAAGATCCTCCCACGTGTAATAAGGATACCTGCTCTACTATGTTCATAGCAGACTTATTTATAATAGCCAGAAGCTGGAAAGATCCCAGGTGTTCCTCAACGGAAGAATGAATACAGAAAATGTGTTATATCATGCAGTGCTATGCAGCTATTAAAACACTGAATTTATGAAATTCTTAGACAAATGGATGGATCTCAAAGATACCATCCTTAATGAGGTAACTCATTCACAAATGAACACATATGATATGCACTCACTTATAAGTGAATATTAGCCCAGAAGCTCAGAATACCCAAGATACAATTCTCAAAACACATGAAACTCATGATTAAGAAGGACCAGAGTGTGACTCCTTCGATCCTTCTTAGAAAGGGAAACAAAATACCCATGGAAGGAGTTACAGGGACAAAGTGTGAATCAGAGACTGAAGGAAGGACCATACATAGACTACCCCACTTGCTGCTATACAACCCATAGACAACCACCAAAACTGGACAGTATTGTGGATGCCAACAAGAGCTTGCTGACAGAAGCCCAATACAGCTGTCTCCTGAGAGGCTCCGCAAGTGCCTGACAAATACAGAAGTGGATGCTCATAGTTATCCATTGGATGGAGCACAGGGTCCCCAATAAAGGAGCTAAAGAATGTAGAGCTAAAGGATTTGCAGCCCCATAGGAGGAACAACAGTATGAACTAAACAGTATCTCCAGAGTTCCCTGGGAGTAAACCACCAACCAAAGAAAACACATGGTGTGACTTATGGCTCCAGCTGCATATGTAGTAGAGGATGGCCTAGTTGCTCATCAATGGGAGGAGAGGCCTTTGGTTCTATTAAGGTTATATGCCCCAGTAGTAGGGGACTACCTGGGCAAGGAAGCAGTAGTAGGTGAGTTGGTGAGCAGGGGAGGGTGAAGGGATAGATTGTTTTTGGAGGGGAAACTAGTAAAGGGGATAACATTTGAAATGTTAATAAAGAAAATATCTAGTAAAAAATGATAATTGAATACTAAATTTTTTTATTTGTTATCACTGGGGGTTATTTCAAAGTTTTGTACAATGCTTATTTATAAAACAGAGAAAAGACAAACATCCCAATATTTTAGAACTTCTGGGGGTAGTATTTATTTACTCTGTTTATGTACAAAATACAAAATTAAAAATTAAAAGCTATAAGCATTCCATTACTAAGATTTATAATATTTCAGTTTTACTTTCTTTCTTTATTTCAGAAATACTGAAGATCTTTGCATGTCTGCAGTGAGCACTTTCATCATAGCATGAATTTAGGTTAAAATTATGTGAGCGCACATTGTTAAATACAAAACCAACATTTAAATACAGCTTTGGACAGGACTTTCAAAGAAGATTCTATTCAAACCTTTATATGCAATTATCTATATACACAGTTGCATGTATATATAAATCATAATTGCTTTGAATGATTAAAATTGAATTTAAGTTTGAAATAAGCAAGACATAGTTTAAAACTTCCCACCAAGAAATTTAAAAACATTTTTCACAATTTATGTAGTCTTAAGGTTTGGGGGGGGGGGAAATCCCAAAATAAATAAGTTAAAAAATTAAATGGAAGGCAATTTTGCATCAAAAACTTACTTAGACTGAGGGTGGTGTCAATGGGCGAGCCCATGGATAGAAGGCTTGAGGCCCTGGCAACGATTTCCAGCACTATAAAAAAAAATCATGTCATAAAATTTAACAGCCAAATAAATCTTGGCAGGAGTGACTGCAGAATGTCACTGTAGAGAAATTGAACTGACAGTACAAATATGTTTGCAGGGTATTGTTTTGTTCCAGTGTTATGTAAATTCTACAAATCTAAAACAGAAAGTTTATTTAACCAATGCCAAGTCAATCTCTGTATGCACTCCGTTCCTTGTTACTCGGGAAATGATGTACTTTCTGCTTAATGATGCTGAAAATCACTCCAAGGACACCAAGCCAAATATGTAGGAGACCCATTGCATGCTGCAATTTGGAAACCATCAGTTATTTCTGTCATGTGGCATGAACTTTGTTTAAAGGGCCAGTAGCACAAGACTATAACTTTTTGAGTGTATGATTAAAACGTTTAAGTACAGTACTCATCTCTCATCAATGATTCAGAATGCAAGTAGGTTTTTTTACATATACAATATATATTTATGTGGACATTGATTAAAATGATAACGTTTGTAAAATAAAATTACATACTGTTATAGGACCTCAAGTGGATGGACAGGGTTACTAACCCCCAGTCAAAATTTATGATCCCAAATTGTTCCTGTCTAAAAGAACTGCAGGGACAAAAGAAGAGAGTGAAGGAAAGGCGGTCCAATGACCGGCCCAACTTGGAATCTGTCTCATTGGAGAGCACCAAGACCTGACACTACTACTAATGCTCTGATGTGCAGGCAGCCTTTTAATCAAACTCCAGTTGGCAGTCTTGGTGAACTAAACAGTAATAAGAAATCCTGTAGTTTTTAACAAAACCACCATAAGAGGGTTATTTTATTAACATACAAACCAGTGATATTTTTAATCTGTGTGGTGGAGATGCTTTTCCAGAATAAGATATAGTCAACTAATTGTTCAACCAACACAGGACGAATTTGGGGTGTTCTTTCATATTTAATATGCAGTCTTTACTTCATAAGCCTTTCTATAATCTTAAATTATATTTTGGATATCACTTGCAACAAAGTTGATTTAGGGATTGTAGTCATTTTAACAGGTTGACTCAGGTATCACTTGGATTATGACATTGAAATTCTGATGAGATGGCCTATTTTGCTCTGTAGAGAGATGCGAAGGTTTGACTAGCATGTGCAGTGCCCTGGGTTCAGTCACTAAAATCAGAGTATGGGTAAAGAGAAAAGAGAAGTGAAAAACAAAATTATCCACAAGTTTTTATTTTGTTTTGGCAATCTAAGCAAGCAACGTTTAAAAATAGTTTTTTTTTTTTTTTTTTTTTTTTATCATTTTAGAGTGCAGGGCTTTATCATGGAGTTTATGTAAGAAAATGTACCGAATAAAAATATCTACATTAGCACAAAGGAAAACAACTATGGGCCTAGAGAGAATGTTAAGGACCTTTCCTGTGCTTGGGAAGGTTGGAGGATGGGTTCTCACTACCTACCTTATATCTCACAACAAACTAACTCCAGGTCTAAGAGTTCTAATGCTTTCTTCTGGCCTTTGTGAGTACTCATGTGCTTCAAATACATACATACATACATACATACATACATACATACATACATACATACGCACCTACCCACATACATTCATACATACATACATACATATGAAAAACAATAGTAAGGTAATTAATAAATGTAAAAATAGAAAGGCAAAAATGATCCTGCATTTTGAAAACACAAGTAAATCTGTCAAATAAAGAAAGCTTATTATTTTCCTTCGATTGAGTGTCTTTGTTTGTTTGCTTCTTTTTTCTTTTTTTTTTTCTTTCTTTCTATTTTTGTGAACTTCAGTTAAGAAATAATTATGTTCACATTTTCCTGACTAGGTCACACTCTGTAACCAGACTTTTTGGCTACTTATGGTTTCCCTTTTTCTACCAGCCTTCTATAACCTTTTCCCTTCCAAACCCCAATATTAAGTAGGAGATAAAGAAGATTAGAGGAGGAAGGGGGCATCAATCTCATTAGACTACTTCCTGCTGATTACGGGTGTTGAGTTCCTAGGTTTAATGTTGATCTTTTTAGTCTGGATATCTTCAACCAGGAACCAGGAACAAGGAACCAGGAACCAGCAACCAGGAACCAGGAACCAGGAACCAGGAACTAGCAACCAGCAACCAGCAACCAGCAACCAGCAACCAGCAACCAGCAACCAGCAACCAGCAACCAGCAACCAGCAACCAGCAACCAGCAACCAGCAACCAAGAACTGAACCAGCAATGCAACAGCAACAGGAACAGAAAGAGCATCAACAGAAATAGCAGCAATGGCAGCAACCAGTAGCAGGAGGAGCAGCAGTTATTGCTGCTCTGGGATTGCTAACATTTTTATACCCTTTCAAGAGTCCCCAGAATTCCAAATGTCATACACTTGCAAAACTCTCTGCAGTAGGCAAGATCATGCCACTGCCGCTGCATGAGGCATAGCATAGTCTCCTCCTGTGGATAATCTGAAGCAGCCCCACATCCCATGCCTGGGGTTAAAACAAAAACATATTCCTGTAACATTCGTTTGTTTTTAAAGAGACTAAAATTCTCACTATGGTATTCTCTTAAAATTCTAGTTCCACAATCCCCTTTTCTAAACAACTTAAGATGATTATCATCTTATGTCATAAATATATTACTATTTCAGAGAGACTCTTGTATTTCTGCATAGTTTAAGCTTTTAAGGTCTGATTTATTTTGTCATCTATTTTGTAATATATTTGAGTGCCAGGAGTAACTGTATATGGTACAAAAGACTATTGTATGATTTAAATTTTAGGACTAATGTCAACATAGAGAATATCCATCTACCCTTTGTTTTGACTTCATCAAGACCTTACCTGAATAATCCCCTGTGCCCTTGAGCTACTGAGCATCACTGCAAACACATGGGTGATTTTTACAAATGTTTTTGCTTTCTGTATTTTCAGAAAAATCTATAAGCAAACAATGTATTACATATGAATCCACGAAGCATATGTTTTCTTTTTCAAAAAAACTAAACTTGTACTAGTTAAGGCTTGTACATCATGAACACAGCAAATCTTGGAATTGGAAATTTATTAGGAGCAATGTAATGTTTTTTAGGTTGTAGACTAAGTAAAGAAGGTGAAATTTGTGTGGGGGGAGAGGGAGGTAGAGGGAGAGAGAGTGGGAAGGCGGTGTGGTAACAGTACTGAGCATCATTCCTTCACTTTCCTCACTGTAAAATCTGGTGGAAATTTTAATCAACTTTGCTGTAGTCTATTTAAAAAAAAATGTGCCTCAAAATATTAACACAATTCTTTCTGCCTTTTGCATGCCCTATATTTTGAGGGATCTTTACTACAAGAACAAAGGATCATGACCAAACTTGCTTAGTTGAGCCTCTGAATCTAGAAGCATTTTAGCGAACACATTTGCTTTCTCTGAAGCCTTTCGTCTCTTCAGTGTTAGCCTTGTTTCTACTAGAAAGTGTCTTGGGTGATCCATGACATGAGGACTTTGATAAGGATATCAGTGTAGAATGTCATGCACTTCCGCTGCCAGGCAGGTAACAGATCAGGTGCTAAATAGAACTAGTTAGGTGGCCGTCTCCCTCCAGGTTATGCCTGGGTGTGCTCGAGTCTCAGTGTGGTACTAGTCCCAGAGTGTACGATATTGTACATATTGATTAATGATCTGTGCATTGTTTTCCTCATTCATATAGTAGAATGATAGTGAATGGCTTCACACTTATTACAAAATTATATACTTACTATTAATTCTATGTAAGGTCATGAAATAAGCACTAGAAATTCTCTGCTTTAAATATTGTACCATCAGGTGAGTTCAGATCCTTTACAATGAGGGGGCTGAAAGATGGAGTTAAAAGATGATTTAAAAGGAAAGGGTAGGTCATTAGTGACTGTGGTGCTTGGATGAAAATGTTCCATATATTGTCTGGTTCCCAGTTGGTGGTGCTATTTGGGTAGGAAAAAAGGAGTTTTCGAATATGAAGTCTTCTTAGATGAAGTATGTTATTGGGAACAGGCTTTCTCAATTTATATCCCATGACCACTTTCAGTTCTCTCATTTATTCTTCTAACCTTCTTACTCTCCTTGCTGCTGTTGGAGGATTAGAACAGATTAGAGTGGAATAAGATTTGAATTGGAGGTAGAGCACTAGGAACCCAATGATACAGCTAAAATCAAATATGTCAACACCACATATCTATTCAGTTTCATAAATATAATTTTTTTCAAGTATATCATACACTTAAACCATATTCATCCCTTTGCTCTGTCTCTCTCCTCCCTCTGGTGATAATTTCCTTCCAACATCTAGTATCTCTTCTGCTTCGATGTCATACATACATACATGGTTTGCCTGCTACTTGTGGGACAGAGTTGTGAGTATTTGGAGTTTTAGGTCAGAGTTTGCTAGGGCATACGTAGGGACTTTGAAGCCATCCTAGCTATGTGGTACCTTATAGCAAATAAATATGATAAAACTCACAAATAAATGGTAGATTGAATTTTGTCAGACATTTCAATATGTTCCTAATCTATCACTTGTCTCTCAGCTCTGCTCAATTTTGCTGCCATTTTTTCAAAATCTTATTTTATGTAATTGAATATTTCAGCCTTCTTTTAAGTGGCTTCTAAAATTTAAGTAATATTTAGAATATATTAATTCTGAATTGTTTCAAAATTAATAATAATTAATAGTAATTAATAATAATGCATATATTTATATTGTCTTCTATAATGTGTGGTTTCATTTTTAATAGTTTCCAAACCACTTAATGCATGTTCTGGATATGATAAGGAGTATGTTTTTAATTTTGTATTTTACATGCCCGTTCAATTGTTCCAGCAAAATTAATACAAAGTACAAAGATATTGACTTTCTTGTGCTTTTATTTTTATTTGTACTTGAGTCTCCCTGGGCCATCTGTTCTTTTCACCTGCCTGTCTGCTCATTTGCCAGCACCACATGTTTTAATTACAATGGCTTTAGGATACTTTAGTTTCTAGCTGAGCTGATGTCCTCCCATGGATTTTTTCCCCTCCCAGCCATTTGTGCTCTCTACATTTCCATGTAATTTAAAAGAATATTTCATGTTCTTTCAAATTAACTATACTAAGTATAGGAAGAAGTACTTGCTTCGGCTGAAACTATAGTAATTTTAAATATTAATATGAGCTGAAATGACTGTTTTTTTCTTTTCATTTAATAAAAATATTGATTCAGATTAGACCAAAACTCACCATCCTCTCATTCTGCCCTGAAACTCACAACCCTCCTGGCCTGCCCTTTCAAGTGCTGGTATTACTGATATGTGCCACCAGGCCCAGGTCAGGATTGACATTTAATTACAAACCAGCCAAGTAGCTTAATATATAGATCCTGCTTTCAAGAAAATAATCGCAAAAGTTTTACCCTTCTGTAAGATATGACTTTGAACCTCAATGAAATATTTACAAGTTTTCATGGTGAGTTTCATCAGTTGTTATTCTTGAATATCACTGAAGTATGTGTGTTGAAATTTGTCAATGTGTTTTAAAATATTCATGTAAATAATCACATGCCTTTTCTCTTGAGCTTTATCTGTGTTGTGAACTGTTCCTTTCTTTAATTCTATTATCCACTCTTATTATAAAAAATATTTACACTCCTGAAATGAGTAACATTGGATCACTCTATGTTATTTGTATTAATTTACAATGTTTGCTTCTATATTAGTTTTATAAGCTGTCAGTGTTAATTTGGTATCAATAACACACTATCACCATTAAAAAGAATTTATTAAAAATTTGCCATTTTTGTCAATAAGATGGCTTAGTGTGTAAGGGCATTTGCACCCAAGACTGATGGCCTAAATTCAGTCCACATGACCCATATTGTAGAAGGAGACAGGCTTGTGAAAACTGTACACTTACATCAAAGCATGTTGTAGTATACACTCCGTCAATAATAAACATAATACATTTTTTAAAAAGCATTACTGTATTTTTTGACTAAAGTTTGTGGTTTGAAAAGCTGACAGTGGGACTGGAGAGATAGCTCAGTGAGTACCAGCAATTGCAGTGTAAGCACGGAAAACTAACTGTATCCCTGCTCCGACCTATGAAGGCTGGGGTAGCTGGGCCTGCTCCTGTAACCTCAAAGCTGTGGTACGGCAGAGGCAAGAAGACCATACCTCTGAGCCTAGAACTCTGAGAGGGGGCAGTGTCAAAAGGATCCTTGGGACTTCCATGCTGTAAGCCAAGCTCTAGCTTAGTAGGAGACCCTGTCTCAAAGGAAGAAGGCAGAGAATGATAGATCAGGATATCAGATATCTTTCTCTAGCCTCCATATACACATATACAAATCCACATACCACACACACACACACACACACACGCACGCATGCATGCACATGGAAGTAAAGTGAAAAGAAAGAGAAAGGATAAATGTATAGATTTCTCATGTTGGCATGATTCTTAAATAAGTTCCATTGTTTTATCTATGACAATTAGTCTGAAGTAGGATTAAATTTATTAAATTAAATACCTTTTTATTTAATAATAAATACAGATTCATTTACTAAATACAGTTTTCCTAGACCTTATAAGTTCTCAAATTCATCATAAAACTGTAGAAGGCAGGCTGGAAACCTCAGATAGCATCTTGTGAATGTCTTCCCAAGTTGGTGGCATTTTTTTCTTTCAGTCATTTTCACTTTTCAGCTGTTTTGAAAGCATGAACTATTTTTTTTCTGATTCTGTATCACATGCTTCTATGTTTTATTTTTCATTTTATATTGTTTCATCTTTGAGTATATTGCTTTTCTAGCTTTCAGAGAATTTCATATTTGAATCCTTTGTTTCTGCTAGTCTCTGATGGAAATTCTGGTTACTATTTAATTATAACAACAAATACAATGTGTAGAACTTCATTATCAATATAGTTGTCTGTTCTGCACCTCATGTATGTTTACAGTGTGCATGTATGACTGTTTGGGCTCATGTAGACATGATTGCATGTGGAGGCTGGAGGTTGATGTCAGGAATTATCACAATGGCACTTCTACTTTCTTCATGGTGTCAAGTCTCTTATGTATGTAGTATGTATGTAGTATGTATGTATGTATTATGTATGTATTATGTATGTATGTATACCGCCAAGCACTGCCTCCTCTCAGTCTCCCCTTCACAGAGTCCCTCCCCACATTCCTCCTTCCCTTGTCTTCTGAGATGGTGCGGCCCACATTGATTTCTCCCAAACTCTGGCATATCAAGTCTCTGTTGTCTTAGGCACATCCTTTCCCACTGAGGTCAGACAAGGCAGTCCTGCTAGGGATCAGATTCCACAGGCAGGCTACCTCTTTAGAGACAGTCCCTGCTCTAGCTGTTGGCAGGACCACATGAAGACTGAGCTGCACGTCTGCTCCACATGCTGGGGTGCTAGGTCCCACCAGTTCATGCTCTTCTGTTGGTGTCTCAGTCTCTGAGGGCTCCTAGGGATCCAGGTTAGTTGACTTTGTTGGTTTTCCTGTGGAATTCCCATCTCCTGTCTGGCTTTCAATCCTTCCCCCAACTCTTCCATAAGAGACTCAGGCCTCTGTCCAATGTCTCTGCATCTGTTTCTGTCAGCTGCTGGGTAGACCCTCTCAGAGGACAGCTATGCTGTCTGCAAGCATAACATGGTTAGTATTGCTAACCAATTTGTTTGGGAAAATCCAGTTTCTGTCTTCCAAAGCTGGAATTAGAACTGGCTTCCTGCCCCATGAGTATTTACATGAGTACTAGAGATCTAACTTCCAGTTCTCACACATGTTCAGCAATCATTTTAACCATCTGCCCTGCCATTTTGTCAACACATACACACACACACACACACACACACACACACACACACAAACACACACACACACACACACACATTTAATTATCAGTTGTTTTGTATCCTCTTTCCCCAAATAAAGTTTTGTTGTTGTTGTTGATTCATGGTTTGATGCATTTTGATCAGGAAATACAGCTTGTTTCTATTTACAGAAATAATTGTAACATATGTTACAATTGTTCTTTGTAACAATAAATGTTAAACATTTCCTGAATTGTATTTTCCTTAGATGACACATGGTTATGTGAGGAGGCCCAAAGACTATGGTATAGAAGTCCACTTCCATGTACGGGGTAGATATAACTAATAAAGCTAAGCTTTGTTCCTTTCTTTCCCACCTAGCTCACAACAGTGCCTGAATACCCCAAATGCAGGAGCAGACAGGAGGGTTGGGGCAGAGGTTTGGGGATGCTCAAATCCCATAGTTATAGTCCTTCTGTACCAAGCTTATTCTATTAGACTTTAGAGTGCATTGAAAGAAAGTGTCCTTATTACCAGTTGGAAGATCTTCTGGGTATATGCCCAGAAGAGGTATAGCAGGATCCTCCGGTAGTACTATGTC
>NC_034608.1:69530206-69609277 GCF_900095145.1 Mus pahari
AAAAAAAAAAAAAGAAAGAAAGTGTCAAATGCATATTACAAAATATTGCTGAACTTTTGTATTATAGTGGAATTTCCCCAAGAACTATACTTGTCACTCAGCATAGATTCACAGAAGTACAATCAATGAATAAAAAATTACTTCAATAATCCATTTTCACTCTGTATGAGTGCATTCTATGAACAGTTTCAGCTCTTACCAACTATGTACAACATCATTTATTTTCTGTTTCATCCAATAATCATGCAATGTAATGAAGTAATAGAAGATTTTGTAAGGCATGTCATAGAAAAACAGATCTTTCAGGATTGAAATTTATATTCTAATTTTCCTTTGCTTATTACTCAACAAACACTGGCCCTATCAATTTTAGAAAACAGTTAATGATAGAAGGCATAATTTTAGTTTCATCTAACTAGAATATCTCAAAACTTTTGGTTTTCATATACTTCTGTAGTGCTAGTAAATGGGCCAAGGGCCTAAAATTTTCTTTACAAAAGCATTATGTAAATGTTTATTTACTCTGATGAAGAGAAGAGATTAAAACCTTACCCAAGCTGTGCAAATAGATGGCTTAGGCTGAGTTCAGAGCATTTCTATCTCTGTACTAACTATCTGTAGGCCTAGGCCTAGAAGCTTCTAGCCTCTGTACAATATAATCAACCAAGATCATATAAGATCTTCCTTCAGTTTCTGCCTGAATTGATCTGCCCAGCCTCAGACTAACTTTGGGAATCTATTCTAATCTTCTGGCTTCTCATTCTCTGGCTCGTTATATCTTCATCTTTGTTTAGCCTTTCTCTGTAAAACTATCTTGGTAGATCTACCATAGACACACATGCACTCACATACAAACACACACACACACACACACACACACACACACACGCACACACACACACACCTCTCTTCTCTCTTTAACTGTTCTTTCCTGTCTGTTGTCATGTGAGTTGGGTGTATCCTATCTCTGACTCATTCTATCAAGTCTTTTTCTGATACATCACTTTGTCTGCTCCTCAATTAGATGTCACTTTCAAACATGGCTGCTTCCTTCTACAAACTAACCTTACTTTTTTCATTGTTAGACTTTAAAGGTGTGTACTAACAGTATGCCTGAATTCCAGACAGATCCAGCCATGTCCACATTCCGGGTGGACCATATGTTTAAAAGTGATTCCTTGTCAGTACAGCCATGTCACTGGATGAAAATTCCTCTACAATGTTATCATTATATTCTAAGCCTTATGCCTCTCTTCTTTAACAACAACATTGGTAAAGAACGTTTAAACATTCTTTAAAACATGTATTTTAAAGAGATATGTATGTACATGCTTTTAAGTGTAGATCTGTGAATGTGAGGGCAGTGCCCTTAGTGGAAAGAAGAAAACATCATGTCCCCTGGACTTGGAATCACATTCATTAGTTTCAAGCATCCTAATGTGGGTGCTGGGAACCTAAGCAGGCTGCAAGAGTAATACGAGCTTTCAACCACTGAGCTATCTCTCCAAGCCCCTATATCTCTTTAAAACTTTAAAATGAATGAAATCTCACAGAGGTTTTTTTTTATTTTTTTATTTGTCAAGTGAAATATTGACATGGAAAATATAAAAAGGTAGCCATAAATTTATTTTATAAAATCAATAATGAATTTACTTCTTATTTATATGAACAGGTCATTGAAACAGAAACTAAACAAAGGCACAGTGAAAATCAAAGAGGTGATGAACCAAATGGATTTAACAGATATCTCCAGAACATTTTACTTTAAAACAAAAGAGCATACCTTCTTCTCTGCATCTCATGGTACCTTCTCCAAAATTGACCATATAACTTGTCACAAAAGAACCCTCAACTGATACAAGTAGATTAAAATAATGCCATGCACCCTATCAAACCATCAGAACTTAAGACTGGTTTTCAATAACTGCGAAAACAGCAGAAAACCCACATACATGGGGAAAGTGAACAACTCTCTACTCAATGATAAGTTGGGCAGGGAAGAAATAATGAAATAAAAAACTTCTTGGAATTTAATGAAAATGCTGACACATCATATCAAAACTTATGGGACACAATGAAAGCAGTGCTAAGAGAAAATTTCATAGCACTAAATATCCTGGTAATGAAACTGGAGAGATATTACAACTTAACAGCACACCTGAGAGATCTAGAACAAAAAGAAGCAAACTCACCCAAGATATGGGCCAGATACACTGAATCTAAAAGAAGAGAAAGTGGGAAAGATCCTTGAACTCATTGGCACAAGGGGAAATTTCCTAAACAGAACTCCAATGACTCATGCTCTAAGATCAAGAATTGATAAATGGGACCTCATGAAACTGGAAAGATTCTGTAAGGCAAAGGATATAGTCAATAAGACAAATCGGTAACCTATAGATTGGGAAAAAAATCTTCACTAATCCCACATCTGATAGAGGGGTGTCTTAGTCAGGGTTTCTATTCCTGTACAAACATCATGACCAAGAAACAAGTTGGGGAGGAAAGGGTTTATTCAGCTTACAGTTCCATACTGCTGTTGATCACCAAAGGATGCAGGACTGGAACTCAAGCAGGTCAGAAAGCAGGAGCTGATGCAGAGGCCATGGAGGGATGTTCTTTACTGGCTTGCTTCCCCTGGCTTGCTCAGGCTGCTCTCTTATAAACCCAAGACTACCAGCCCAGAGATGGCACCACCCACCAGGGGACCTCCCCCCTTGATCACTAATTGAGAAAATGCCCCACAGCTGGATCTCATGGAGGCATTTCCTCAACTGAAGCTCTTTTCTCTGTGATAACTCCAGCTGTGTCAAGTTGACACACAACTACCCAGTACAAGGGCTAATATCCAAAATATATAAAGAACACAAGAAGCTAGCCACCAAAATAAATAAATAAATAAATAAATAAATAAATAAATAAATAAAACAACCCAATTTAAAAAAAACAAAAAACAAAAACGGAACATAAAACTAAACCAAGGATTCACAACAGAGTGATCTCTAATGGCTGAGAAGAACATAAAGAAATGTTCAAAGTCCTTAGTGATCAGAGAAATGCAAATCAAAATGACCCTGAGATTCTACCTTATACCAATCAGAATGGCTAAGATAAAAACCTCAGGAAACAACACACTTTGGAGAGGATGTGGAGAAAGAGGAACACTCCTCCATTGCTAATGGGATTGCAAACTGGTACAACCACTCTAAAAATCAATTTAAAGTTTCCTCAGAAAATTAGGACTAGATATACCTAAAGACCTAGGAATACCACTCTTGGGAATTTACCCAAAAGATGCTCCACCATATCATAGGGTCCCATGTTCCACTATGTTCATAGTGGCATTATTTGTGATAGCCAAGAAGCTGGAAACAACCTAGATGTCCCAGGACAGAAGAGTGGATACAGAAAATTTGTTTCATTTACACAATGGTATAATACTCAGCTATTAAGAATGATGACATGTTGAGTTTTTCAGGCAAATGGATGGAACTAGAAAATATCATTCTGAGTGAGGTAACTTAGACCCAAAAGGACATGCATGGTATGTACTCACTAATAAATGGATATTAGTACCCCCCCACACACAAAAAAGTACAAAATACCCAAGATACAGCCCACAGAACTCAAAAATGTCAACAGGCCAAAGAGCCCAAGTTAGGATGCCTCAGTTCCACTTGGGAGAGAGAAGAAATCAATCACAAGGTGGGCATGTGAGAGGGACTTGTGAGAGAAAGTGGATGGGGGTGATGGGGAGAGGGGAACCTGATCTGGTATTGGGTGAGGGAAAAGGACTGAAGCCCTGAGGGCCAGCAGAAAGAATTGAAACAAGCAACCTCAGGAAATAGTATGTTGGGGGGAACTCCCCAGAATGCACCAGAGACCTGGAAGTTGAGAGACTCCCAGAACTCACAGGGAGGGACCTCTGATAAAATGCCAACAGTAGGGAGA
This sequence comes from Mus pahari, assembly GCF_900095145.1. Lineage (NCBI taxonomy): Eukaryota > Metazoa > Chordata > Mammalia > Rodentia > Muridae > Mus > Mus pahari. The sequence goes on from NC_034608.1 coordinate 69,534,155, forward strand.
GGGAAATTATACAGCTCACCTCCAGCAGGAAAACAGGTCATCAAGTTAGGAATGGGGTTGCCATCTCACAGTCACATCTCTGACCCATTATTGTTCCTGTCTGAAAGAATTACAGGGATGTAAATAGAGAGGAGCCTGAGGAAAGATGGTCCAGTGTCAGGCCCAAATTGGGATCCAGCTCAAGGGGTGTTGGAGTGCTGACAAAAAGGGATTTATCATGACTGCCCTCCAAAAGACCCAATGAGCAACTTAAAGAGTCAGATTCAGATATTTACACCCAACAAATGGGCAGAAGCAGCTGACCCCTGTTGTTGAATTAGAGAAAGTTGAAAGAAGCTGAGAAGAAGGGTGATCCTGTAGGAGGACCAGTAGTAGTCTTAATTAATCTGGACCCTGGAGATCTTACAAACACTGGATCACGAAACAGCTGATATGAAGCCCCTCCCCCCCAACACACATACAGTAGAGGACTTCTGGGTCTGTGTTCATTCAGAGATGATGCACCTAACCCTCAAGATACTGGAGGCCCCAGGGAGTTTAGAATGTCAGGTGGGGTGGGGGTGTGGGGTATCCCCGTGGAGACTGGGTGGGATGGAGAAGAGGTGTGGGATGTGGAGCAGTCGGAAGGTGAATGGGGGTGCCAGGGAATGTAATGTGGAATATAAAAAATGAATTAAAAATAAAATCAAATTAAGAAAATAAAAGAAATAATCTCTTTACTTTTGCTTTGTGGATGGAAATTGGTATTTGAGTGTAGTCTGTGCCCAATCCGGTTTCCAGAGAGGAGCACCCTACAGTAACGTTGGCCCCTTCAAAAATGCTCACTGAGAGGAAAGCCCATGTCTGACACAAATCTCTCTGGTTGAAAATCCACATTTACATTTTGCACACTGGCTTCGCACTCAAGTAGCAGGTGATCTGTTTCTGATTTATAAACACTGCACAGTTTTCGGAATAGCAGCTGGAAGTTCTCAGTCTATATGAATTCCAGAACTAATTGTTATTGAGCATTTAAAATATGTTGGGTACATGTACTTTTCTGTTTTCTTCTGTATTATCTCTGTTTAACGTGGAAATTACCTGTGAGCACTGAGCTCCATGGATATGCTCCCGTTTTCTGGTACTGACTGGCAGTTTCTTCTTCTTCTTTAGGTCTAAACTTTTCTGAGAATGAGTTTCCATCTGTTTTCGCTCTTATGTCCCACCTTTGGGGAAGGGGACAACATATCAATATTGAATTTTTATCTTCTGTGTGAATTGCATCTATTTAATCTAATCAAAGTCACATACCATGGCTATATTGCCACACCAACTCCAGTGAAGACAGTTGTGGCAGACCCAAAAGCTTGGACACAGTCCTGAGGCAAAAAGTTTCATGGAAACTTAGTCTCCTATAGCCTTAGCATCCCATAGCTCGAATGCTCCAAACTTGTCCTTGTGCTAGTTGGTGAATGGATCTGTGTGCTTTCTTTCAGTATTGTTTTATTATAGGTGCCTCCTAGAAATGATTTGTCAAATACCTAAGCTAGATTGAGCGTTGCTTCCTGGCCTTCCCCAATGTCCTAGGCAGTCCTGGAGCCCACCGTGGACTTGGAATTTCATAAGAATGTTATTCATTCAGATGAAATGCCCCAGTGTTGATAGTTAGTAATCAGGCATCTCACAGTTTGCAGGATAGAAGCTAGTATTCTCAGGGCTAGTTCAAAATAGTAAACTTAGAATTATCATTACAGACATGAATGGAAGCCTATATTACATAATAGTAGAAAGAAGGTGGGCTGTGGTTTAAGGAGGAACTGGAGTATTGTATTATTCGTGAAAGGGTTTGTAGAATGGAACTCCCCTGATGCATGTTTTTCACTAGGCCAAGAGGAATAGCATAGTTAGGTATTTCGTAAGGGACCCCCTGGTGGTGGGTTTAACTAGAGACTAGTATTGCACCTGGGTGTATCAGACCTTTCTCCGGGCTCCTATGAATAGCTGATTTTAGATAGGGCTGACCTTATCTCAGTTGTAAATACTGCCTGGCTCCTGCCAGCTTTTATGTAATGCTTTCTCTCTGTTTTGTGTAAAGAACCATTATGCATCTTGATGTACCTTGGCTGATGTATCACGTAGATTTCTTGTTTTTCTTCTGTATTATAAGTCTGATGCTTGCTTTGGGAAATTACATTGAGATACAACACTCTCTCTGTGTCAGTGTCTGTCACTTTTTGCTGACTCATTGCCCACCTGATTACCGAAACCCTGGTTCCCAGCGGGTTGAGAGACTGAGTCCAGTCCATGGCACTATGCTTATATTAAAAAAAAAGACAGTGTTCACATTAATTTGTAAAGAAATCCCTGTCAAAATTCTTAGAATTTATATCAAGAAAATAGTTCCTAAAAGTGGCAGCATGTCTAACGTGGAATCAATACTCAGAGGCGTTAGTAGGTATCTTTATTTCATCAAGTGACCATCCGTGGACCAAGACAGTCATTCGCATTTTTAAAGTATTACAGAAGAGGTGGATACAGACCTTTGTTTGTAGGTCAGACAATGACACATAAGAAAAAATAGAAATATTTGGCTATGTCGAAGAAAAATGTAGGGTAACCTTGGATTTCAAAGGCAGCACAATTTTGGTCTGCAAACTTGTGTAGTATTGTGTTTTGCTCCCCAAGGAGTTTACCTACTTTGCTTCACTTTCCATCTTTGATTAGAAAGTATTTCTTTTATTTCATGCCAGAAACGAATGTTAAATTTCTTCAAGGTGTAACACTTTGAATCTTCATAGCTTAAAGTTGTGCTGTTAATTTTTCCAGATGATCTAATTTAAAAAGATATTTATTATGTTACTTAAGTGAATATTCTAAAACTCTCTAGTGGTGCAGTAAGAGAATTCTAATATTATTGCATAAAATATAGTATTATGATTTTATGGGATTAAATAATACTTGTAGGTAGTCTATGACCAAAGCTGAAGTGACAGGTCATAGTACAGGACCCATGAAACAAAAGCAATAAGAAAGCCAGAAATTGAAGAATCCCAGGAGAGTTTAATGATTATAATCTGGTATGCTTTATCACATCATAGCATCATCTCTTATCACATTTTTGTTTGTTTACCTGTGCCTGAATACTTTACCTCAAAAGGGAATTTCTAGCCGACAACTCTATTATGAGTTTAGAGGTGAAATGCAATTTTCTACAAAAAACAAACAAACAAACAAAACAAAACAAACAAAAACTTCTGATAAAACTTAAAGAAAATTCTTGTATATTATATTCAGAAACCTTGCCCAAGCATATTGTCTCATGAGTATGAGAAGTATGTAAATAATGATTTTTGAAGGACTTAACAATTTACCCATAAAAATGCTGAATCAGGTTCCAGCGAACTGACTCCTATCCTAATGAATTAGTCACAAGCTTTTTTCTTATTATGGTCATTGTTGGACGCACACACACACACACACACACACACACACCACACACACACACACACACACACACACACACACACACATCCCAATTATGTAAAACTTACTCTGAATAGAATCTTGCTCATTAGAACATGATATTTCTGTCATTCTCAGATTTATAGGCCATGCAGCAAAACAGTGAAGGGGTCATTTTGCTGTGACATAAAAACAGCCCTAGTGCCCAGCAAATTCTTAATACCATTTGAATAAAAAGCAAGTTTGACAGACTTCCAGTGCTTAGGAATGTCACTCAGTTGGTAATATGCCATGGTCTTACTTCTTTATTCAATAAATAAAACCTTAAGATAAGGTTGTCATTTTAATGCATCAGTGACAACATAAAAATATAAAGATCATGAAAGAAATATCTTTGCTCAGTGATTTTTGAAGATATGATGTGATAGATATTTTGAGGGGAAGGAGAGAGCATATTTTGAATTTTCTGTTCAAATTTTATTTTTAATGAAGGAGATACTGAGATACTCACAGAATGTGCAAGGTTAAAAAGCATCAGTTAAGGCTGGAAAGATGGCTCAGAAGGTTTTCATGTGCATTGCTTTTGCAGAGGACCTAAGTTTTATTCCCAGAATCTTCATAAAGTGGCTCATTGTCATCTGTAACTACAATTCAGGGTACCCAATTGCCTTTTCTGAATTCATAAAATACATGAAATCAGATACATATAACACCCACAGACAGAGTCATGCACACCTAAATAAAAACTAAAATCTATTATAAAAATACCAATTACTTGAATGTATATAAATGTAGCCCATTATTACTGTTGATGTATATCTCTGCAATATCATATTTAGACTTCTAACAACTATTCTGTTCACTTCACTTTTTATTTATTGCATACTTGATGAATACCAGGCTTCATGACACATCTACAGTGTAAGAGCCATTTTCTATTTAGAGAAAACCTTATAACTGAACTTTATAGTTGCTTATATAATGTGATATATTGTTGTTTATAGTTAATGGACTATTTTTGAATTATTTCCTTTTAGACCATCTCATATTTTTTCTGTCCATTCTAAGAATTTACAACATCATATTTCATTGTGTGCACTCAACAAGAACAGTTTGTGCTCCCTAAATGGACATCACATATTTGTCATGATAGGTAATTGTTAGGTCAGTAAGAAGCAATTAGCCATCCCAGACAAACTTTATACAAAGGTTTAGAGGCTTCAGTGATGACTTCAATAACTATTGATAGTCTTGGCCCTGAAATTCATCACATCCAAAACTAATTTCTGTATGGGTGATTCAAGATGTTGACACAAATTTCTTAGTCCAAGGGCATGCCAGCAGTTTTACAAAACCAAATGTCATCATATTATAGCATTTGATGAAGGAAAGCAGTAAAATAAGTATTTGCTTTGGGTGGTTGTTTTGAATAGAAATACCATGTTTAACTCCACAGGCAGTAGCACTATTAGAATTCGTGTCTTTGTTGGAGGAAGTATGTCATTGTGGAGGTGGGCTTTGTGTTCTCATATGCTCAAGCTTTGCTCAGTGTGGTACACAGTCTACTTCTGCTACCTGTGGATCAAGATGTAGAACTCTCAGCTCTTTCTCCAGCACTATGACTGTTTTCATGTTGCCATGCATCTCACCACAATGATAATGGACTAAATCTCTGACCTGTAAGGCAGCTCCAATTAAATGCTTTCCTTATAAGAGTTGCTAGGTCTTGGTATCTCTTTATAACAATAGAAACCCTACCTGAGACACCTTTTCACAGTTGTCTCCCTTACCAATATGACAAAACAAAAACTGACACAACCAGATTTCCATGTTCAGAGCACCTATTGTTGATTCATTAATTCATGGAAAGACTTGAACAGTGTGTGTGGTTCTAGTTTTATACTTGACTTTCACTATAGAGCTTAATCTTATAAATTTAATATGGAAACACGAAATGATAGACTGTAGGACAAAGAGGTACTTTCACCACCATCTTTCCTGTGTGTAAATGTTTGAACCTAGGACTTTACTCATTCCAACCAACCATGCTAACACTGAGCTATGATCTTAGTCTTCTCTTTTACCCTATATTTGAAAACAGGCTATTATTAAATTCCCCAGGCTGCTTTGAGATCATACTAAATAGCCCAGGCAGGATTTGAACTTAAGATGTCACTGACTTAATCTTCTAAGAAGCTGTGATTACGAATACCAGGCATTACTATTTATCTATTACATAAAAATGAAAACACCTTGGCTGATTTTGAATTAAACTAGTTAGTATGAGCACATAATTCACTGTGCAGAAAGTGGGTCATATTTAGCATAAACACTGCAATTGCTTTAAAATACATAAAGAACTCCAAGAGGAAAGGAGGCCAAATCACTTATTGAATGTAGACACATGGCTCATTCTTGTGCCCCCTCTAAAAGTTTTACAATAATGAATGAATTCCAATAATTTTGCATTTTCTTTTTTAGGAATATAATAGTATGATATATATATATATATACATATATATATATATATATATATATATATATATATATATATGTATGTATGTGTGTGTGTGTGTTTGTTTAAAATGCACTTCTCAGTACTCTGGCATATGTTTATATTTCAACAAGAATAAAGAGTACATTTCATTCTGTTACATCATACTAACTTACGGCATTTAAGTTTTGTTCAAGATTTTACAATGCTGATCATCTAACCCAGAACTTTGTGCATGTTAGGATACTATTCTACCACTGAACTCTATCCCAAGATTGTGGTGCTAAATTTGTCGGGGTGCTATGGATTTATTTTATGCTTCTATCCCGTGAGCTAAAATGGACATATTAACTTATTTATTTTTTTGCACATCTGAGATCCTAACTCAAGACCTAGTATGTGCTAGAGATTCATTCTTCCATTGAACAATTACCTACATCCTTATCGGTTTATAATAGTGTACCTCTCATTTTGTTCTATTTATAGTTACAAAATTAATCCTACTAACCCATTACATCCATATGTTAATAGGTTAATTGGTCACAAGTCCTTCAACAACTAACAAGGACCAAGGATTGAGCTACAAAGGTAAGACAATTACAAAGTGTCAGAATGAGAAATTCCTTTGCCTCATTATCATCCTTTTTTTTTTTTACATTTTCTATATTTTTTTCTTTTTGCTTACATAATTTCTAATATCTTCAATGCCAAATTTCTGTGGTCTCAGGACTCCTCTGAAAACATGTTAAAGAATCAGCCTTTATATCAAAAAATTTTGGTGTATTTAAAGTATCTATATTGTTACAACAGTGCATAATTTTTATGCCTTAGTGCAAATAAGCAATCAAATGAAAATGTTCACAATAATAAGTAAGTGCAGAATACTGAAATATGGTCATCATTATTTTTTTCTTTATTTTGCAATGAGTCTGGTTGTTTCACATTGCACCGACATTGGTAAGGTTTACATTTCTGGTTTTAGGAGATAGAAATCTGGACTAGTGGGTCAGATGTATCCTTTCACAAATTAATTAATATAAGATGTTAATATAAACTTTTAACATCTTAAATGTTCGTTACACCCCTAGGATGGATGATGACTGCTATGTCTATTTAATGACTTATTAATAATGACCATATGTGTTTGCTTTCTGAATATAAGCATAGTTATAAATTGTGTGACTATTCGTATTATTGTTGATATCTCCTACTAAATGCTACTAATTAGTTGAAAGCAACTCTATAAGAGCTTAAACCTGCCTGACATTCGTATTGCACTCCTCAGTCCCAACACTCAGAAGGCAGAGGTAGGAGGATCTCTGTGAGTTCAAGGCCAACCTGGTCTGCAAAGGGTGTTCCAGGACAGCCAAAGCTATACAGAGAAAACTTGTCTTAAAAAAAAAAAAAAAAAAAAAAAAAAAGAATGTAAATACCCAGACAAAAACCAACCTGACCTCATAGAAACAGAGGATATAAGTTGACTTTTTCAATAGTCCCTGATCCTTGATCTCCAATATTTTTTTTCCTTTTAATGTATTCTACCACCAAGAACGTTTACAAGTTCTGCCACTGAAATTGATAAGCATATCAAATTAAAACAAAAAACAAAAAAATAATATTTAGAGGAATAGATTTCACACTAGAACATGGCAATGATTATATGTCCAACAGGATGAGAAATGGGTTAGAATTTATAGAAATGAAAACAGAGCAGTTTTGACTCAGAGAGTATTGATTCATATTTCCTAAACCTAAAAATGTAAGTGCTCACATGAACAGCCACCCATTTACTAACTTATCAGAAACCCTTTATTGAGATATAACACACATGGAGAAAATGCTAGAATCACTATAAATGACATGATGAACACTGAATCAGATTCAAACACAAGGATATTGTCATTAACCTCGAGTTTACCCATGCATCTTCTTACTGTGTTCAGTTCTCAAATATTAACCACAATTCTAAATTCAGAACCATATTTTAGGTACTATTGTGCATGCACTGTTTGCAAAGTCAATGGTAATTACTAGGAACCTCATTCCATTCACTATGGGCATGGGTGAACCAACCTGAACTCAACTATTGTCATGGCCTAAAGGATCAATAGACAAACTAATTATTACATAAACTATAGCTTTTTGAAACATTTAAGCCCCAAGTAAAGACTTTGTTGATCTATTTACAAATATTAAAATGGATTTATAACAATGTAATTGGAAACAGGTAAACCACTGCCTAGGATATTTGCAGTTGTGTATTGAATTGAGAGCTAGTAATATAAAGTCAGATGCGACTTCAGCTATTGATCCTCACTTGCTAAGGTTATAATTTTGGCAAAAACACAAATGTCTCCCACCCTTAAATTATTCCCTTGTGACATATCTCCACAGAGCACTTAAATTTATGAGTTATAAAAATTATAGGGCATAGCATAAAAATCTAATTATCTCAGTTCCGGACACATAATAAGTTCATGATACTTAAAACTAAAATTCAGATCATTTTATTAGAATCATAATTTCTGAGAAACTATTTTAATGTAACATAAAATATAGAAACATTTATATATAAAACCTTCAAAACAATAATATTTGTAATTTTATAGGAATAATATTTGTCATTAGAGAAATTAGATACATTACATCTATGTGTTTAAGATGAGAATTAAAATTGATTAAAGCTGGACCCCAAACTAAGAAACCTTTGAAAACTGTGCTGGGTGAAAATGGTTTGAATGGAATTGTGTTCTCCACACTACAGAAGCTTTGAGCAGGCAAACAAAGACTTTTCATATTTGTCCTGATTAGCACTCTTCATCATTCTGGGTTTTGTTTACTATTCTCAGAAAGCATTTGAAGTAACAGTCTTTTTTTTTTTTTAAAGAAAATAGAGACTAATTATCTTTTGAAGAGATCTATTAAGCAACTTGAATGAAACTTATAGTATTAAAAACTGATTTTAGAATGGACATAGTAATAGTTATGAAGAGTTCAGCTCTGGTATATTAATCTTGAAAGTATAAAGAGAAGTTTCTGAACTCATAGAAATAATTTCTTTTAAACAAAATATACTGAAGATCTTGAATTTTATCCCTACTGTCTACTTTGTCCCCATAGTCAGAAATGATATGACACACAAACACACAAGTAGAGTGAAAGACGTAGTTTAAATAAGTCAGTGTATTCATTCTTTTCTTTTAATTTAATGACTACATATTTGTAATGCATTTATTACAGTTCATTTATTATAGTTTAATAATATATGTCTGCTCCTCTTGACATAGTTAAAGCGTATCTGTATTCCTGGTCTAATTAATAAAGGTAAGGAAAGAAGAAATATTTGAGCTAAACATAAGATGTGATGGAACACGCTGTTTCTATTTGACAATTAGAGCAAAGTAATTGGACCAGATGCTTGCATTGCACTTATGAGACTTCAATGATGGTTTTAAACTTTTTGCACCCCCCCCATGTCTTTTATAAAATAACACTAGACAAAAAAATATTAAATGTCTCACATTTTCTGAATGATTTTTACTTTGATATGCTTTTTTATGGTCTTTTATACTTTAATTTATTTTCGTTACAATTCCAGCAATCTCATACTGTCACTGGAAGCTGTTTGCTTCAAAACTCACAGTGAGAATGTTACTAAATCTTTAATTTTTCCTGATTATCAAACATAAAATTCAATGTTCAAATCTACAATGTCAGCAAGCTGGTTTTGGAATTTACCAGTGAGTCATTTATCTGCCAGCAAGCATTGAATGGCTACCATATAATACAAGACCCTGGGCTAGATGAATTAATATGAGCCTGGGCAGTTGACATTCTATCACTGGCTAGCTAGGCATTGGCTTCTTTTTAAATGGGATCTGTAAAACCATTGCCTAGTGATTTAGTGAGGCAGAGTCTAAATTACTGGTGAGATATAGAAGCCTGCCTTCACAGTCGACTGGAAGGCCAGCCTCAGGTCAGTCTGTCTATTTTGGCTGTGTTAATGAGTAACTAGATACGATTCATTATTTAGCCACCAAATGTTATGGCAAAATTAAAATTTAAAAATCTCAAAGGTCAACTCAAAATGCTGTTATTTCCACAGGGAAATAACTATATATCCTTTCAGTATTGTTTCATTGACAGTTCTTGGACTTTTGTCATTAATAATTTCTCTCTTTTTATGCCTCCAGATCCTAGAAACTAAGATAGATATGTACTCTAAAATTCATTTGTATGAAAATTAAAACCTTTATATTAATCAATACATAAAAGGAATGTCAATACATCAATAAATATATACAATGTATAGTGTTTAAGTTAGCATGTGCATATATAGTCCTCAAATATTATTTCTTTACGCTGAGAATTCTATCTTTTTAAAATAGACAGTGTACTTCTTATATACTATTATTCTACAATGAAACCATAACTTCCATTTAACTGTGATTCATGTCCAATGGCACCATTTTCAAAATGAAGGGAAAAAAAGAGTTTCACAGTTTCAAATACTTCTGTGTTATAGTGTGTCTCACTAGTATCTAATGTTCTCTGTTCCTTAACAAAATAGAGATAAAGAGTGTTAAGCAGATGTACATGAGAAAATAAATAATATGAATTGTGAATGGATAATTAGCTAATGATACTAACTATATACATTCTCAGGATTTTTCCAAAACTTACATTTTATCTGTCTAGCCATTCCAGCTAATAATAATAAAACAAAATTATAAACCTTAAAAGAATTAAAGGATCAAAATATTCCTGCCAATGTTAAAGAATTAAAGTCCTAAAACTAATGAACAGGAACATGTCAAAAACTTGTCTTCCACATGCTCCACTATGTTCATAGCTGCCCTATTTATAATAGCCAGAAACTGGAAAGAACCCAGATGTCCCTCAACAAAGGAATGGATACAGAAAATGTGGTACATTTACACAATGGAGTACTACTCAGCTATTTATAACAATGAATTTATGAATTTCTTAGGCAAATGGATGTATCTGGAGGATATCATCCTGAGTGAGGTAACCCAATCACAAAAGAACTCACTTGATATGCACTCACTGATATTAGCCCAGAAACCTAGAATACCCAAGATACAATCTCCAAAACACAAGAAAATCAAAAAGAAGGAAGACCAACACGTGGATACTTCATTTCTCCCCAAAATAGGGAATGAAATACCCATGAAAGAAGTTGCGAAGACAAAGTTTGGAGCTAAGACAAAAGGATGAACAATCCAGAGATTGTCCACCGGGGGGTCCATCCCATAATCAGCCACCAAACACAAACACTATTGCATAAGCCAGCAAGAACTTGCTGAGAGGACACTGATATAGCTATCTCTGTGAGGCTATGCCAATGCCTGGCAATATGGAAGTGGATGCCCACAGTCATCTATAGGATAGAACACAGAAACCCCAATGGAGGAGCTAGAGAAATTACCTAAGGAACTGAAGGGGTCTGCAACCCTACAGGTGGAACAACAATATGAACTAATCAGTACCCACAGAGCTCGTGTCTCTAGCTGCATATATAGCAGAAGATGGCCTAGTTAGCCATCATTGGGAAGAGATGCCCCTTGGTCTTGCAAACTTTATATGCCCCATACAGGAGGATGCCAGGGCTAAGAAGTGGGAGTGGATGGGTAGGGGAGTAGGATGGGGGGAGGATATAAGGGACTTTCGGGATAGCATTTGAAATGTAAATGAAGAAAATATCTAATAAAAATAATTTAAAAAAAGAAAAAACTTGTCTTCCATTGCAAAAGAAATATCCATAGTCAAAAATGTCAAGAATTTATAGAAATTGTAAATATTAGACAAGATGTGGTTGTTGAAATTTTACATGCTTAAATGAACATATTACTTAGACATTTTAATATTTGTTATTTTTCTACATTTCTGGATTTCTGTAGTAGTGGATTCACTTCTTTCTGTTATCTGAGGGGGCAAAACTGCAGGTAGGGCAGGCACAGGAGACAAAGAATCATGTAGATTGGACTGAAAACATGAAAATAAATCTGCAAGAGTGTAGAGCTAATTCTGGAATCTAAACCTACTAAAGGAAACTGCCTGCAAATTTGAAACCCTGTTTTTCATTGTGAATCAGTTTAGAATGCTTTCAAGTTAACACTTGTACATTCATGCAGTGCCCAAGCAAGACTGGGGAGGGTGGTAGATATTCCAGAACTAGAATTATAAGACTGTTTTGAGCTGGGTGGTGGTGGCACAATTCTTTAATCCCAGCACTTGGGAGGCAGAGGCAGGTGGATTTCTGAATTCGAGGCTAGCCTAGTCTACAAAGTGAGTTCCAGGACAGCCAGAGCTATATTGAGAAACCCTGTCTCAAAAAAAAAAAAAAAACAACAACTTATGAGCTGCCATGTGGGTGCTGGGACTTGAATCTCTATCTTCTAGAAGAGCAGTCAGTGATGTTAGATGCTGAAACATCTCTCCAGCTGAGAAAAGAAATATAATGATTACTAGTATAATTGTGTGCTATTTGTTCTTTGAACTGATGAATATTAAGCATTCTAACTTAGACATAACTCACAAAAGGGAATTCCTTTTCTACTTGAAGACTAAATCTTACAGCTTCATCCAAGAAAGTTTGACCTTTTTTTAAAATTTGTCTTCTTTTATGAACCATAGCAGAAACACATGTGAACTGGCAAGTTTGCTCTCTCTTTTATTCATTTAATAAGCAATGTCATTTGAGTATGTAACCAATGAGAGACAATGTACTAGCTGTAAATGTTACAACATGAAGGTTCTTGACTTAAATGGATTTTATCTTTGGGTAGTTTGTTAGTCAGCTTTTATGTTTCTGTGACTGCACTTACTGAAGGAAAGATTTATTTTACTCTCAAGTTTTAGAAGTCTAAATCCATCATGGTTAACAAGTACTGAATGCAGCTTGTATAAGAGTGTACAAAAAGGAAAGATAAATAACAGAAAGAGGCCAAGAGTAGATTTCACTATCAAGGACATTCCTCAATCATATCTCACCTTACAAAATGCTTCAGCCTCTTATTAGTCACTTCTAACTTTGATTTTATTAATGGATTAATCCATTCATTAGGTTGGATCACTCATTAAGTATTTGTCAGTGGAAATTCCCTCCAAGATACATACAGAGGATTGTTTTATTAATCTCCATGATATTTCCCAATCTAATCAAAACAGCAATCACAGGGAATCTTATCTCAAAAAATATCAACTAAATGTCGATGAGAACAGGACTCTGGAGGCATATGCACATGCCTAAATTCAAATTCCTATTTAATTTGTCAGCTAGTAAGGGCTTAAAGGAAAATGTGACAGGTCAATATAATATAGATTACATGGTAGTCTGTTGCTTGCATTAAATTCAGCAATGAAGATGCATTTATCAGAATTATTATATGTCTACATTTCAAATAAGATTTGTTAGAACTATATGTTAACACTGAGAATTTTTACAAAAGAAAGATTGAAAATGCAAAGCTTATTTAGCCTGAATTTCAAGAATACATAAACCAGGTATGCATATAAATTAATAGTTGGATCAAATTTTAAAATACAAGAAGAAGGTCAATCTGTGAAATGAAACCAGAAGATGGGGATCTAAGGGAAAAAAAAAACCAAAATGTCACCCTTAAAATATATCAGTAGATTAGATTAGATAGATGATAGATAGATAGATAGATAGATAGATAGATAGATAGATAGATAGATAGATAGATAGATAAGATAGAATAGTTAAATGATAAAAAGTAGATGGATTTACACAGTAGTTTTCTTTTTTGTAATGCTTTAAACTTGACAGCCCTTACTGAAATTTGTAATTAATTTTAGAGTGTTCTCAGTAGCATTTGTGGCACTGGAGAGCTTCAAGGACTATAAGTAAATCTTTAGAATTTTTAACAAGCTGTTTGGGAGGAAAATTGTGATAGTGACTTTCTTTAAATGTGCAAAATCCTCTCCAAAACAGGGAGTAGAGATCTTTGAACAATCTTTTCTCCACAAACAAAAACCAGAATTAAGAATTTATCAGTATTGTTAAGCTAGAAAAAAAAAACTAAGATAACAAGAAAATGATATTGTGTGTTGTTACCAAGAAGTTTTTAGAATTACAGGCTAAATTAAAGTGCTCTTTGGAGTTTTGGCATTTATATATACTTGGATAAATTTACAATCAGTTAAAAAAAAGAAAAGAAAAGAAAAGAAAACCCATAGGTTATTTACAATAGGATATTTAGTAAACATAAAAAACATAGTTGTATACGTTTAGAGCATATCGTTGGGAAGTTAGAGGGAAACTAGACTGGAGAAATGATGAGCAGTTTGGACTAAATTCTAAGTGCCTTATTTTTCATGATAAAGGTGACAAACACTCAACTATTATCAGTGAAGTGTTTAGCCATATAATCTTTGCTTTATACTACTGGCAGACTCAAAGCCTTTTAGTGAACCAGAGGAAATGATATAAATTAGAACATCATTTTAATCTTACTTCATTGCTAGAATGTGTCCTACTCTATAGATGTATGTGCAATTAAGTATATGCATTATACCTGAGGAAGTATGAGGTCAGTTGTCAGTGCAAATATATATATATATATATATATCATATATATTATCAGATATATGATAATATAATATATCTGTTAATATATATATATCTGATAATATATATATATATATATCATATATATTATCAGATATATGATAATATATCTGATAATATATATCATATATTATCAGATATATATATATATTAACCTCAGGTATGGCTCCTTCATTAGGGGCCCTGTGTTCCATCCAATAGATCACTGTGAGCATCCACTTCTGTATTTGCCAGGCACTGGCATAGCCTTACAAGAGATAGCTATATCAGGATCCTGTCAGCAAAATCTTTCTGGCATATGCAATAGTGTCTGGGTATGGTGGTTTTATATGGGATGGATCCCCAGGTGCCACAGTCTCTGGATGGTCCTTCCTTCTATCTCAGCTCCAAACTTTGTCTCTGTAACTCCTTCCATGGGTATTTTGTTCCTCATTCTAAGAAGGAACAAAGTATCCACACTTTGGTCTTCCTTCTTCTTGAGTTTCATGTGTTTTGCAAATTGTATCTTGGGTATTTTAAGATTCTGGGCTAATACCCACTTATTAGTGAGTGCATATCATGTGTGTTCTTATGTAGCATACTGTGAATCTTTAAATATACTTTAAAATCTTCATTTGTTAAGTAGAAGAAAAGGTAATAAGCAATTCGTGTATTCTTCTATTAATAGAAACTGAAATAAAGAACTAGTAACATATGGAAGAAAGTATCCAAAACCTCCATGTAAGTCCACTAACAGGAGCACCATCTCTGAAGCTATTGAAATGATTCAAACAAAATTTTCAGAGGCCTGAGTCATAGTAATGGTAGTGGCCATATGTAAAAGGTGCAGCTCTGAGATACAGTCACTTGCAGACCTGATAACTCATTGAATGTGAGTAGAAAGACTCTAGAATCAGTCATAGGTACTCGTTGTTGACAACTGCACATCAATAATTAATGAGAGAACATTGACTTCTATAGGAACCCTTCCAAAGCTCAGGAAAATTATGGAAGAAGGGGTCAGAGGATGGGAAGGAAAGCTGCAAAATAATCTTCTAGACATGACATGGCTGATTTGGTCATGATCTCATAACAGCAGTGGGCACCCTCTTAAGACCCTCAGAAGACTGAGTCCATCAACAGCACAGCAGCATAGATGGGAGGGGTTCTGATAAGGAGGCCTAACCTCTAGTTGAGTGGCTATCTATAGTTCAAACTTTGTAGAGAAGGAAAGACATGTAAGTAAGTAACCTCATAATCAATGTTCATGTAAGTAGTCCTTATTAAACTCAATATGTTGTGCGCACGCGCACGCGCGCGCACACACACACACACACACACAAAACAAACAAACAAACAAACAAAAAACAAGAAAGAGGATTTGGGAAGAACAGATGTGTCAGGAGCATGGGTACTAAGAGAGGAGAATGTGAGTAGCACTTCGATCAGCAAACATTGTATATCTATTTGAAATTGTGAAAAAATAAACAGACAAGGGAACTAAGCAGAAAAGGGTTTAGGGTTGAAAGTGAGTCGGTGCCATGCAGCACAGACCTCTCCCTTCTTATCATACAAACTCATTTCAAAGGGGTTTCATCTTGAAATGTATGAGTTTTTAGGTTATTTAATTTTTTACTTTTTGCTGCAAAGCCTATATTCCCTTTGATTTGATGAGCAAACTGAGATACGTATGGTTCTCAGACCATAATTCCTACAGGGCAGAAGAAGACATTAACTTATTTGAAGTTTTTGTTGTGGTTTATAACCTGTTTCCTTATTTTGATAGCCATGAGCACCCCACATTAATCTCTAAAAATAGTATTACACCCATGAAAATATACTGGAAAGGAAGAAACTGAAAATACTTCATGAGTTGAAGACTGGGACACCAGAGATCTGAGGAGGCTTGATCTCAACTATTTGAGAAATACTCTCAAGTAGATACATTCTACTGCATGGTTGATGTCACCATCTGCCATTCGGGTTGTCTTTGTGGCTACCAAATGGTCATGTTTGAGGGTGATTTCTTTCTTCATCTGAAAGCTTATCCCACTCAAAGATGAATGGGTAATGACATCTCTTCCCAACTGGAAGTATATATGCTCAGTGTGAACAGCTGCTAGGACAATGGTGGGTGGATTTTTTCCTCTATAGAAAACAACCTTGATGAACATACATGGTCACATTGCTTTCAGGACTAATGTCCATCTGTTGGAATGGCTGAGTGCCTAGTCACTTATTGGTCAGGCTGTAGGACATTGAATGCCTCACTCAATATATTTCAGTTCTTTTCTCATGACAGCACTGCCCCCTGGTCACTGGATGCATGGCATTAAATCCTTCATCTCACAAGCTAATCCAAATGAAAGGAAAAAGAGCAACAAAATCAAAATTTTATAGAAGTTGTGTATTGAAGTCCAGAGTATACAAAGTCTAGTATTGGTTTGTAACTTTTCTGTTTATTTTATTCTTTCTGTAGATGTCAGAAGGTCAGCATAGCATGACTACATACATGAATCATTGCATGATGGTGATTATTTTGTTTTTCATTAAAGGAGACTTTGATATTATTTTTCCTTCTACACACACACCTACACACACACACACACACACACACACACACACACATATACACACACAATCAAATCAAATAAAAGGAACCTGAAAAATCATCTTGTTTTGAAGTTCATTTCTAAAAATGTTTTGTCGTCCTTTTCCTTTACTTTGTTTTCCCTCTTTAGCCTTGCTTGACTTACTGATTGACTTTTTCATAAAATGATTCCAGCTTATTTTTTCCACTCTTGACATCAGTTCTAGGCATTCTTTTTAGGTCCTTGACCTTTTTCCAGTTTGCCCTCAAGTCTGAAATCTCTCTAGTGGAGTCCTCTAATTACTTCCTTCTTTCTTAATTTAGTCTTTGCAGTTTGCCCTGTCAGTAGTCTCTGTTCATCTTCCAGACACAGGAGTGCTTCACATTCTTGGCTCCTTGGAGAGAGGTCTCTTCATAGTTGATCACTTTCTAATTCCAAGAAGAGCTCTGGTATAGTTCCCTTTAATTCCTTTTTCTTCTTAAGATGAACAGACTTCACTGTGAATTTTCAGCAGCACAGAGAACAAGACTCAAAGGAAACAACTCTAAGTAGGTCCCTTTCTTTCCAGGAGAGAAAAATGCAGTGATTCCCTTTACATAAACTTGTTTCTGAGAGATGGGTCTATGTAACCCATGCCATCACAGAAACATTCATAAGACCCTCAGAACACAGAAACCCAGTTTTTTTTATTTTTTATTTTTTATTTTATTTTGAGTCAGGGTCTTGATGTGTTGCTCAAACAGGCTTTTAAGTTTTGATTTTTCCCTTCCAATCTTCTGACTACTGGAATTTCAGGCATATACCACCATATCTTGTGAAAATCAGGTTTAAGATACTTGTAACATATATTATGAAGTATGAGCATAAATGAATCTCATTACTATATTTTTTCTTCTTGATGACTATGCTTACTGTTTGTCTTGTAGCCCATAAAAAAAGAAAGAAAATAAAAAAGAGAGAGGAAAGGAGGGAGAGAAAGAGAGAGTGTGTGTGTGTTCTGAAGAATAGTATGTGCAAATATGCAGCAAAATGTATTACATCTTTACCATGTTTGAACATCAGACATCCATCACCCTGGCTTCATGAAGTTAGTAGTGCTTTCTGTATTAATTATTGAACAAATGTTTAATGTATTTGTGACAGATACTGTTCTAATTTCTGAGGAAGATTAAACACTTAGGATTAATGTTATACGTGACACTGCTAAAGTGTCCAAAATCCTGAGACTAGGTGGGTCATAGACAAGGGAAAAATTGACTACTCTTATTGAGCTAAAGGAACATAGCAATAAAATGACTCCTAGTGAGATATTGTTTATCCATTGAGCAAGGCAACACTCTATTCTTATCAGAGAAGTTTCTTCTTGCAGTAAGTGGTAAGTACCAGAGGACTGGGCAGTAGGGAGGAATACTCAGTCCTAAATAGGATGTCTTCATCAAACTCTTCCCTCATGGTTCATGGATTAACGTGGAAGAGGAGGCAGAAAGATGATTGTTAAAGCCAAAGCTGATGGATGACTCCTAGGAAGCAGCGTCTTACAGTCAGACCAGAACTCACAACTCTTAACACACATGAATTCATGTGAACTCAAGGAGACTGTGACAGCATGCACACGACATGTGTGGGCTCAAACCAGACAAATAGCTTAGCATCGAGAAGGGGAGTAGCCACAGGTACCAACCTTTGAAAAGAAAATATGTACAATTGATACCTGCCGAGAAGTGGAATCCAGTTTTCTCCAGTGGATATCACTGGCTCTATCTGTCACACTTCAGAGCAGGTCCCATGTTCAGGAGTAGTTAGCCATAAAATACTTACTCTTTTTCAGGAACTAGTTTTGAGGTCTTCTGGTTCTTTGAGTTTCATAGAATAAGCTCAGCTAGAACAGCAAAATGAGGCAGTCTTGTTACCAAGATGTGAATATAAAAGCCTGGATCCTGACAGCTCTAAAAACCAGGCCAGCTGGGGCTGGTGAGATGGCTCAGTGGGTAAGAGCACCCGACTGCTCTTCCGAAGGTCCGGAGTTCAAATCCCAGCAACCACATGGTGGCTTACAACCACCCATAACAAGATCTGACGCCCTCTTCTGGAGTGTCTGAAGATAGCTACAGTGTACTTACATATAATAAATAAATAAATCTTAAAAAAAAAAAAGCCCAACATAATCAAAAAAAAAAAAAAAAAAAAAAAAAAAAAAAAAAAAAAAAAAAAAAAAAAAAGGAAAAAAAAAAAAACCAGGCCAGCTGACAAGTCCTCAGTGTGCCATAAAAAAAAATAATAACTATGAAAATCATAAAAAAACATGATATATTCCATGTGGCTATAGTGGAAAGAGGAATAACAAAAGGGTCCCAATGACACTCTTCCATTCATCACAGGTCAGTTTTCTGGGCATGGGCCAGGAAGGTTAGGTTTAAATAGAAGGCATGATGTGTGCACAGTCAGATAGCACTGTTCCAAGTGTAGTTCCACACACATCATGGATTCATCGTTGTCCTGAATCCAGTCTCATCCAAGGTGGTCTAACAAGTTGTCAAAACTTTGTGAAATCTCTCCCTGGGAGACAAGTTCCTCCTCTGGCTGGCACCAAGTTTCAGCCTCATCTTTCTTCCAGCAAGAGATAATGGGGGAAATTCCAGTTCCTTTGGGAACCATTGTTTCAATAATCAGATGGATAAAGGGAAGCCAAGAGTCTCTACTATCTGTATTCCTCCCAGGATATTTGCAAGCTGCCAGATAAAAGTACCAAGTTTTGTTGGAGCTCAGAAACAGTAAGGGGACTCCTCACTGCTAGGAAGGAACTTAGTGGTAAGTGAACTCAGTCTCAAGGATGCAGACTCAGAACCTCTGCATGTGTGCATTCATAGTATACTGTGTTGGTTTGTTTTCCAGACTTCTTGGTGCAGGAAAATCTTTGTCCTGTGGATATTTGTGTTCAAGTTAAATGGCTGTCATTTTGTCATGGAATGGCCTTGATTACTCTGCAAAATGCTGTTTTATTTATTACCTTGGGAATCATGGAGGAGGTTCTTTGCATTGATTGGCTCTCTTTCAAAAACAATAGAAAAATCTTTGTTCTCACTTGCATCACTATCCTATGTGCTATGGCAAAATCTGAAGAATCTTAAGCATATTTTATGCAAAGGATGTTTTCAAGAAATCCAGAACTGAAAGCCTAGTTCCTCTGGCTCAGAAAAGCTAGAATCTCGTTTTAATCTTTGAACCCATAGCTGAACCTTATGATAATTTCCAAGAGATTATTAGTACTATGTAGAGAAATACTCGTTTTCCAGATTCTGGCTTACCTTCTTCTTTTCTTGCTAAGGAACAAGCAGCTATGGATTGTTTCAAGCAAATATTAGCAAAAGCTTTCCTACAATCCCCAAGATGTTCGCATTATGAAAGAATGGAAGACATATTAGATACTCAATTTAGATGTTAAATATTAACATTTTGACATTTTTAGTTTCTTTTACTGGGAAAGGTGACTCAACTAAACCAAAATTAAAAGAATAGATGGTATCATTAGTTTGCCAACATAATACAGTATATTTTGGGTTTTGCAAAACACAAGGACTTTTAGTTAGTTCGTGAGAACCACTTATCCCATCTTAAAGTTAATTTTAATTTAGCAAAAGATATTTTTATTTGTTTTTAACAAACCTTAATGCCTATAATACTCAGAAATATGATCCTCTCTTTTGGTCATCATTATACATGCAAAGTGGAATTGTGTGTGAGAGTTATACTCAGAATGATAGATGATATCAAGAAACACAGAATTTGAGGAGAGGAGAGCTATGACATGCAATAGACCCAACACCTTTTAAAACATTAGATTCATTCATTTTATTTTTGTGTGGGTATTTTGTCTGTAGGTATGTACATGCAACACATGTGAGTTTTTTTGCTGCTCACAGAGGTCAGAGGGCATCAGATCCCAGAAGAAAGCATCAGATCTCCTTGGAAATGGAGCTATGGGTGCTTCTTGGAAATGGGTGTGGGTGAACTATCACCTGGGTGCTGGAAATCAAGCCCAGGTTCTTTGCAAAAGAGGAAAAAAAATGTGTTTTTAACCATTCTGTAGTCTCTTCACTGCTCTCCCTGCAACACTTGGATTTTAAGGTCCATTGTGGATGGCATACATTGCGTGTTCCCTGATTATCATAAAGTAATGTCATCCTTGCATGAAGAATTTTGTAGATTATAGAAAAGCATAACAATGTGGTAGTAGTACTTCCTTTTCTCAGTGCTATCCCCAGGTGTTTTCACTCTTCCTTCAAGTATCTTTGTATTTATGGGAAAGCACAAATATATGGTCATAGTAGTTGCTAATCTGTTTGCTATGAACAAATAGCTTACAAGAAACAAGAAGGCTTACAGTTCTAGGGCAAGTAGGTCATCATGGCAGGGAGGTTATGGTGGCAGAAGTAGGATGTCTGACTGGCCACACAATCTCTGTGTCAAGGAGTAGGAAAAGATGAATGCTGAGGTTCAGTTAAATTATGTGGATTTATATAAAATCAAAAACCTTCCTATATTTTGAAGCTAGTGCTGGAGAAACTCATACCCATCAAAAATAATAAAACGTGATTTTAAAATGCACAGCAAAATACTCTATATAAATTGTCTTTCAACATTCTGATAAAATTACAAAGATTTTGACAAAATTATAAAAGATTTCATACTATGTTAACGATTTCATTTTGATTAATGGAAATAATCATTTCTTTACATATAATTATAAAAATCTTTAATATATATGTGGCATAGTTCAGGCTATATTATTATATATGTGTGTGTGTGTAACGAACATGCAGTTATATTGTTTTTACTCTATGTCTGGATCTGAGTACATTGGCATTCGATAGACAAAGTTATCACAGTGATAACTGTGAAATTTATTTTCTTTATATTTATGCTTATAAATTAACATAAAATTCAATACATTATTTTTAGAGCTATAAATTTTGTTTTGTTTTGTTTTTGTTTTTTCGAGGCAGGGTTTCTCTGTATAACCCTGGCTGTCCTGGAACTCACTTTGTAGACGAGGCTGGCCTTGAACTCAGAAATCTGCCTGCCTCTGCCTCCTGAGTGCTGGGATTAAAGGAGTGTGCCATCACGCCCGGCTAAGCTCTAATAATTTAAATTCCATATTTTTAGCCTTTAAATAAAGTTTCATTTCCATCTTTTCAACCTTAAATTGTTTATCTAATATTTTCCATTTACTGGAAAAAATCACTCATTCCTTAGTATGCTTTAGCATATTTTTGGAATTATATAAAGCTACATCACCTTTCTAGGCAGTGAGACAGTAGCATATCAAAAGAACAAAATTAGTTGGAAGGGAGGGTTACCTTGGGAATGAGAGGTCATCAAGAAGCCCATTTCTAAAGGGTGAATGATGGATGGTATTGTTGCTATGCAGGTAACCAGAGATGGAGGTTGGTGTTTGAGATGGAAAGCCACATCAAGGCTAGAGGTAACATTGTTTGTTTGTCATGTCAAATCAGAAGCTGTCAGAAAATCTGGTGGATGAATCAACCCGAAATTTGTTTTCCAAAGATATAAAAGGGACTTTTAAGAGAAAAACTTTAATGCTGTAGATAATAAACTCTTAAATTTCACTTTCTGTAGTTTAACCTAATGACTCTAGCTTATGAGTACAAATCACGTTATCATTATGAATTACTTCTGCAAACACAAATTTATCAAAGTACTTAAAAATACTTTTTTAAGCATAAACTGATGTAAAAATCCAACTGTCACTAATCAAATCAAATATTAATGACATTCACAACATACAATACTGTTATTTAAAATATATTAAAATCCACGAATTTAATTGTTTTGGAACCTATTTATAAATATATAAATAAATTGTCATATAGTGCAATATTTAATGTATGTTAATCCAGATCATTGCTCAAAGTAAAAGAAGAATTGTTGCCTCCCCAAGCCTGGAAAGGCTGACTTTGCCCTTGCTGCCACTGAGTCAGAGACCACCTGGAGTGGGGTCTTCCAACCTAGATGGCTCTATTGTTCTACACCTGCCTGATGCAGTTCTTGACTGTGGACAAGTGCCTGTTTTCTTTTTCACTCCCATTTTCCACTGTAAACCCCTAGCTGATATCAGCACTGGGCCAACGCTGACTCAGTCTAGCCTGTATCCCTTTGCACCTACCGCAACAATTTTGAAAAGATGGAGTTTTAAGCCAGCGCCAGCATGAATACAAAGTGTTACTCACTGTGCCGGATACATCTTCTTATTAATCTTTCTTGTAGAGCTCTACCAAGATAGTGTTCTCTCTGTTGATCCACCATACTCAGGTCCCTATTCGGACGCCATCTGTAGTCGCCTGCAGCCATACTAACTGGGTTGCTGAGTAGGAGGCAGGAGCTGTATGGGAGAAAATGGCGAGAGGAGTAATGGATGCTGAGACATGATTTTCTGTTCAAGGCTTCTTAAATTTTACTAAGAGTCTGTGCCTATAAAGAAGGGGAGGCCCATCCTCCACCAATCCATTCTTGGTGCCTGTCCTACAGGTGTGAGCCTGTAGGTGGATCTTCAGGATGCTGTCTCTGGAATATCTCAAGAATCTCTCAGCAGGTAGTAGTGTCTTGGAGAAGAGCAGGCAGGTGTAGAACAATAGAGCCATCTAGGTAGGAAGGCCCCACTCCAGGTGGTCTCTGGCTCAGTGGCATCAAGGGCAAAGCCAGCCTTTCCAGGTTAGGGAGGCAACAAAATATATAAATAAATTGTCATATATTGCAATATTCAATGTATGTTAATCCAGATCTTTGCTTAAAGTAAAAGAAGAAGTTCAATTTTTTTTTATGTTTAGTTATTGATGCTGTAAGACTTTCGTGGGGAGCCCTCCCTACTTTAGTCTCGAGAAGGCGACGCCCAAAATCCACAAATAAATCATCTTGATGTAAAAAACATGAGGAGTTTAATGGCGGAGCTCCAGGCCAATGCGTACCTCACGCAGGAAGCAGAGGCACCAACCTTGTGGCCAGAAAGCTAGGGGTTTTTATAGGGGGAGGGGCTAGCAAGAATTGGCATGGTTACCCGTGATTGGCTCATCTAAACTCAGTAGAATGACCACACATTTGCAGAATGGTACGTGCAAAGGCAGGAATGCTAGGAGACCTGAGGAGCAGGTCTGAACATTTGGTTCAGTCCCAGGAATGTTCCAACAATGGCCTGCCTGGGCGTGGCCAGGTTTGTCTCACTGTGCTCTCTGCCTCAGGCTTCCAAGCTTACAAACAACTATTTCTCTGGACNTAAGTTGCATGAATCCCAGGCCTTAAATTTCATTTCCCTTCAATGCTTTTGTTTGTTTTGCTCCGATTCCTGGGTTGGCCTCCCACTTGAAAATTTTGTATCTAAATCTCCTGGAACAATGTGTGTTTGTGTGTGTGTATGTGTGTGCCAGCCATTATGCCTGGCTATTGTATTTGCTTTTATTATTAAACCTTGTTGGGGTTTTTTGTTTGTTTGTTTGCTTGCTTGCTTTTATATGTGTTTGTGTGTGTATGTTTGTATGTGAAGGTGTATGTGTGGAAGGCATAGGACAGTGTTTGGATCAGTTCTCATCTGCCCCCTTGTTTGAGAGAGATTTTCTTGTTTGCCACTGTGTACACAAAGCTAACTGGCTGTAGAGATTTGGGGGGCTCTCTAGATTAGATTTCCCATAGGTGTGTAGCAACAGTGGCATTACAGACACAAGTTCTATTGCAACACGCATTTTCGGGACCTAAGCTAAGTTCCTCACAACTGCACGGCAAAGGCTTTACTCACTGACCCATATCCCCAGCCCTAAAGTTTTGAGAACCCAATGTCATCAATCTCTCATCTTATTATGTCTGAGGCTTCTAAACAAGTTTCTTTTAAAATATCATAAAATAATTTTCTGTGAAAATGGGCACATTATTAAGATATTTGATATCTAAACCTTTGAAGTCACACTCAATTTGCTTTGCTTTTATTTATTTCCTAGAAACTCAAATATAAAAAAAGTAATTTATCATATTTAAACAGTAAGATATTGTATCTAAAATGTACCTGAGTTCATCCAGTCAGTTTCTGAAATATTTACATGTTTCTGTACGTCTAATACATTAGAAGCTATTAAGCATGCCTTCATATGTCCCAAAAAAAATACGTCTCTCCCCACAGTTACAGTTTGCACATGGTTTGGTTAGTAGCCCTTCATGATAAGATGAAATCTAATTTGAAAGAAGGGGTCGATTGGGGAATCTGAGGTCATTAAATGCCTATGTGAAGTAAGTTTGTAAAGTGTGCTAAAAATATAATCTGTGCTAACACAGCAGAGATTGTCTCTTGTAGCAAACCATTGTTAAATGTATAGTAATCTCAAAGGGCTTTTGTAATGCCCATTGATCTTGATTTTATTTCCTGTATGATAAAAGTCAACTTACAAGGCATTAAAAAACCAATTCATATATGTATTGTAACAATTACTATAATAATAGTGTACTTTTTCTTATCAGCTTTTATTTGGTATCTAGAATGGGTTGCCTAATTGATGCAAATGAATCAAGCACATGATGGAAAGCGGGTGATAAGCAGGGAAGCATTTTGTCCCTTCCACACAACTTCAACAACTGCAGCATCACTGTATCCTGGAAAACAATCCATGAACATTGGACTTGAAAATCTCTATACACAAACGAGGACAAATTACTCGTTTTGAGCTTCTATAGTTTTAACTGTAAAATGAGGCCGGGAGTATCTCCTCCACAACTTGTCTTAAGCAGGTTAAATGAGATGATGTATCTGCAGAGCTTCAGACACGCAATGTACTTGAAGCCATAGTAGTAAGAATGATTACTTGAAAAATCCGTGTCACCAGACGTGAACCAATGCTTAGCTGGTTGTATATTTTGGCCTGTCTTTATAATCCCGGAGGCAACGTGTCTCCGTAAAATATTAACCGTTCTCAAATCCATAAAAATGTGGATTTATTTTCTGTGGGAGTCCTTTAAGTAGTCAAGCATGAAAGTGAAAAGTGCTCTGATGGCCTTTCCCTCACTTAATCCCTGAGATGGAGGAAACCAAAAGAGCCACAACTGCATTATGCTAATGAGCACAGTTTAAGATGCCCTGGACTCTCAATAAATAACCCATGATGTCTGTAACCACATTTGTGACGCATTGTTCATAATCAAAGGACTTCCCTGACATTTATATACTCTGTTAAACTACCCATATCCCTGAGGCAGACAAGACATTGACAGGTGTGTTTTAAACCAATCATAGCAAGGCCATTCCAGCTGATGACCCAATGCATGTCAGGAGACTCGATCCTCAGCTCAGGCCGTTATGCAATTATAGAGAAACTAACCTCTTATTGCCCATTAATTAGGTGTAAAATTATGAACTGTTCCTCTTTTAATTTGTGTCCTAACACTCAGTAATATTAGCTGGGTGATTATTTTTATATGCTTTAATAGCTCAATATATTTAAAGGCGGCACAAATGTCTTTTGACTACATTTTATTCCAATAGACAGTGTCAGGTACTTAACTCTCTGCTACTGATGCACTGTCCTCAGCTGATGCTTGGACCTGAGCTGGCTGGAATCTGTACTGCTGGCTCCTGCATGCAGGATCTGCCCATCAGACCACTGATAGACCTGAGATGGCTGGTTAATCAGAAACATCCTCTGGTGAAAAAAAAATGTCTTTTGTCTCTCAAGTTTACTCAATTTAGTTTGGCTCCAATACTATCCCTGTTAGACAACAAAAAAAGTTAAACAAGCGAACAAAGAATCCAGAGATATAGTTTTTTGATGGAGACTGTGTGTCTTCCTTTTCTCAGGAAACTTCTCCAGCTGATAGAAAATGCTGTTAACACCATGATGTTATGAGAACTGTGAGAGCTTTACATTTTTATCTTGTATCATTAGAACATTTACAGAATCACAGAGATTGGTTGAATCACAGAGCTATTGGTTGGCATATTACACTAACTAAAATGAACCAGATTATCCTCCTAATATATTCAGGATACATCTTTTTTTTTTTTCCCATTTGTAATAACAACCTGCTTCTTATAGAAGTGTCCACAACAACTTAAGGGTCCTTTCAAAACTAAGGCCAAAGAACTACTCTTCCGTCCCATAAGAACAAGTTAAAAATTAAAGATTAGTTATGAGCCGACAAAAGTATCTATATTGATAATATGGAAACAATAGATAAATGCATAAAAAACTCCATTCTAGTAAAGGATAGACTATCGTAATCTTAGAACACAGCCCCTGAAAACAGACAGGAAGCAACACCTGGAGAAATAGTCTGAGCCTATGGAATAAAACTGCAAACATTTTCGGAGGTTACTTCTCCTGCCCTTGGCTATGGAGGAAATTATCATGGCTCTAAAGTAGTTTAGACACAATTTTTAATCTAAAAATCTGTGTCCTAGTTAGTGTGGGGTTATAATAGATTTTCAAACAGTCAACTATATCTACACACATTTCAACATCTCCTATATACATGGTGCCTTTACCTTTTCCCTTGTGCCTCTGAGATAGCCAAAGAAAGGAGGACCCTAAGGTAATGAACGGACCCCATCCCACACACATCCCATATTAGAAATTACTTAACACAGGTCTTCTAAAGATGAGCTGAACAATCCCAAAACAGCTCAAAAGGTTAAAAAAAAAAAAGTGCTTATTTTACAGGTCAAATGAAAAGCTCACTGACTAATTTGTGAGGGCAGTTCTGGATACATCCAGGACCTGGGTTTGCTCAGCTGGTCTCCTCAGAAATGACTGGCCAGTGTCAGGTTTAGGGGCAGCTGAGTGTTTGCTCCCGGTTGGCTGGTTTGCAGAATTCTGGCAGGTGATTCTCATTATCCATTACAAGTGTGTAATGAAACGCAGAGGTGACCAAAACCATGGCGGACCATGACCTCGGTGACTCATCCTTTAGAAACAGCAGAAGCATTCACTCTGCTATGGTGCTTTCCCTTTCCTGGCCGCTGAGGAAGCAGGAAAACTAAGCACATGCTTCATTAGTGTTTGTAGTTTGTTCACATATTTGAAGGCTGTCTGATTGCATCCTAACAGGTTGCAAAAATAAAAGAAAAAAGGGGGAAAGGAAAAAATTTAATGATTATTTTGAATAAAAGAAAATCCTTGAACATTTTGTTCTCTGTAGTAAAATCTGTTACAGTAACATTGGCCCTTTTTTCCCCATGAATTGTAAATATGATTAAAGAAGCCCAGGCATAAGACAGTCTTACTGCAAGCTATGTTGATTATTTTGAAAATAGTGTCTGAAAGAAGCATACACTATGTGTATTTTTTGAGAGGATTATTTAATTTAAAGTTATGCTCATATCTTCTTTAAAATTTGAATTTTACACACACACACAAAAAAGAATTAGAAACATTCTGCATGGCTAAGGCCACTGAGACCAGGTTGAAAAAGTTAACTAGAAACAAAAGGGTTTGGGCTAACAAAAGCAAAATTACTGAAGGAATTGGTGTGTAAAATAAGAAAAGATTGTATCTTCCAAGATCTTCAATGAAAAAAAGAAATGATGTGAAGCCAAAATATGTTATTAGATAATGAAATGAAATAACAGACTCTATCAAGACTGAACACTGTTCATTTTCAGTGCATAAGTCAGAGGACGACCTCGGTCCTACAATGAATGACTTTAAGTCCTAGTGGCTTCACAGAGGAATGATAAATCTCTTTCCAAACATGTTCACTCTGAGTGAGTTAAGACTCCCCTGAATGCTCTCCTCCTTCAGGCGAACAGACCACTTTGGAGCATTCATTGTTGGGAATCACAGCAGAAAACAAGAGACGGACATCTAACTTGAGCACTGATCTGTAAAGGCATGCAACCAAGACCGTCCCACAGCTCATCTTCCAAGGGTCACAGCAACTTTAAGCTGGCCAGGAAGTGTAACATATGCTCAACAGGAGGAAAGCTGAGTATTTAATGAACAGTCCTAGTAGCTGCAATATCCAAGTTGCCTTCTGGACCCTAACCAGAGGATTCCTTTTACCATCTGCAACCTCAAAACCAAGACGGACTATATACTAGCTTCAACATTCTTCCATGAAAGCCAGGCCAAGTGTTCATTCAACAAGATACAAATACCTTTTGTCTATAATTCTTAATCTAAGATAAATTGTCAGCTACTCCAAACTCCAATATTCAATGATAGGGACGGGTAACCAATGAATGGAAAATATAAATAATTCACTGGACTTCAAAAGTTCTAAAATTATACTGATAAATCTCTCAAGGGTCCAATAGGTTTCCTGTATAGACTTCAATTCTTGTTCCTGGAAGTTTTCTCTCTTCTATGTTTTCACCCTGGCCTTGCCTATTTTATTTATTTATTTATTTATTTAATCACACCCTTCCTGTTCCTTCTCATCCCCCCTTCTCTTCTCCTCAGAGATTGTCCCCCTCAGGAATCCCCCTACCCTGACTCATTAAGTACCTGTAGGATTAAGCATATCCTCTCTCATTGAGGCCAGACAGGCAGCCCTATTGGGATCAGACTCCACAGTGAGGCTTTAGGGATAGCCCCTGCTCCACGTGGAGACTGAGCTGAATGTCTGCTACATATGTGCTGGAGCCCTGTTCCAGCCAGTGGATCAGGACAGTTATGCTAGACTCCTGTGTGCAAGCGTAACAATTTGATTACCCATTTAAAAAAAATAATTATAAAATAATTGCTTATTTTCTAGTATGTGAATGATTGTTTTGTTGGCATTTATTTATGTGCACCTTGTACTTACCTATGGGTGGTTGTGAACTGCCATATGGCTGCTGAGAACTGATTCAGGGTCATCTGGAAGAACAGCAAGTGCTCTTAACTACTGAGGCATTTCTCCAGAACCTTTGACTGATTCTTGCTACCCCTGTTCCTCTTTAAAAGCCTTCTTTTTCTGTATCCCGTCTCCCCATTCTTCCTTAGCTGCTTTGAAATCAAAACTGGTGCTATGCTCCTGTCTACCAGAAACTTCAGAACCACAGGCCATTTTTCTTCCTTAAAAAGAAGTACTGCATTTTTACCCATGCCTATGATTTTTTTTCATCAGTAGACTCCCTCAAAACCTTAGCAGCTTTTTAAATGTCTAACTTAACTACGAACACAGCATTCACATCTAGAATTCATTTCATATATAATATTATATATACATATGAAATGAAATATATATATATAATTTATTTGCATTTCAAATATTGTCCCCATTCCTAGTCCCTTCCACCCCTGACCCCATCCCTGTTCCCCTTAGCCATAAGAGGGTATTCCCAACCCACCCACCCACTCCTACCGCACCCCTCTAGTATCCCCCTTCTTTGGGGCATCAAGACTCCGAAAGACTAAACGCATTCCCTCCCACTGAGGCCAGACAAGGCAGTCCTCTGCTACATATGAAGTGGGGGCTGCAGACCAGCCAATGTATGTTCTTCGGTTGGTCACTTAGTACCTGGGATCTCTGAGGGGTCTGGTTAATTGATACTACTGTACTTTCTATGGGGTTGGAATCCCCTTCAGCTCCTTCAGTTCTTTCCCTAACTCTTCCTTTGGGGTCCTGTAGAAGTGAATTAGTTAACCAGGTAATGGCTTTGGCTCACAGCAGGTCGCATGTGTGCTGTGCTGGCCCAAGAGCTCTCTGGATTCATAAGTGAAAGACACACGGCAGCTAATTTTGACATACCTTGACTAGCTCAATGGATGGACATTTCTAAAATTGTCTGTGGCTCGCAAACACTCCCTACCAGTATTCCTGTGTTAGCATCTTCTAAAATCTGTATTTCATCTCTGTTCCTCTAGATCCAATGAGGAAGTGGCACGTAGGTGTAAGGATGTGGGTGCTACATCCACTCAACCCCAAGGCAGGGCCGCTTGGGGAGGCTGGATGCGGGGAGTTTGTCTGTGCTTATCCCAAGATTTGGGCTCTTGGGAAGCTCTGAGGCACTGCTGGGTGGGAAAGCACAGGCTGAGATGTGGGAAAGCTGGAGTTGGCTTGGGGTCCCTGGGCCTATGACAAGGCCAGATCTGAGGAGTGGCGGGAGGGATGGTTTTCAGGCTCTTAGACAGACAAGAGTCTGCCACACAGAGTCTCTGAAGAGCTGAGAACAGAGTGGGGGCCTGAGGGCTGCGTCTAGCCTGGGGGGCCAGGGTGAGTGACAGAGGGGAGCTCTGGTTATTTCCATGGTGATTGTTGTCCTTGGCTTGATGATGGTTCTGGCTGGGAGTGCAGAGAGGCCTTCTACAGGAGACTAGGCTGTGGCTCTGTAGGTGAACACCTTCTCCATGTCTCCTCATAGCGGATCTTCATGAGAAAAAAAAGCCAGTCTATGGCTTCAAACCATTTATTGTCATGGTGAAAAGTAGATGCGTAAAACCATACCCCCCCCCCTTCTCAGGGTAGGCCTGAGATCAAATACCTTTTGCAGGGAGGGATGTCTAGGAAGTGAATCTTATTGGCAATACCCTCTGGGACTCTAGGTACCTCATTAGCATGGAGTTCTCTGTCTTGAGTCTGCATGACCACAGGTCACATCTCTTTTCCTATTGTCTTGGTCTGAGATGTTAGGGATGCCTCATTTACATGTGGAAGGGCTCGGGGTTTTGCCCTTATGTGACTAATAGCCATAAATCTGTGGGGAGGGGGGCATAATTAGGTGACTGGGGCCTTATTTATACATAATAGTCTAAAGCTGGAAACAACCCAGATGTTCCACAAAGGAAGAATGAATATAGAAAATGAAGTACATTTACACAAGGTAATACGACTTACCTGTTAAAAATGAAGATAGGAATTTTTCAGGCAAATGAGTGGAACTAGAAAATATCATCCTGAGTGAGGTAACCCAGACTCCAGAGGACAAACATGGTATGTACTCACTGAGAAGTGGATATTAGCCAAAATGTTCAGAATGCCCATGATAAAATTCATAGATAGTATGAAGCTTAACAAGAAGAAAGGCCCAAGTGTGGATGCTTCAGTCCTACTTAGAAGAGGGAAGAAAACAGTCATGGGAGGCAGAGGGGGGAGAGACTGGGATGGGAAGGGGGAGAGAAAAAAATAAATGAGGGCAGGATCAGATAAGGAGGAAAACCAGAGTGAATCCCAGAGAGCCAGGATAATGAATATAAATATGCAGCAGTGTGGGGTGGGGAACAGGGGAAAACACTAGAAAGTCAAAGACACCAGGAATGTGTGAGGCTCTCAGGACCCAGTGGGGATGACATTAGCTAAAATGCCCAACAGTGGGGAGATAGAACCTGAAGAGGCCACCTCCAGTAGATAGACATGGTCCCACAATGTATTTCTTAACTCCTTTTTGAAATTTCTGCATCAGTCTTTTCTCTTGCTTTTTCACGATATGTACAAGCTTAGGCCAGGATGAAGTGGGATAATTTGGCTTTCAATTCTTCTCAAAATGGCCTCATTCATCTGAAAGTATTTACTGTGTGCTACCTTAAGCCATGTAAAATGTTTTAGTAAATGAGATGAACAACATCGCTCTTGACATGATCTTTGTTCAGGGCCTTCTAATCAACTTTGGTTGCCTGCCACCATGTTTCTTCCAACCCCACAAGTTCCTCTTTCACAAGATTCTAGTTTGCACTTTCACAGCTTTCCATATACTCTGCTAACAGTCATGGGACCACAAGAGGGTGGTCAAAAAATACCCTGGATTCTCACCCACACAGCATAGCAACAACCCACCTCCCATTGTCAACAGTCTGTCCTTGTCCATTCAGTAGCCAGGGGAGGGGAAAACGACCAGGAAAGAGTCTCTGCTTCTATGCTGATGCAGCGTTGGTTTCATTCCCTTTTAGTGGGATTTCTCCTTCCTTCTGGATGCTCCTTAATCTTCTAAATCAAAGGTTAGGGGCCAATCAATACATATTTTGTCAGTTTCTGCCTCCTTCACTCACTAATTTGCCACACAACTATCCACAGTGTAAGTATTCTAAGATATTCAACATTATATTCCTTCTCTGAACTATTTTTTTTTCTCTACCAAACTTCATTTCAACTGGCAAAAAAGAAAGAGAGAGAGAGAGAGAGAAACAAAGAAACGAAACAAAGAAACAAAGAAATTAGAAAGAAGGATCAAAATCAGTAACATTAAACTCCTAGAAGAGCGACTGGGATGTCAACCCAGTCACAGTCTTTCTATATACAATCTGTCCTGTCTTCAGGAAATGATGGCCCAAAACTTGTGGGAGTAGCCAACCTATGACTGGTCCAACTTGAGGCCTACTTCATGAGAGTTATGTGCCACCATGAGCTGAAGAAAATAAACTACCTGGAACTTCCAAGCGTCTCATAACATCAACTTTAAGTTTATGCGAAAGATCAACCTGTCACCTGAAGCCCCACACCATCTCACTATGGGCCCTGTGAGATTGTAGAAACATCCTTTGGATATTTTCTGTTTCAGAATTCAGAGTTGGAGTCATTAGCTCTGAACTGATTGCTCACACTGTTCCATTGCCTTGTGGTAAAAGGGCTAGCTTTGAAGCAAGAAGTAATGGCCCCAGGCCGGGAGTGGTGGTGCACGCCTTTAATCCCAGCATTCCGGAGGCAAAGGCAGGCGGATTTCTGAGTTTGAGGCCAGCTTAGTCTAAAGAGTGAGTTCCAGGACAGCCAAGGCTACACAGAGAAAACCCCTGTCTCAAAAAACAAACAAACAAACAAACAAAAAAGTAATGACCCCATTCTAAACAGGAGGCTAAAGAAGGCAACGGAGGAACTAGTTTTCTCTTAACAAAACAGGAAGGATGTAGAGAAAATATGAAAAATTACTTTATAGCCACACTCCATTCACCTCTGTGGGCACTCCAACTTTCCAGCCAAGCTCATCCATAACAACATTTGCTTTAATTTAGTTTCTAGGATTTAGCTCCTGGGCACATACATAAAGAATTCTAGAGAGTGGCTGGAGCCAGGCTACAAGAAGGTACCAAGAAAACTATTGCAGATATTTGATTCCTGCTCTTGAAGAAATAGATAAGAAAGTATTCTTTAAATGGAAAAGGTATTTCACTGGAGAACAACAGACTTACTAAACGTATGTTGCTAATGTTGACAAATGACATGGAAAGAGTACCTCAAGGGGAGAAAAATTTGTCTTAGTTTTAAGAACAAACCCAATAGTGATTATAGCAAATAAAACCTAGATTTACTTTGAGATTACTTAAAGGATTCTTGAGTGAAATAGGATTATAATATAAATTATAGCTGAATACTGTGTTTTCAATTACAAGTCTGTTGATATTATTAAATTTCTGTTATCCTTGGCATCATATTTTATTGGGTAGTATGTCTTTATTTTTAAGTAGATGATCCATTCATGACACCTGTGGATGGTATGGGGTGCATGCATATGTTGTGGAGCATATTTTGGGGAGCACTCTAAGATTTGTATTGTGAAGTTTCTAAGACATGATTTATTTGTTAATTATAGATAGTGTCTAGAAAAAGAAGCATTGCTGTATTATGCCTGGGGCCTTAAGTGGGCTAAGCACGGACTTTACCCCTAAGCAATACTTCCCAGTCTCTGGGTCAAAGTTTTGATTTATTTGAAGAATGTGCTGATCCAAGTTTGTGCTACAGTACAGACTTATTCTTGCTTGGACTTAGATATTAAATTTTGATTAATATTTTATGTCTTCCTTGATATAAAAGAAAAAGTAACAATAAAATCAATACACCGGGAAGGCATCTTCCTGTTCTTTGAAACTGTCAAACTACTTATTTAGCTAATTTATTTTTTACTACAGCAGACTAGCACAGGCTTGTTAACCCATCCTTACTTTTTAATTTCTGTTGAGGGAGAATGAGCTTCAGACCACACGAGTCTTAGAATAAAGTAACACTTCCTACACACATATCCCTGAACACCATTGCTGCTATAGTTTTATGAAACATGGAAGTTTAAAGGATTAAGAAGCAAGCATTCTCAACAAAACACAGAGCAAAAATGCTAGCAAATGTTTCTCTAGCTCAGAGTCCTCCAGAAATTTTATTTTATCATTAAATAATACAAGGGTATTCTTTACTTTTTGATTAATAAGTCAGAGAAGGAAAGGGGGTCGGGATAATATTTTGGTCAGATGCCATCTCTGGGATTCTATATCAAACTGTAAAGAAATGTGTTTCTAGCCAGGAAAATTCTTAAGTGTGCCCTGTCAGGGGAGTCCTGATTCAAGTTAAGTCTTGGGTAATGATGGATTGGAATTAGAGTAACAGTTTTGCTTTGGTCAAAGTGTGAGTCCCAAGAGGCACAAACAATAAACCTGATAGTGTCAGGTGGTTTTCGGTGAAGAACAGAGAAAACATTCCAGAGTTTTCCCTGGAGTTTCACTAAAGGTTCCTGGGGGCACTTCCACAATTCAGCATGCCTTCATTTCTTAGTTGAAAACACATGGGGTAAGAATTTCGAGAAAAGCTTCTGGTGACAGAGTTTGTAGCAAAGTGAGAATTAGATCTGAGTAAACATATTAAATTTTAAGTGAGGTTTTGTCCTTAGCTTGTCCAAGCCTTTATGGCTTACTTTCCTATGTATCCTATGAAAATGCTCTTAGCTGGTAGCTTGCTCGCCTTTAGGTAATGATTAAAAATATCAATGCACATGAAAAATTCCTTAGGAACTGTAAAGACGCATGTTATGTGTTTTGCTTATTTTTGTACAAAAGTAGCAAAGATCTTATTCTGTGCAAGCAATATACAGTGTTCACAGGATCGATGGAGAGTGGAGATGGCAGAGGAGATAGTTTGTGATTAGAAAGATGCAAAGAAATATCAGACAAAAATGAAAATGTCTCTCCTAATAAGCTTTTTATACAAGCTTTGAGGGGAAGAAGATACCACTGAGGATTCGCGACTTCCAAAACAGTGTTTGTGGAAGCCCTGACTTAATCAGGAAAGCCTTAATGTCTCCGCCCACCCTTCTTTCATTCCTCCATTTCCACCTTCTCTGCTTCCCAAATTCCCAAGTGACTCAATAGCACAATAACGATCACAATTTGTCCTTTTGTAGACTATGGTGTTAAAGAGAATTGTGTCAGTCCATTTCATGATGTATTACCTATGCTTATTTCCTTTAAGTTGCTTTGACCTTCTTGGTCCTCCTACCATTAAAACAAATTAGCATTATTATTGCTAATGAAACTATGATATTTAAAATGAAAAAAAAAAAAGTGGGAGATTAAACTGTGTTCACATTATGAGAGAACCACATTGCTGTAAGCAATGCATTTACATACTGTGTCCAACAGAGGGCAGTGGGCAACCCTCTTGCTGCCTCTGCTTAGGCCCAGGGACAAGGTATCCTGGAGTGAATTTGTTGTGATAGATTCCTTCCGGGCATTTGTCAATGTATAAGGAAACCATAATGTAACATAAAATCTTATTTTATTCATTTTGTAAGAGAAACATCAGTTTTCCTTGTGGAGAAAACTTCAGCCTTCCTAAGCCTTCTAAAATTATGTGTGACACATAAAAAGTGCCCGTGACTCTTGATTATTCCATAAATTCTGTCCAGCCTTGTTTTAAGTCTCTGATGTGTTCCAGTCATGCTATCATACAAAACCGAGGTCTTATTTGTTTCTTTTTCCATTTAAGTGTTTGGTAAACTGGAGGTGGGGAAGAATAAACATCAAAAATAAAACACAAATAACAGTGTGGTCATGCCATCTTCATTTTGCTGCCCATCTGAGCCTTGGGGAGTCATTTATTGTCCCTAAACTTCCAGTTTCTTATTTGTTAAATTCAAGGCGAAATCAAACACTTCAAGGGACTAGAGAGTGAGTGAAATGAGATAATTTATATAAATTTGCCTTCTTGAAGGTCATTTATAAATGGCTCTTTCTTGATTGTCATCTTTGAAGAGGGGTAAGACTCAGTATTTTTTGTTTCTGTAACTCTCTTACCATTGGATTAATTCAATGTGGCCAACAACCTGGGAATGCCCATGTTGAACAAGCACATATGCAACAAGGTCCAATATTTCCCACCTCTCCAGCAAACACTGAGGAAATTCTCACGGGAACTTTACTGGCATGCTAGTGATGACATCAACCACAATCCAGTCAGACGGTGTTAGACAATGTGCATGCATTGTTAGCTAAGTGATCTCTAAGAAAGAAACAATGATTCTCTTTTTATAGATGAAACATGATTTCAGGATGTCCTGAGAATATCAAAGGCATTTCCTTCCTGCATGGCATAGGTTGGGTGTGAACTTAACCACTCTTTCTTCCAAAACTTGCCTTCTACCATACCACATCAATGTCTAGCTAAAAGCCAGATGTAAAATATCTCTCTATCAAGATTGTATCTTTTTCTCTCTCTCCTATTTCTTTTTTTTTTTTTTAATATAGAATAGAGTTTATTCAGGGCATGGGGAGGGGAGTTAAGAGGGTTTTTAATATAGAATAGAGTTTATTCAGGGCATGGGGAGGGGAGTTAAGAGGGGATCAGAGGCAGAGAAAGGCAGAGAGGAGGAGAGAGGAGAGAAATAGGGGCCAGCCATAACCACATGGAGAGAGGGGGGAAGGGAATTGAGAGCAAGGGGGCAAGAGGCAGGAGAGTGAGGCAAGAGTGTAATAGGGTAAAATCTCTCCTACTTCAAATAACACAGTAATCATAACTCTTTTAGTTACTCAGTAGGGAAATGTGTTGGTGGTCTCTAGATGAGCCTTCTAATTTTATTTCTCTAATCATCATTTAGGTTCCTAACTTTGTATTTAATAATTTTCTTTTTTTACTATTAGACTTTCACTCCTAACCTAGGACGTGAAAAGTTTCATTATTTCAAACTTGGATGGCAGAAGCAAATAACTTTTCAAAATCTATATAGGTATCCCTCATTTATCCATGCTAAAAACTTCCAGGATCTTTGTAAAATACACATTTATATTTGAGTGTACTACTGTTCGCAATGTGGCCATGGTTCTTTTTGTCTATTCGCATAGTCCGAACTTCCAACACTCTTCTCAATAGTTTTCAAGCTTTTTTAGATCATCTTCTGTTCCCTGCATGTCCATCTGTTGAACCTGTTTCTATGCTTGAGTTGTCTTTCATTCCCTGACTTGCACCATCCTCTGTGGCATTTTGCTAAGCCCTTGTTTCAGCAGCATAAGGAGACTTAACTTATATCAGCCACTAAGCTGTGTCTGCCTCTTGTTAAAGTTCCTTCCCGCTACATGCTGCATCTTCTTTGGGGTCAGGGATGAGTCTTGTCTGCTTTTAATTTCTAACAATCAGTGTTAGGCAAACAATTAGAACAAGTACTCACTAAGTGTTTATTGAAAGAGTAAATAAATGAGTGAGTGAATGGCTTATCAATTTGTGCTCGGATAATGTAGGTGAAGGGCCAAGGCTTTGTGAAAGGCTTGTATTACATCAAGCAAGTTCTTTGATATAGATAGCCTGCTTAGGCAACTGAAGAATGTCAAGTTTAATTGATGAGTTAAATCCTATCTTATGTTTTTTTTTTTTTTTCCTTTACCATTATTCTGAAGAAATGGGAGAGTCTGTCTCCTCGGCAAATCAAATAATTTTGATTCTCTCTTTGGGCCTCTGTAAACTGTACACAGTCAGAGAGGGCACCAGGCATTCATTCCTGTGAATTAATTGAGAGATATATTATTCTGCCTTCAGAGGAGCCCTTGAGGATATAACCCTGAATGTTTAATTCACAAAGCCCTGCTTAGGAAAACCAGCTTAGAAGACTGAGGTGGGTAACTTATTTGTTCCTCTAAAGAACACTCATTTTACTACTTCAATAAAGCAGGAAGATAAAAAAGAAAAAAAAGAATACCAAAGGGCTCAGTTAAGTGGCAAAGAAAACTGCTGGTTTAGTTATGACTGCTTTCAGCTGCATGTACAAGGAACTGGCAGACAGGACTTAATCAAGGAAAGGTTTATTTTCTCACACAATTGGAATCTAATAGGAGGCAGACTGGAGCTGATGCCACTGTACTTCCAAGTTACCAACGCCTCGGGTTTCCTCTTCTCTCAGCATGAGTTGCTGCTTCAGTCGTTGGTGGGAGTATGGTACCTCTTTTGCCTCTAGGAAGCATTTCTGTATCACATAGAGTGAGTGTACAGAGGTCATGAGCAAATCCTATGACAGTTAAATCTTTCGTCAGCGTTATCCACTAGACATCACCTCTCGTGGTCCACAGTCAGGCCATAAGTACCTGCAAGAAAGAGAATATGAGCCTATATCCTCTGCACATGCATCTGCCCTTTTAGAAAAGAAAACAGTGGACTGTGGCTTTGACAAATCTGTGAAGAGAATTTATAATCCTAGCAAGGTCAAACAACACACACAATCCCGGTATTTTATTTACAAGACATAAGCCTAGATTGGGGAGGTTTAGAGCTAATCCCCAGCTATAAAGGACATTGTGACTTGTTTCCCCTGGCCAGGTGGTTAATATCCATCTCCTTTCATAGCAGACTCCTCCGCCTCCTCCGCCTCCTCCTCCTCCTTCTTCTCCTTCTACCTGCAACCCCTTCACTCGTTCCTCAAGTGCCCCTTTCCTCGTCCACTGCCGAATCACAGGCTCTAGACTTTACTGACCAGTTCAATTAGGGAGTGAGGTGCATATAGCATCACTGGGTGAGGTGAGGATCTGCTTTCGGGGATCAAGCACATCTGGAGAAACCAATATTTAACATGAGAATATACGCAGCTTCAGAACAACCCACTACTCAAGTCTGTGACACCCTTGGGCAGCTAGTCAGACACATGACAGCATAGCATCACTGTAACCTAGAAACAAGTTCCTGCTTGAGATGGCCCAGGGAGGGTCAGTGAAGGAAATACTTAGGAGCTCTCAGTGGATTGCTCCTCGGACTTGCCCTTGGCTGGGAAAGGATGGCTCCACAGCCACTGTCATCAGCTTGTCCTCTGGAGGCCTCTTCAGGTATTTGGAGGTTTTTTAGCCAGGCCTGATAGTAGAATCCCCTGAGAGTTTAGTTTTCCTATGTTATTTCAAAGATTAATATCCTCTTTAATCTACTAGATGGTTTAAGTGTCCTGAAACATAAAAATGACCCTTTTTTTTGAAGCATATAGATATATTTTACATAATTACAGACACTTATTGCAGATATACAGCGATTGTGAGCTCGGAATGCAACTGATGTATTGATTATTTTTTTCTCTTCTTTTATTGGCTGTTTTCTTTACTTACATTTCAAATGATAACCCCTTTCCTTTTTTTCCCTCCCCCTGATTCTATGAGGGTGCTCCCCACCCATCCATCCACCCAGTCCTGCCTTCCCACACTTACCTTCCCCTAAAGTGGGGCATCGAGCCTTCACAGGACTAATGACCTCTCCTCCCATTGATGACCAACAAGGCCATCCTCTGCTACATATGTGACTGGAGCAGACCCCACCCCACCACCCAGAGCTACCAGGGACTAAAGCGCCAACTCAAGAGTGCAAAATGACACTTTGAATGTGTCTTACCCTTCTTTATTATTTGGTTCTAAGCTTGCCTCAGCTCACACATTATTCTAAGTTTGCTTCAGTTCAAACTTTTCCTCAGGCCATATTGGATGACTTTCCGAACTACTGGTCCGATTCTGTTCACTGAGCCTCAGAAGAATAGATCCCCTTGCTTACACCACCGTTTTCCCTCCCCACCTTCTTCATCTAGATATTTCTAGTAAAGAAGTCACTTTCTGCAGGAATGTTCCTCAGGCTCCTGGGTTGCAAGATCATCCTTAGGTTGTCTCGAAAGCTTTCATTCTATTGCATCTGCACAGATGTTGTGCAATCCCTGTTCCTGGCTCTGCATCTCCCACTGGGATATGCTGCATATTTTGTCAGACTAAGGAAATACTCACACACTTACATAAGTATAGTCTTCCTTGTGTGGTATGGGGGCTGGTGAGTAATCACACAGTGAGAATGATAGCCGTCATAAAGGTAAAGGTGTTTCTTTCATGTGTCTCTTTTCTTGCTGGGAATAAATCAGAGAGAGTAGTGGGAGATCAACACTGAAGGAAAGGTGACTTTCCCCAACCATGAAATTGTCTCATGACCTCTGCTTACATTAGTGACTGTGGTAGTTTGAGTGAAAATGGTCCCATAGGCTCAGAGAGAGTGATGCTATTGGGAGGCATGGCCTGGTTGGAGTGGGACCGCCACATAAAACTAGATACACTAAAACTTATAGAGGAGAAAATGGGGAAGAGTCTCAAATATGTGGGCACATGGGGAACTGACATCAAGAATTGACAAATGGGACCTCATAAAACTGCAATGTTTCTGTAAGGCAAAAGACACTGTCAATAAGACAAAAAAGGCAACCAACAGATTGGGAAAAGATCTTTACCAATCCTACATCCGATAGTGAGCTAATATCTAATATAAACAATGAACTCAAGAAGTTAGACTCCAGACAACGAAATAACACTATTAAAAAAGGGGGTACAGAGCTGAATGAAGAATTCTCAATTGAGGAATACAAAATGTCTGAGACGCACCTAAAAAAAATGTTCAACATCCTTAGTCATGAGGGAAATGCAAATCAAAACAACTCTGAGATTTTACCTCACACCAGTCAGAATACTTAAGATCAAAATCTCAGGTGACAGCAGATGCTGGCGAAGATGTGAAGAAAGAAGAAAACTCCACCACTGCTGCTGGTGGGAATGAAAGCTTGTACAACCACTCTGGAAATCAGTTNGGCTGTTCCTCAGAAAATTGGACATAGTACTACTGGAAGACCCAGCAATACCACTCCTGGGCATATACCCAGAAGATCTTCCAACTGGTAATAAGGACACATGCTCCACTATGTTCATAGCAGCCTTACTTATAATAGCCAGAAGCTGGAAAGAATCCAGATGTCCCTCAACAGAGGAATGGATACAGAAAATGTGGTTAATTTACACAATGGAATACTACTCAGCTATTAAAAACAATGAATTCAGGAAGTTCTTAGGCAAATGTATGGATCTGGAGGATATCATCCTGAGTGAAATAACCCAATCGTAAAAAAACACACGATATGCACTCACTGATAAGTGGATATTAGCCCAGAAGCTCAGAATACCCAAGATAAAATTCACAAAACACAGGAAACTCAAGAAGAAGGAAAACCAAAGTGTGGATACTTTGATCCTTCTTAGAAGGGGGAACAAAATATCCATGGAAGGAGTTATAGAGATTAAGTGTAGAGCAGGGACTGAAGGAATGACCATCCAGAGACTGCCCCACCTGGGGATCCATCCCATTAGACAACCACCAAACCCAGACACTACTGTGGATGCCAACAAGAGCTTGTTGACAGGAGCCTGATATAGCTGTCTCCTGAGAGGCTCTGCCGGTGCCTGATAAATACAGAAGTGGATGCTCACAGCCATCCATTGGACTGAGTATGGGG
Source organism: Mus pahari (assembly GCF_900095145.1). NCBI lineage: Eukaryota > Metazoa > Chordata > Mammalia > Rodentia > Muridae > Mus > Mus pahari. The sequence continues at coordinate 69,576,712 of NC_034608.1, forward strand.
TCTCCAATGGAGGAGTTAGAGAACAGACTAAAGGAGCTGAAGGGGTTTGCAGCCCCATAGGAGGAACAACAATATGAACTAACCAGTATACCCAGAGCTCCCTGGGACTAAACCACCAACCAAAGAAAACACATGGTGGTACTCATGGCTCTAACTGCATATGGAGCAGAGGATGGCCTAGTCGGTCATCAGTGGAAGGAGAGGCCCTTGGTCCTGTGAAGGTTGTAAGCTTCCGTGTAGGGGAATGCCAGGACCAGGAAACAAGAATGGGTGGGTTGCTGAGCAGGGGGAGGTGGTACGGGATAGGGGATTTTCAGGGAGGAAACCACGAAAGGGGATAACATTTGAAATGTAAATAGAGAAAATATCTAATTTAAAATAAAAAGAAAGAAAAAGAAAATGGTCCCATAGGCTCAGAGAGAGTGGTGCTATTGGGAGGCTTGGCCTGGTTGCAGTGGGCGTGGCCTTGTTGGAAAAGTTTTTTTCTATAGTGGCAGGACAGGCTTTGAAGTCTCAGAAGCTCAAGGTAGGCCCAGTCTCTCTTTTTTCTGCTGTCTGCAGACTGAGATGCAGAACTCTTGGCTTATTTTCCAGCACCATGACTGTCTATGTGCTGCTGTGCTTCCCATCATGGTGATAATGCACTGAACCTCTGAAACCATAACAATTAAATGCTTCCCTTTATAAGAGTTGCCATGGCCATGGTGCCTCTTCACAGCAACAGAAAACTTAACTAAGATAGTAACTAAGGTCTTACTGGTGTTTCTTTTTGTTTTTTGTACCACTTAGATTGTCATGGCTTCTTTTCTGTGACTCTTTGCTGTTCTTCATCATCATGTCTGCCTTAATATTGACCACAGCCACAACTCTGCCAACCCAAGGCAGATCGACGAGACAAACTATGAGTTTCTTTCTCTTGGCTGAATATATCTTTTATATAGACATTGGTTTTCAATAGTAACTTGCCCAAGGCTGAGCCTTCTGTTACTGCTCAAGGATGTTCTATGAGAAATAATAATATATTTGTGGTTACACATGATATATATATATATATATATATATATATATATATATATATATATATCTTATACATCTACATACATATATATGTGTGTGTATTATATATGTATGAGTACATAATATATACATATGTATTGTGTATATATGTAGATAGTATACATGTAAATACCTACTCATATATGTACATATATGTATATGTATATACATACTCACATATATGGCACTTAAAGTATAGCTCAATGGTAAAGTGCTTGCTAGTACATGGAAGGCAATGGGTTCAATTGTTTGCATAAAAAGGAGTGGAGGAGGGGAATGAGAGGTTAAATAATTATACATATTTATGTTACTGGAAGATTTAGAACAGTAAAATACTTATGCAAAACTTCTTCAAAATGGAATTAGACATTGTTATCTATGAACAAGGAACAGCATCTTCTCACAAAATATTCAAAATCATATGTATCTTGAAAAAGTGACTCACTTAAGGTATTTTTAATTTACCTAGAAATAATTCTTTATAGAAAGTGTACAGTGTAAACAATACTACTTATACTTTGAATTTTTTAAATGTTCTAAATGGAGGCAAGGATTATCTTTTTACAAGATGTAAAATCTTGGTAGACCTTGCGTATTCTTTATTGCAAAACAGACAAAAATTCCCTGAGTGAAGGAAGTCATTACAGGAAAATAGAAAGAGATGTGAAGAATTTGAACCTAGACACTCTTGGTGACATCTGCTGCACTCAACTTCTGAGACCAATAATGTGTTTTCATCAATTCTCTCATCTTTTCATCAATTCTTTCTTTGAACTTCAGTAACCAGTGGCCCAATTCCCTCATTGACAGTTTTTAAATTTACACTAGTAGGAGTTAGTTTTAAGCTAGTCATCAGGCAAAATATAAAGTTCTTTTATTTACGATTGTGTTTGATGTTTTCAGAAGCCAGTTTGGTAATAACTACTAAGGACCTTGAATGTACTTTTATAATTCATTGTTAACAGTTAGAAATCCATCTTAAGTCACTTCCTGAACGCAAAGTGGTTCATGGCTAAAAAGATAGCAAAGTTCTTCAAATACAACAGTGTTCCTTGGGAGTCATTGCATACTTATAATTATCAAACAGTTTAGCATAATACACTACTCAGGGCAACCAATAAAAATAAATTTTTATTAGGATGCATAAATAATTATAAATTTTTAATTGTCATTAAAACTTCATAAGGTTTAAGATAGAGAAGATATAAAATGCCATGCAAATAATTTTGATAAGGAATTAAAGGACATAAATAAGAACATATTAAGCCAGTACAGGGGAACACCAGGGCCAAGTAGTGGGAGTGAGTGGGTAGGGAAGCAGGGGGATGTATAGGGGACTATGGGGATAGCATTTAAAATGTAAATAAAGTAAATACCTAATTTTTAAAAAAAGGAACATATTAAGCACAAGCATGTGTATTTTATTAAAAATATTGTCCCTACAGAATGCCTTATTTGCAACTTTATTTAGTAAAGTGATAAAAAAAATACCTACAGTATTCCATTTCAATTATTTGCCTGTGGTTTTTTAAAATTATATTATCTCTAACTTTAAGAACAACTAAATTATCATAGGTTTCATAAATCTTGTTGGTCTGGAAGGTTGTGAAACTTCAGTACCCAAAGCCAAGGGCAGAGCTGACGAATTGTGTCGCAGTTGCACGGTGCTTGTCCTTTACTGTCGTCTTAAATTGCTGGTCCTGGGTTTTCCCTACACTCGTGAAATCAGGTTTTGATGCAGAATATAAGGAATGTTCAATGTGCTTGGGTGTGGTTTCTTTTCTTGACTCAAATAAGCAAAGAACCTGCTCATTGTTTTATGGCCTCTGACCTAATTGTTTACAGAATCCCCCAGTGTTCTTTTACTATATTTCTATAGTTAGTTTCCTTCCTTCTTTCTAATAGCCACTTAAAAAAATATTCTTACTTATTCTTTGAAAATTTTATACAATGTATTTTGATCATATTTTTCCCTTCCACAACTCTGTCCAGATTCCCTCTCAGCTCCCTCCCTACCTACCCATCCAATTTCATATCCTTTCTCTTTTCAAAAAACAAAAACAAAACCAAAACAAAACAAAACTAGGGAACACAGTTTGGGTTGGTTGATTACTCTGACCATGGCCTTCCCAGTAACAGTCACTTCTCATTTATGCTTCCTTATCTAACCCCTTTCCTTTTTTTTTCTATTTTTCCCCTCTCTTTCCCCATCTTTACATCCTCCCCACTCTCTCATCTTTTCATAATATTACAGATAAAATTCAAGATATCATACATGCCCATCCTGTACTACTGAATCCCAACTGCCTCCATTATCAAGCTTTTATTGTATGTTACCAATATATTATGCACTATATCTTTGAACCACTAATCCCAAGCCAATATTGGCTCTATAGTTCTTCCGATTGAGTTTCTTTCTGAATGTCCAGGGCATTTCCTTCTTGCTTTTAGCTTACTCTTTTTTTTTTCAGCTATGGTTTCTAAACTCAATTCCTTCTCATTTAATTCTTAAGGAATTAAAACAAACAAACAAACAAACAAACAAACAAAAAACCTCTTTTCCTTCTAAATAGAGTCCATTATCCATATCATAATTTTCCTAGGTTTGATTCTCTATAGAATTGATCACAGTGTGAGTATGAATGCACTTCTCATGTACATTCCTCTAAAGGAAGCAAGCAAGTCAATCTTAGGAATTATGTCTACCTAGTTAATTCTGCCTGTAGACACAGGGTAAACAAGTGTAACATATGAGTAGACAGATGGATGGATTTCACACACCTTTTTATTATCAAAATGTTTGACATCAAAATATAATGGCAAAAAGGCAAGTTAATCACTTTACTTCACACTACATCAGTTTACCAAAGCATCATTAACTATGATCCTCTACCTTTCTTTATTTAACATACCTCATAATGTAACTTTATTTTTCTTTTAACTAAACTCTTCTAAAATGGATTTTTATCTCTCTCTTTACATGGAAAATAAGAGGGAGTTTTAAAAATAAGTGAGGAGGGTAAAATACAAGAATACAACAGAACAAATACTCGGTGCAACCATGTCTCTAGAAATATCTACACTCGATGACTGAGCCTGCCTCAGTTATAATAAGAAGCGATTCAGAAACACCTCTTTTTGTTGTATGTAATTATTTATTTTTTATTAGATATTTTCTTCATTTATATTTCTTTTTATTAGATATTTTCTTTATTTACACTTCAAATGCTATCTCTTTCCTAGTTTCCTCTCTGAAAATCCCCTATCCCCTCCTACCTACCCCTACTTCCCAACCCACCCACTCCTGATTCCTGACACTGGCAATCCCCTATACTGGGGCATAGAATCTGTGCAAGACCAAGGGCCTCTCCTCCCACTGATGGCAAACTAGGCCATCCTCTGTTACATATGCAGATGGAGACACAGTCCCAATATTTCTTTATTGTTTTCTTTGATTGGTGGTTTAGTCCCAGGGAGCTCTGGGGGTACTGGTTAGTTCATATTGTTGTTCCTCCTATAGGGTTGTAGACCCCTTCAGCTCCTTGGGTACTTACTCTAGCTCCTTCATTGGGGACCCTGTGCTTAATCCAATAGATGACTGTGAACATCTACTTCTGTATTTGTCAGGCACTGACACAGCCTCACAGGAAACAGCTATATCAGGATCCTGTCAGCAAAATCTTGTTGGCATCTGCAATAGAGTCTGGGTTTGGTGGTTGTTTATGGGATGGGTCTCCAGGTGGGGCAGTCTCTGGATGGTCCTTCCTTCAGTCTCAGCTCTGAACTTTGTCTCTGTAAATCCTTCAATGGGTCTTTTGTTCCCCCTTCTAAGAAGGATCGAACTATCTGCACTTTTGTCTCCCTTCTTCTTGAGTTCAGAAGCATTTCCTAAACTAGAAAAGAAAAAGATAATAAGCAAATATCTTCTTTAATGGTTTAAAATCTCAGTATCAGCAACTTCAAAGAGGAATGCATGGAAACATTTTAAAGTAATTTTTGTTATGATGGCAACAATTTGGGCCACTTAGTGTCTATTGTAGGTAGTTCAATGAAGATAAATAAGAACAAAACTGAAGATAAATAAGAACAAAAGAATCAAAATAACTAAAAATGGAAGCTCGGTCATATAGGGCAGTGTTTCTCAACCTGTGGGTCACAACCCCTTTGGAGCTCATATATTAGATATGTGATATCCTGTGTATCAGATATTTACATTTTAATACATAACAGTAGCAAAATGACAGTTATAAAAAAAAAAAACAACAACATAATTTTATGGTTGGGAGGGTCACCACACTATGAGGAACTGTATTAAAGGGTCACAGCATTAGACACCAGGAGAACTACTGGCACAGAGAGCTTTCTAGACAATAAAGTCAATCGTCTTGAGCATTAACTGCTGATTTTTGAAAAGGCACAAAACCAGGTACACTTAAAAACCTCTACACTGAGCCAACACTGTGGTGCAGCAGATGCTAACTGCCCATGAAACCACAGCCCTCAAACCGAGAGGCAAATAACCTCGAAAAAGTTGAAGGAAAACTGACACTTTTCTCCTTATGTATTGTTTTAATACCTTTACACCTCGGTGAGATTATATATGTAAATGTTATACTACCTCGTCACTGATATGATTCTGAGATTTTATAGGAGATATTTTGGCTATGTCTACAGAGGGGCAAAGAAAAGTATTCACCCTGTAAGATGCATTTAAATGATCTCATTTAACCTTTCCTTTTCTGAGAATTTTCAAAAATAGTGATAGTTTTTACTTTTGGAGTTTATGGTGAGCACTTGGGAAGCTGTGCTGAATCAACCCTGAGCCTTGTAATTGGCACATGGCCCTATATATTCTTGCTTCACTGGGGAAAACAAAACAAGTTTGAGATCAATATTTACACAAGAAATGTTTCCTAAATATTTGGGGGTTTTGTTGCAATAGTAGACCACATAACACATTTTTCCTGGTCTGCAATTATAAAAAGAAAAAAAAAGCATGTGTCCCTAGATAATTTTAAAGAAACAGATCAAATGTAAGTCTTGAATCGGGTTTTTCTAATGCATTTACTGTTGAGAAATGCAATTTCAAGCCTTCTTCACCATGGAGATTCATCACGATAAGAGATTCAAGCAATTTTAAATAATTCTAAGCATCTAAAACAGGCTGTCATAGAAATCAAACCCACGTGTTTGTGTGAGATACCTTGATGCTACTGATAACAAATGTCTGTAAGCCATCATGATGTCATCAGCAAATGTTATATGCTATAAATATAAGACATGCTCACTGACCTCAAGGTTGTATAGACTACAGTACTGCAAGAAGAAGAGAAAGAGGCATAAGATGTTAAATAAAATAATATAATTACATATTTAATAATACTGTAAGCCATTAACATAGTTGTGGCTCTTTCTGGTATAACTAACAGAAGCAAACTCAATTTAGTATTCAGATTAAATTGATACCTTAACTGATGCAAAACTATCTGATAATAACAAGATCAGAAATGAAAATCATGGTGTATCTAACAAGGAATGAACAGTAAGCAAGGTATTCCATCTTAGCTAGATGAAGATCTAATTTTTGCGAATTAATAGAAAATCAAGCGTGAGAGGCTTGCCTTAACTGGGCTAGAATCTAATTACTGATAGACTTATTTATTAATTTATTTATTTCAGTAATGGAGGCTATCTGAACTGTATCTGCATTCTTCTTTATACTTTCTTCTTCTAATGTAGAGTCAGGCTCTCCTATCTTCACCAGCTAATCTTGCGCTAACTCTGTAGTACAAGCTGCTTTGAAACTTGGGTCATACTTCCGTCTTTCAAGTGTATAGAATTTCAAGCTCTTAGCATCATGTGCTGAAAGATTAATCACTTATTACAAATGAGAATGGGCAGGGGTGACAACTTGGCAGTTGAGTCTGCTCTTGAAGAGCATTCAAGTTTGAATCACAGTACCCATATCAGGGGTTCACAATCACATGTAACTCCAGATCTAGCAGATCCTACTCTCATTTTGGAACTCTGTCAGCATCCATACACACATACACATACCTACATGTAAGCACACACTTAAAATAAACCTTAATAAAATGAGGATTTAAGGAGGACTACGTTTTCACCCAACTAGATTAGCAACATAACTAGATGATATAGATATAGATATGAATGAGTACTAGTTAATGAGCACATTATTGTCAATTTTAATAAATTTAACATCTATAATGAGAAATACATTCTTCTCTTCTTGTATTTTTATGATATATTTATGCAACTAATATTATCCTTATTCTAAGGATAAAAATACATTTCAGGCAGAAAGTAGATGATAAGGTCCTTACAAGTCTTGCATCAAGAATAACTGTGCTGGGCGTTTGTGGCACACACCTTTAATCCCAGCACTCGGGAGGCAGAGGCAGGCAGATTTCTGAGTTTGAGGCCAGCCTGGTCTACACAGTGAGTTCCAGGACAGCCAGGGCTACACAGAGAAACCCTGTCACGAAAAAACAAAACAAACAAACAAACAAGAATAACTGGAAATTGAGTCCTTGATTTTAGACAGTAAATATACTATATTTATACCATAACTAATGGACTAAAGGTATATCTAAACCAACATATCTCTAATGTCAAGGACATATTTGGAGTATATTAATGGTCTTTATAAACTTTCATCTCTCTGACTTCTGAACTCATTATTTCCTAAACAACAACAAACAAACAAATAAAACATTCCTGTGAGTTAGCTGTGTCTTAGTTTCTTGGATTTAGGTTCCCATCTTTTACAATTAGGTCTATCCATGGATTCTCTTACCTTCGGACCCATTACCAGTTTCATTTTTGTTTCTTATGATCAAGATCATTATTTTTCTCTCCTACCAATTAGGGCTGACAATAAACACATCTACAAAATTTTAAAAAGATATACTTTTTTGAAGTATAAAGAAATAATGTTTTCAATTGAAGTGGGTTTTAGTCTCTTTTCAATTACTTGGCAACTATCTTATTTTTCAATTTTTATTAGATATTTTCTTCATTTACATTTCAAATGCTATCCCAAAAGTCCCCTATACCCTCCCCCGACCCTGCTCCCCTACGCACCCACTCCCACTTCTTGGCTCTGGCATTCCCCTGTACTGGAGCATATAAAGTTTGCAAGATCAAGGTGCCTCTATTGCCAATGATGGCTAACTAGGCCATCTTCTGCTACATATGTAGCTAGAGACACGAGTTCTCGGGGGTACTGGTTAGTTCATATTGTTGTTCCACCTATAGGGTTGCAGACCATTTCAGCTCCTTGGGTACTTTCTCTAGTTCCTTTGGGGGTCCTGTGTTCCATCCAATAGATGACTGTGAGCATCCACTTCTGTATTTGACAGGCACTGGCCTAGCCTCACACGAGACAGCTATATCAGGGTCCTTTGAGCAAAATATTGCTGGCAATACTATCTGTGTTTGGTAGCTGATTATGGGGTGGATCCCCAGGTAAAAAAACAGTTAAATAGTCATCAAGAAAGGAATGACTCTAGTCTCCCAAATGTTAAATATCTTTTATGAAACATTTCTCAGAAAATGAAATACAGATAATTTATTTTTAAGTATCTATATCTATGGTATATAGGCAGTATAAAAGTTTTATTGTTTATAATTGGGTAGTGGAGTTGGTATCAGAGACAGGATAATTACTTCTAATTAACTAAGAAATGGTCAAATTGGCATAGGAAAATATGATTTCAAATCGACATGTGAAGCAATATTTAAAATACAAGGAATACATATAAATAGAACCAATAAAATGATCTGAAGTAGAATGATAATGTATTTTGCAAGTTAGGCTGGTTATATAGGAGACTTAGGGTTTCATTCTTCTACATGCTTTACGTGGGTTATGGGTATTCTAGCATCCATTAAGGATCAAGGCCAGAGCAAAATGTTTACTCTTTTATGACACCAATAGTTAAAGATCTGTAGACATTGAGACAGAAATAGAAAACTAGAACTCCCCTGAAAGTGTAAAACCTGCATTGCAGGGAGTACTGGGTACAAAGCAGTGCAGCATTTATTTCCATCCATGCTCTACTACCCTGCAGATGAAGTCTATGTCTGGCACATTGGAAGAAAACCTATAAATAAAATATGTACAGATAAGGAAAAAAAGAATTACGAGCATTCTGGAAGAGGTCTAAGTGCTCTTAGATTAATAGACATGGTGTACCAAATGACTTCAAATACTGAAATATGGCATATTGAAAAGCATTTTGCTATGGGTGATTTCAGAGGTAAAAAAAACAGTACTAATGAAGGACTGAAGGAGGGGAAGACTCAAGACACTTAAGTCCAATATAAGAGACATTTGGGACACTAGGCTGCCCAATAATGAAAGAGTACAGTTCTCTAAGTATTATGCTATCTCATTCTGATAGTGTGGGCCATAAACATCTGTCACAACTATCCTAGAAGATAGATAACCTAAGAAAGAGTGTGGATAAAACCATTTTGAAGCTATTTTCCAACTCTTTCAATGAACATTTAGCACATACTGTTAGTCAGAACTTATATTTTTTATAAAATATAAAAAGTAATAATGCAATGGACTTGTGTAATCTTGTGGTAAAATTTTATGTATGGAAGTTATTATTTAGTATTATGTAGTACAATGGGATAAAGAACAGTTGATGATTAACTCCTGAAGGGTCACAGGTCACAAAGTCTGTGGTTTTTTTTTTTAGCACAGTCTTTGGAGATGAGAGATTTTTAAAGCTGGAAGAGAGAAAGAAATTGTATGACAGAGGAGACAGAGTACATGAAGTGAATAATGGGGAAAATTTATACAATGCTAAGAGAACTGTGGATTGAATGTGTTGGCTAGAACTTTGGATAAGGACAGATTAAAATGATAATGGGCTAAAAGTTGTCCTATGGGCTAAATATGGATGCTAACCACGTTGGATTTATACAGAGATTTTTAGAAAGGTGGTTATTGCAATCATATGTGGACATTATGAAGATAATTCTTCTTTCAATGTAATGATGGAAAATGTAAGGATAGAGTAGAAATAGTAAAAGATGCCAAAGTGCACCAAGAATGAACGATGAGGAATGAAGCTGAGCACCAACTGAAGGCTGAAGGACTATGAACCCTGAAAGAATTTCTGAGCCTAGTTAGGAGGCTTGGGTTGTCATTGTGTGTAAGCACATGCAGGAGTAATCCCAGGATACTGTCTCTTCTATTGGTATTGTTGAGGATATGTAAGGTAGATCAGTAGTCTACTTAAAAGGGGTTCAACACTGGAACAGTTTTCCAAAAGAGAAAGGAGGAAAAATAGAGTTCATTTTTATACTAGTTGATTTTGAAACGCTAAAAGAAATAATTGGGAATTCACATGAAAATTATGAGTTTGGAAGAGACGAATGAGACAAGGAAAATTAAGATTCATGCTAAGTAAAGAGAAAAAAAGTCAAAGGTGTGAGAAAAAAAGGAGCCACTGAAGGAAAGCTTGTTTTCTGATAGAAGATTGATTCTAGACCACATCACATCTCTGAGGCACCTAGGAAAGACGTAACATGGTTGTTGTTTGTAGAGAAAAACCCAACACAGCCACAAGGCTACCTACATCTCCTCAGATGGAGGGGACTTTCCTAATTTGGTCAAAAAATAGTTTTGAGTCATTGCCACATGCAATATAAATGTAGATTTATTTTTGGTATGGCAAAATCTGAGTGTTAGATGTGGTGAATATTAAGTGGTTAATACGTTAGACTATTACAGGAAATGGTGACTGACTGTGATGAGGAAGATGATTTGATTGGAGCATACTTCTGTGAAGAAAATGCAAAGCCTACCAGGGACTTTTCACATATCTGAAATTCCCATACTTAGGAGGGGAGATGGGAAGATCAAAGGTACCTCAAACTATATATTAATATCCTGTCTTTAAAATGAAGAGAAATAAGAGAGCGGTGGCGGGAAGGAAGGGGGAGGAAATAAGAAGAAAATTAGAAACACAACACACCTATATATCCTAACACAGTCTTTGTTGGGACCAGACCAAAATTCTATTCAATAATATTGGATCTTTATCTATAAATATCTGGGCCTAATTCATGGCTCAGGGTTGTTTTATTTGCTATGTGGAAAATCTTATTATTTTCTAAATAATATTATTTAATCTCTTTTAGACTAGTTTAGGAACATTATAGTACCCTGGAGATGAGGAGTTGTTCACACTTTTCTGCATATAATCTTTATCTTATTCCCATGATTCCTACTATGAGAATTTTGATCTGTACCCTTCCTGATTCCTTTCTGTATATGGGAATTGTGAGAGGCAGAACTATTGATTAAATTAGTTTAAATGAAGCCCAAGTGTAGGATACTATTCTGTTCATTTGAGAGCTAAGCTTTTATTCCTTTGACACATCACAGAGCTGTCAAGAGATCAAGGCTATCAATCTGGGATGGCAGAAAATGTCATGGACGACCAAAGCTAGAAATGGCTCGATTTCAGACATGAGGAAAGAGGAATAAATGATATTACAGTGGTTCATTTGTAGAATGAAGATAGCTATGAATTCTTTATTATATCTTTTTTGAAGGATAGTTCTTATTTCCATCTCCTGGACTCTGGTCTGGCTTTAGTAACTGTAGCTCATAAAACTGGTAGATGAGAGGCTACGTACTAAAGAAGATCTGTAGTTCACACAGAGACCTCTTCAAATATTTACTTTGAAACTGCCTGCCATGCTAAGGAAAAGATGACACAAAGTCTTCATGGGAAGAAAATGATACTTCAGCCTCTACTCCTAGGAAAGGATGCAGCCAACTTCTGTGATATAGTTGGCCGAGTAAGAGATCCATACAACAAATGAGTCATTCATTTTTCCAGTCCTTGGTGGTATTCTATAGCATAGATATAGGGCAGTCATCTATAATCATGGTAACAAAAATATACTAATAAGGAAAATACAATATTATTATTATTGTGTAGTTTATTTAAATTATGAAGTTTTAAGGTGGTCTGATAAGCTACAGAATATAAGTAAAATGTTTGGACATAATAATACAAATTAAAAAACAACTGCATCATTAATAGTTCAACTCCCTAAGGGTGAGTCTCATGTCTTAAGCTACAGTGTAAACTCTCTTTGAAAGTATAAGAGATGATACACCCTTACTATTAGATCCAAATGTATTTTGTGTTGTTTTCTCTGATCATAACTATGGACAAGACTCCAGGGGGACAGTTCTAAGGACAAACTATCTCTTTTTCTCTGATAAGAAAGAACATTCAGGAGATGGATAATTGAGATCAAAAGGCCACTGTTAAGTCACCAAAAATAAGGTGGACATTGCTACTATATGTTTTTGTAGATATTTCATTATGAATAAGTTTTCAAACTTCTTTTCCAGGGATACTTAATTGGGAATATTGTATATTAGAAACCTGCTTGATTTTCCAGAATATTTCAATACACTCAGGTTGGTAAGTATTTTAATATGGATTAAAATAAAAGTGTTTTCAGGGTCTAAATGTTACTCAGACACACCAAGAATGTTGCTAATAGATAGTTAATAAAATGAATTATCTAACCTGGCATAATGTGATATTTGATGTCATTGAATTTCTGTATTTGCTGTATTTCATAAAAATATTTATTGGAAACAAGTGCTTGAAAAAATGAATTATTACTTTAATTTATAGGATATGACAGCAAAGCACACATAGTTTAGAGTAAAATGTATGAGTTTTTAATATGAAAACAATCATTTTGGTTTCTTATAAAATGTGTCTTACATCAGAAACCAGCTGACTTTTAAAGCAGGAAACCATTCAGGAAACCAGAAGTACACAAAACCACTTTCCTGGTCACCTTAAGCAGTTAATGGGGAGCTATTTTAAAACTATGCAGCAAACAGCCTTAAACTGACCAAAGTTGCACAGTATAAAATAGAATATATCCGTTTACAGCATGCCATAATATGGCACCCAGCATACTGAAACAGTATTTGGTAAATATTAATTAGATTTAAATGTCTGCTTCAGAATGCTCACATGCTAGTCTCGCATTCAGGGAAATGCCTGAGATACTCCACAGTGTAGAGTCCTCACAGACCGTTCCCATAGCACTGAGCAAATAAGAATGCACATATTTATGTAAAGAATTGAGTGGGCGAAAGTCTGGTTTTGTCAGAGTAGCACTATTTTGAGCTTGGGCAAAGATTAATATAGAAACCTGGGAAATGTATAATGTGGAATTCACATATGCACATTATTTAAAATCCAACTGTGTATGACACATGGTATGTTGATAAATTAGTGAAGGAAGATTTAAGGTGCACCGTTCCATAATGTAGTTCTAAACAAATAAGAGTATTAGGAATATCTACAATTATCTCCTCTTACACATCTGATTTTTGTATTGGATTTACTGATTTTTCTCTCCTGCCAAATTCGGCTCTGCTCAACTTGGACTTAACTATTTACTTCTCTGCAGATCCGCAATAGACCTGGACTAAATTCTGAAACATGTAGAGAAGTCAGTTTGTCTCCTCACGCCCGCCAAATTCACAATACAGTGAAGCTACAAATGTTATCAAGTTTCTCTGAGGCTGGCACTCTTCAGTTTCTTTTATGCCTAGTCTGCCGGGGGGGGGGGGGGGGTCCTTGGCTCCTGTCTGATTCCTCTGAAGCCCTGACCATATGGTGGTTTGTTAATGTGGCTGATGTAATTTACATCCTGTTCAAAGATGACAACATTCTAAGATTTGCCGAATGTTTATTTAAAACAATTTAAAAGCTATTGGAAATTTATTATTCCAAGTGGAGTCATCCAAATATTTTGTAGTTGTTACACAGCATAATAAAATCAATCTTTGAGATTGTCCTTGATTTTCATCTTCCTTCTGGAGAGTTATTTAACAAATATTCTCTGTCCTGTGGCACACAAATAAGGGACAGACATTAGACAGTGGAGACACGAAACACACAGCTAGACATTTAGAAAAGTAATTTATGAAAAACAGAATTTATGCCTTTGTGAGAAATAATGAGAAAGAATAAAATGAATAAATAAACTTCACTTGGAAGAAAAAAAACCATCAAGTTGAGAATAAAAGAGAAGCCCCTGATACCAAAAAAAATGGGCAGATATGAATGAAGACAGAATTAAGAAACCTTGTTCTAAAAGATAGCTCTTTCATTAATTCCAGAAAATGAGTGAGGAGTGGCAGTAATCATGGCCAATTATCTACTATGTTTCATGCTCTTTGGATCCTGTGTTATATGTTTTAAGCAGATGAGTCTATGTGCACTGCATGTATTTTAAAAGAGTGCATCCATTTGGTGATAGATATTTTTATGATGTACATTTCTGATCATTTATTTTGGAATTTGCTGTATAATAAATATTTTGAATCTGGCTCCTATTTCATGGACTACTGGGAAAATGTATGAATGCATAAACTATTGATAACAGGGTCAAATTCAGAATTCTCTGATACTGCAGTATTCATGTGCAAATCATTTTAACTCCAATTTAAATAATAAGAGGAGTATGTTCCAAATAGCTATAGTTATAGTAATTTAAATGGATACTCACTGAATTATACTGAGTATATAATACAAAGGACAGAAGGAAAAATATAGTATTTGTGTATTTAATGTGTGTGTGTGTGTGTGTATGTGTTTGTGCATACACATATGCTTTGCCGTGCATAGTCAAGTCAGAGAACAACTTGTGAAAATCAGTTCCTAATTTAACCATGTATTTTCCAGGATTGAGCACAGGTTATCATGGCGGATAGGGTAGCAAGTGCTAGTACCCACTAAGCAATCTCATTGGTACTTGTGGGTTTTGGATGAGGAGGAGGCAGAGTCTAATCATGTAGTCCAACTGAGGCTAAGAACTGCTATGTCTCAATGTCTAGCCTGAAATGCACCATCTTTCTTGCTCATCCTCCTAAATGCTGGGTTAGAGACATCCACCAATACCTTGACAAAGTCTAGTTCAGATTTATGTGATGAAAGTTGTCAACTTAGAATAGAATGATAGAAGATGTTTCATATGAGCCCCATGGAAGGCATAAGAGGAAAACCTCTAGTGTGTACACAAAGCATAAAGGGGAAAGAATGAAAGCACAGGATTTAGTAATTTAGTAGAAATGTGCTGGCATTTGAAACACCTATGTAATTCATTATAATCGTTTCCTGATAATTGCTATATGTTATTCAGAGGAGTGTGTGGACATAAGGCTATCGAATGACAGAACAATGGGTTTTGATATAGAAAATATACTATTAATGTAATTTCAGAGATTAGAATCAATTAAACTATTAAACTATCATTTGTAGGTTTGGTACAGTATTAAAGACTTTTACAGCTACTTAAAAAATAATGCTAACAAACTCATCTAATTTCCTTCTTCATATCTATGTGAAGCTATATTTTCTATGTATAGCTCAACCAAAACAACACATTGCAACAGATTAAATATGGAAGCACATTTGCTGGTACATCTGTTTTCAATTAAACCATACATTAGAGAGATTTTCACAATTATAAAGCCACACCATCCTTCTCACATTTTTATTCCTTTTGAAAACATGCTTCCCATAAAACATTTTGTTTATATTAATATGCAATGTATTGAATGTTTTGTTCATAAATTAGTTGACATATACAGTATTTTTTAAATATCTCATTTTTTAACATTTAAGTGTTTTTCACTCTACCTGTTACAATTTTCTTACATTAACTCTTGAGATAAATATAGCCCCTTTGAAACAGTATTGTATGGAGGTAGTCAGTGACTTTAAATTTTCATGAGGTACTGCATTTTAAAACTATTGCTGGTCAATGGGATGAGCTCATGCGTTTTGAAATCACAGAGGTATTGTTTATATCTTTCTTCAGATTATTTCCTAGACAGGACATATTGGTCAATCTTTGGACTAGTAACCTTGGTTAAGTTACTTGTATGTCTCTAAATGAACTAGCACATTCTTAAAATATAAGTGGTCAGTAATAAATGTTGGTAATTAAAATTATTTTCCAAGCCCCATTTGTATTATAGCTATGAGAAAATGTTCATCTTGTTACTTAGAAAAGATACAATTTTCCACCAGAGCAATAATTTCTCCTATTATAAATGACCCATGTCTATGTTTCTAAACTTTTGTAGTAATGGTTTACAAAAACACACAAACTATGTAGGTTCATAGATTACAAGTTCCAAATGGTTGTTGTACACAGTCCCGATATCATAGCATCAATTAAAAACATAAAAATGTGGATACTCTTTTTACCTTGAATATGTTAAACAATGAGGGTAACAAATCACTTTCTGTCATAAAGAGAAATATGGCCTGTTGGTAGTGACTCATGTCTTTAATCCCAGCATTAAAAAGGCAAAAGCAGGCACATCTGTTAATTCAGTGTCAGCGTGGTCTACACAGAGAGTTCCAGGCTGGCCAGAACTGCACAGAGAAAGCCTGTCTTGAAAAACCAGAAAAAGATAGGGAGGAAGAGAGAGAAAGAGAGAGAAAAACGAGATCTCACCTTGTGCTTATACCTTGCTTCTAGTAAACACCATGAATGAGAAACTTATTAATAAATAACATGGGAGATTCAGCACGTTTACTCTCCCATAATGTCTCCCTCTCTCAGTAAGCCAAGGTATGTTAGGCATTTGTCAACAAGAAACAGCCTCTGGCACATATATTGTAAGTATAGTTTAGCAGTGGATAACATGAGGCTAAAATAAATAAGATAGTTAAATAAAAGATCATGAACAATAACTTTAACACATAAGTAGTTTTAAATTGGAAGCATTCCAGAAGTCATTCGGATTGTAGCATATTCTAAAGATTTTTCAAATATGGAGAGATAAGAAAGATGCTTTAAAAAAAAAAAACCTGAGAGTGTCTAGTGTTTCACAGAATCGGGGAGTAGTTAATCACATTTCCTAAGTGTCTAGTGCTAAAACTGTAAATCATTTTCAGACATTCTTCTAACGATGTGCAAACAAGGCAACAAAATTTCATTTTTCAACTTTCAACCTAAGCAAAAGATAGAAACCTGATCTTAGTTAGACAGCTGTTTGAAATCCTACAAAGGAATTTCCATAGTTACTTCTCCCTTAAGAGCAAAAGGAAATATTTAGTAATGCTTATCAATCACATTTTTTTTCCTGGGGTAAGGAGGTGTGGGAAACATTTATTCTGTGATTTAAAAATGTCTGATTTCTAGAGTAAAATATAATTCAAAAGTTATGCAAAATAATGTGCTGACCCTGTTTTGCAAAAATAACTGTTTTGATAACTTCACTACCCCCAAATCCTCCCAC
Source organism: Mus pahari (assembly GCF_900095145.1). Lineage (NCBI taxonomy): Eukaryota > Metazoa > Chordata > Mammalia > Rodentia > Muridae > Mus > Mus pahari. The sequence continues at coordinate 69,594,116 of NC_034608.1, forward strand.
TTAGGACCATGTGTCCTGTGTGCCCCACCTGTCTCAAGATTAATGAATGCATCTCGCCACTCCAATTAGAAAAGCTTCTTGCAGTACATGGCAACTAACAACCTAGAGACCCACAATTAGTCAACATTTAGAGTCTAGGAGACTGCAAAACACTCAGGTCCGAGTGCAACATCCACTTCACACTCCCTCTTTCTAAAACTTGGGGATCACTGCGGAAGTGGCAAACCTGTTAGAGTCAGAGTATATAACAACCAGGGATCAGTTTTTTTAGGACACACACCAGTGCAGTTACTCATATAAACTCAAAGCTTTTTTATTTATTTATTTATTTTTATTGTTTTGGACAGCATGAACAAGATCTACACAAGGTCAAGGCAGAGAAAAATCTCAGCATGGAAGGAGAAGGTGGTTATGAAGTCCCACCCCTAGCTAAGGATCTATTAGCAACTTATGACTGCTGAGAAAGAGAGTCCATTTTCTTCCAGGATATAGCCTCCCAGAGGTTGTCCACCCTCCAGTTAACTGCTCCTACACCAAGACATATACTTACTGGCTATGCTGGGTTCAACGAAACAAAACATGAAGTTGTGAAAGAACTGAAGGAGGCAAAGGGAGGAATTGGAGCAGAAAGAACGGGGTAGGACATGATAAAAGCACACTGCATGCATGTACAAAATTCTCCAGCAATAAAGGGATGCTAAGAGGACCCAAACCTGGCGTTTGGTATTAAACTTTAACTTGTGTGACCGTTTTTGGTTTTGGATGTTTTTTCCTAATTCTTTTGAGCTGTTTTATTTAATTTATTTTTTTACCTCCATTTCTTATCCCCCCTCCACACTCAAACTGTTCCACATCCCATACCTCCTCCACCTGTCTCCATGTGGATGTCCCCACCCCCACCCCACCTGATCTTTAAACTCCCTGGGGCCTCCAGTCTGTTGAGGGTTAGGTGCATCATCTCAGAATGAACACAGACCTGGAAGTCCTCTACTGTATGTGTGTTGGGGGCCCCATATCAGCTGGTGTACACTGCTTCTTTGATGGTCCAGTGTTTGAGAGAACTCGAATTAATTAAGACTGCTGTTCTTCTTATAGGACTGCCCTTCTCCTCAGCTTCTTTCAGCCTTCCCTAATTCAACAACGGGAGTCATCTGCTTCTGTCCGTTGGTTGGGTGCAAATATCTGCATCTGACTCTTTCAGCTGCTTGTCGGGTCTTCCAGCATACAGTCATGCTAGGTCCTTTTGTGAATGCTCCATAGCCTCAGTAATAGTGTCAGGCCTTGGGACCTCCCCTTGATCTGGACCCCACTTTGGGACTGTCCCTGGACCTTCTTTTCCTTGGGCTCCTCACTATTTCCATCCCTGTAATAATTTCAGTCAGGAACAATTATGGGTCAGAGTTCTGACTGTGGAGTGCCCCCCCTTCCTCATTTGATGCCGTGTCTTCCTGCTACAGGTGGGCTCTACAAGTTCCCTCTCCCTTCTGTCAGGCATTTCATGTAATGAACCATATTTTCTGTATCCATTCTTCTGTCGTGGGACATCTAGGTTGTTTCCAGCTTCTAGCTGTCACAAATAAGGCCACTATGAACATAGTGGAACATGTGAGCCAGTGGCATAGTGGGGCATCTTTTGGGTATATTCCCAAGAGTGGTATAGCTGGATCTTCAGGTAGATCTATTTTCAATTTTCTTAGGAATCTCCAGATTGATTTCCAGAGTGGTTGTACCAGTTTGTAATCCCACCAAAAATGGAGAAGTGTTACTCTTTCTCCATAACCTATCCAACATGTGTTGTCACCTGAGGTTTTGATCTTAGCCATTCTGATTGGTGTAAGGTGGAATCTCAGAGTCATTTTGATATGTATTTCTCTGATCATGAAGGACTTTGAACATTTCTTTAGGTGCTTCTCAGCCATTTGATATTCCTCTGTTGTGAAATCTTGGTTTAGTTCTATACCCCATTTTTTATTGGGTTGTTTGGGTTTTGTTTTGTTTGTTTGTTTGTTTTGTTTCTGTTTTTGTTTTGGTGATTAGCTTCTCAAGTACTTTATATATTTTGGATATTAGCCCTCTATTGGATGTGGGTTTAGTGAAGTTTTTTTTTCTAATCTGTAGGTTGCTGATTTGTCTTATTGACTATGTCCTTTGCCTTACAGAAGCTTTCCAGTTTCATGAGGTCCCATTTATCAGTTCTTGATCTTAGAGCATGAGACATTGGAGTTCTGTTTAGGAAATTTCTCCTTGTGCCAATGGCTCTTTCCCACTTTCTCTTCTATTAGATTCGTATGTTGAGGTCCTTGATCCACTTGGACCTGAGCTTTTGCAAGGTGAAAAATATGGGTCTATTTTCATTTTTCTACATAGAGACAGTCAGTTAGACCAGCACCATTTATTGAGGATGCTTTCTTTTTTCTCCATTGTATATTTTTGGCATTTTTTTGGCAAAGATAAAGTGTCCATAAGTATGTGGTTTTATTTCTGGGTCTGCAATTCTATTCCATTCATCAATATGTCTGTCTCTGTTCCANTACCATGCAGTTTTTATCACTGTTGCTCTATATTAAAGCTTGAGGTCAGGGATAGTGATTCCCCCAGCCATTCTTTTATTGTTAAAAATGGTTTTTGCTATTTTGTGCTATTCTGTTTTTTTCTTTTTTCTTTTTCTTTTTTCCTTTCCAGATGAATTTAAGAATTGCTCTTTCCATGTCTTTGAAGAATTGTATTGGGATTTTGATGGGGATCGCCTTTTATTTTTACTATGTTAATTCTGCCAATTCATGAGCATAGGAAGTCTCTCCATTTTTCTGAGATTTCTTCGTTGAGCAACTTGAAGTTATTGTCATACAGGTATTTTACTTCTTTGGTTAGAGTTACCCCAAGATATTTTCTATTCTTTGTGACAATTATGAAGGGAGTTGTTAATCATGTATGTGAAGGAAGGCTAATCATTTATTGTAGTTAATTTTATATCCAGCCACTTTGCTAAAATTGTTTATCAGCCTGAGAAGTTCTCTGGTAGAATTTTTGGGGTTGCTTATGTATACTATCATATCATCTGAAAATAGTGATACCTTTCTTTGCTGATTTGTATCTCCTTAGTCTATTTTTGTTATCTTATTGTTCTAGTTATCATTTTGAGTACTATATTGAATAGATATGGCAAGAGTAGACATCCTTGTCTTGTCCCCAATTTTACTGGGATTGCTTCAAGTATGTGTCCATTTAATTTGATATTGGCTGTTGGTTTGCTTTATATTGCTTTCATTGTGTTTAGGTATGGGCCTTGAATTCCTGATATCTACAAGACTTTTAACGTGAACGGGCATTGCATTTCATCACATTCTTTTTCTTCAACTAAGGAGATGGTCATGTGATTTTATTTTTCTTTGAGTTTCTTTATATAGTGGAATATGTTAATGGATTTTCGTATATTAAACCTACTGTGCATCCATGGGTTAAAGCCTACTTGATCGTGATGAACGACAGTTTTGATGTATTCTTGGATTTAGTTTGCAAGAATTTTATTGAGTCTTAGAGTCTGTATGACCTCTAACCAGGCTCTTCTGGCTTTCATAGTCTCTGTTGAGAAGTCTGGTGTAATTCTGATAGGTCTGCCTTTGTAAGTTACTTGCCCCTTTTCCCTTGCAGCTTTTAATATTCTTTCCTTGTTCTATGTTTAGCGTTTTTTACTATTATGTGATGAGAGGATTTTCTTTTCTGGTTCCACTTATTTGGTGTTTTATAGGCTTCTTGTACATTTATGACCATCTCTTTCTTTAGCTTGGGGAAGTTTTCTTCTATGATTTTGTTGAAGACATTTTCAGGTCCTTCAAGTTTGGAATGTTCATTCTCCTTTATTCCAATTATTCTTAGATTTGGTCTTTTCATTTTGTCCTGAATTTCCTGGACGCTTTGGTTAGGAGTTGTCTGTTTTGAATTTTCTTTGACAGTTGTGTCAATATCTTCTAACATATCTTCTACACCTGAGATTCTCTCTTCTATCTCTTGTATTCTGTTGGTGATACTTACATCTGCAATTCCTAGGTTTTCCATTTCCAGGTTAGCCTCCATTTGTGTTTTCTTTATTGTTTCTCCTTCCACCTTTAGGTATTGGATTGCTTTATTCAATTCCTTCACCTGTTTACCTGTGTTTTACTGTATTTCTTTCAGCGCATAATTGATATCCTCTTTAAAGGACTCTACTAACTTCATGAGATAGGATTTTAGGTCAGCTTCCTGATTTTCAGGTGTGGTGGTGTATTCAGGGATTGCTGTAGTGGGAGAACTGAGTTCTGATGATGCCCATGTATATTGGCTTCTGTTTCTTACGGCCTTGCTCTTGCCTTTTACCATCTGGATATCCCTGGTGTTTGTTGTTCAGAGTGACAGTCTGGAATCTGCCTTTTTTTGTCCCTGTGTTGCTTCAGGTCTCCTTGTAGACCTGCAGCCCTGGTTGTAGGAGATCATCTGTGAGGCCTTCCAACTAGGGGCTCTTCACAGGGGCAGAGAAACTGCTGATCTGTTACCCTGGCTGCAGTAGATCTCCTGGGAGGCCTTCAGACTGCTGTGTCTTCAATGGGGCAGTCAAACTGTTGTCCATCTGCTCTGAGTGCAACTCTGAGTGCAGTGGGTCCTCTAGGTTGGGTCAGGATCTGGTGTCTTCCTGAGAGCAGACCCAGTAGGAAGGACCAGGCAGAAGGGGCAGAAGGGACTGAAGGGGAGGGATATTCTCAAGGGTGGATGTTCTGTTGGATGATGGGTCCACAGTCCACCAGGATCCCAGCAGGAGCTCTGGGAGTGGGTAGGCTTCTTACCAACTGCTCTAAGTGCAGTGTGTCTCTAGGATGTGTCAGGATATGGGGTCCTCACTGGAGCAGACCATCAAAGAGTCTGCCCCAGGAGAAAGGACAGGGTGGAAGGTATGTTAACTTTGCAATCAAACCAGAATGACCCTCAATCTTTTGGAGGTTCATCTCTCTTGTAGGTGGGCCTTTTTTTTTTTTAACACTGTAGATGTTTTACTACTAGCATTAAATCACCTTATTCTTGTGTATATGTATGTGTATGAGTATGTGTTTGTGTTTGAGTGTGTGTGTGTGTGTGTGTGCGTGTTTATGTATGTGTAGGTGATTATAGACATAGATGTGGGTCTATATGTAGATGATATATATGTAGATGATGTATATGCACATTTTAAGAAATCAGGACTGCTAGTTGGGTTCTAAACACTTATTAGTAAAATTCCTAAGAATGAATAACTCACATGCTTGCCTTAAAAGACACTATGTGGAATTGGGAATATGTGGTAATGAGAATTATCTTCTGGTAATGAGAATTATGTTTTCAGTGTACAGGTTGTGGAATTTTCCCTAATTGAGACAGTGCTTATTTTACTGAGGGGTGAACATACTTATACATTATTCAAGTGGTTGAGCATTATTGCACTTTCTCTTTAAAAGTTGGTAATGTCCAGCCTCAATTAGGCTCTCAGTGATATTAAGAAATTACTTTTTGTTTAGACTGTTGCTATTTATTTTTGACCTATAATGTACTTTAACATTATAATCTTTTCTAATACACCACTCCATCTAATGTATTTCCTATCTAGTAATTTTAAAACAATAGAAATGAATTTCTTTAGTATTTTCTACCCACTTATTCCTGTGTGCTTTACCATTCCCTTCTTTCTTTGCACCATTTTTAGAAGAAAATATGTTCTTTTCTTTCTAACTCCAAGGAGATGTTTATCAGACTGTACCCTTATCTGTCTACCAATCAAGTCCTAGACTTTTGATATTGGGCAAGAAATTATTTATTTTAAAATGCTAAATTAATTTATTTTAAAATTTTAAATGCTGGGTAGTGGTGGAGCATGCCTTTAATCCTAGCACTTGGGAGGCAGAGGCAGGCGAATTTCTGAGTTTGAGGCCAGCCTGGTCTACAGAGTGTGTTCCACGACAGCCAGGGCTACACAGAGAAACCCTGTCTTGAAAACCTAAAAAAATAAAAGTAAATAAATAAATAAAAATAAAAAATGCCAGTTGATTGGACTATAGATAAACTAATACTAACTTTTGAGATATTTTTGGTAACTTATGTGCTAAGAAATCTTTATAAGGTTCATTAGTGTCAAAATGAAACATTCTAAACAAGTCAGAAAAGGTTTTCTGAGGGAGTCAGGACAGGAATAAAATGTTTCCTTTTTGATGGGTAAAAGCAGGCTATACTGGTCTTTCATGACTTGTCTTATAATTAAAAAAAAATTAGCATTTCTAGCTAAGAATTTCAATTTAATTTGAACAAACAACCGCTTTACCTAGTGATAATGGGACAACAGAGAGAAAGCACAGAGAACTTCTAAACTGAGTTATCCTAGGGTTTCCTATGGAGAAATTTGCATGGGCAAATTATACCAATATGTGTGTGCAGATTTTGCTTCTCAAATCCCTGTCTTTTCCTACCCTCTGTCCTCACAGGGGATCGGTATAAACTCTGCTATAGTGGAGGTGCATACAAGCCAGTTATACCCTTACAGTGTAGGTACAGAGTGGTCAGTTAAGCTCTTACAGAGAAGGTGCACAGGAGCCAAGTCCTATCTCAGACAATTACTCTCTCTTTCTGATCACAGATCAACACAGTATTAGTTGCCAACAATCAAAGAGACAATTTCAACATCCTTCTCCAATATAAACTTACTTCCGACACAACAGCTTGATATATTGTTTTCTGTGCTACTTTGTTTATTTCTCTGATCTATTAACATTTCCAAGATTCCTTTCATTCCTTTGCCTCAGAAGCATCACTTTTTCCATGATGTTCCAAAGTGTCTACAAGAGAAGCTGAGTACCTATGGAAGTGAAGTCTTTGAAACTCAAGAAAGAGACTAGAACTTCTCCCAAACAGGAAGGAAAAGGTCTAAGGTGAATGAGAACCACCTCTAGTTTTATAGCAGAGAGAAAAACAGCAGATGCAAAAGTTAATGTTTGGGATGATGATCTGAACTCTGTAAAACTGGACACCTACAGTTCTTTGAAGAGCTGGAAGTAGCATGTATCCAGTTAACTATAAGCCACTTGAAAATAGCTATGGCAAAGCAGTAATTTATTTTGAAATACTTCTGACTAGGGAGTGTACTATTCATGCCCATGCTAAAGTGAGGCCCTACATATAGCCAGGGACTTCATGCAGAGAACACAGGTTGAAATCCTATTAAAATGTAGGGTTGCTCAAGAACTGTTGGAAAGTATTCCCCAGCCAACACTTTTTTATTTGTGCTTCTGATTAACACCAAAGCATTCCATTTATGTTAATAGACTTTCAAGAGTGAGTTTTTCTGTTTTAGCAAAATTGACAGCTAATTTACCAGCATATTCGTAGCTGAAGCTTCTTTTGCTAAAAAACAGCATAAATGTGTAGAGCTTTTGTAAAATACTTAAGAAAATACCTGCTCTGTAGCCATGGGAAGAAAAAAAAATAATGTTTGTTATATGCCTTGGGATCCAGGCACTGGACTGGGAACAATGAATACAGGAGTAGCTGGGACTGGAATCTAAAATACTATGGTCAGGTTCCTGTGATGTTTGGTGCAACATGATATTAGGTCACTAACAGAGGCAGATAGGTGCCACCTCGTCAAAGACTGCAGAATGAGTCTGAGCTAACAACTTTCCAATTGATGAAATTTAATATGCATGTGAGAATGGTAAAGTAAAGCAAAGATATGATTATATTTTGATGCTTTCTCTTTTTGAGTGTTTGCAGCTATTGCTGATTCTTATTAATAGCAAAGTTTTGTTGGTTACCATTTCTCTATCATAAATGATTGATTTACGTTAGCTTATAGCAATTAATTAAATGGTTATCTCTGTCTGTTACTTGTCAATTACAGGAAAACCTGACCTGATGGATCCAAAGTGGCTAAGATGTGAAGCTTTGGGAGCCTCTATGGTTATAACTTGGCTTAAATATGTTCATCCAACAGAGACTCAAACAAGCCACTCGTCAACCTGGTATGTTGTCTACATATTTTTTTAATAATGTCTCTCACTGGTCTGGAATTTCCCAAGTAGGCTTTGCTAGCTATCCTGGGACCTCTGAAGATCTGACTGTTTTAGAATCCACAGCACTGGGACTGCAAGCATGTTTCTCCACATTTGGCTTTCTTTATGTGGATTCTACTGATCAAATGCAGGTTCTCATGCTTATTAGGCGTGGTGGTTTGAGTGTGCTTGGCCAGTGGGATGTGGCATTATTAGATGGCATGGCCTTATTGGAGGAGATGTAGCCTTATTGGAGGAGGCATGGCCTTCTTGGAGGAAGTGCATCACTATATAAGTTGACTTTGAGGTCTCCCATGCTCAGGCTCCACCCAGCGCATAAGGGAGCCTACTCCTGACTGACTGCAGAAGAGAGTCTCCTCCTAGCCACCTCCCGATCAAGATGTAGACCTCTCAGTTCCTTCAGCCCCATGTCTGCCTATACTCTGCCATGATTCCCACCAGAATGATACATATCTGCCTATACTCTGCCATGATTCCCACCAGGATGATAGTAGATTAAACCTCTGAAATGGTAAACCAGCCTCAATTAAGTGTTTGCCTCTATCAGAGTTGCCTTGATCATGGTAATGAAATCCTAACTAATCACTGGGCAAGCACATTAGCAGCTGACCTATCTCTCTCATCATTATTTTTCTGTGGGCCAGACCTGGGGCTCTGAGGGAGTCATAGAACTCTGTGTACATGTTTTGTATACTGTTAGGTGTTTTACAACTTACCTAAGATAATAGAGATGCAGCTGATTTCTAGTGGTTATATCATTGGGAAGCTTGGCGTGTATTACCCAATAGTTCAGACTCCTGCATCTTTGAGGCTAGAAAGACTAACTTTGCTCCCTTGGTTGGAAAGCTATCAATGGTAGGAGGATAAAGTAAGAATAGAGTAACACATAAATTCAAATGTGATAGTGACAACTACACCTCTTCAGAGAGTGATATAGGGCTAGTATGGCAGGCAGTACTCTCGGTTGGTTCTAAAAATTGCCTCCCCCTTCAGTACGTTTCCTTCTAGTCATTTATACACTAGCCTAGGTGCCAATGTGAAGAGGTTGTACAGCTGCAATTGGATTAAAAAATTGAAAATGGGACATTAAAATAGACTATACAGGAAGGACTATTTAGAACCCATGCAGACTGGCTGTGAATTAGCTGCCATTTATTATGTTATATTCTATAATATTAAACACACACACGCACACACACACACACACACATACACACACACACACACACACACACACACATATATATATATATATATATATATATATGGGATTCATTGATAATAATTATCTAGTTAGCCTCATAATTTAGTTAAATGTAACATTATAGTTTCCCAAGTAAATTATAGGCTTGATTCAACTCATTATTGGCAGAACTAGGGAATAAATTTTATAACCATAGCTTCAGTAAAAATAAGATATATATATATATATATATATATATATATATATATATATATATCATTCACAATGTGGCATACTGCTGAAATTTCCTGTTGTAGTAAGGCAGTCTATATACCACAGTTTATCTATGCTATAATTTAACAATGAGTTGTTTGTACCTCTAGGCCATCAAAAATAATGTTGTCACAAACACATAAGTTATTTCATACAGGCATTTGGAACTGGTACAAATACTTTTGAATAATTGTTGACCAGTATCTGAAAGTTTTAATCCTGATACAAAAAAAATTAACTGCCCTTTAGATCTACGTAATACTATCAAAGATCTTCAGGTCACAACAAGAGATGGTGGCAATTTCCTCACTATTAAATGCTAGGTTACTCATAACAACTATTTTATACTCTTCAGTATAATTTATCCATTTGATATTAATAAGCTAATAGAAAGTTCATCAAAGAATATAATGAATTAATAAGAACTGTGCTATCTTATTTTCACTATAGCTGTGGTTATAAAATTTATTCCCTAGTTCTTCCAGTAATGAGTTGATTCAAAACCATAATTTTCTAGTGTGATACTTACTTAAATTATGAGCTAACTAGATAATTATTATCAGTGAATCCTCCATGCTTGATTGAAAGAGAAAAATTTCCTCGAGTTTCCCATGTTTGTTTGTATATGTGTGCATGTGTGTGTGCGTGTGTGTGTGTGTGTGTGTGAGCGTGAGGGGGGAGAGGGAGGGAAGGAGGAAGGGGGAAAGAGATTATATATGTTTGTGTGTGATGTGTAATGTGTGTGCATGTCTTATGTCTCATGTGGACATATGGAGGCTATATGACACATAGGGACTTTCTCAATCACACTCCCTTCTTTGCTTGAGACAGGCTTCTTCCTGGACCTCGAGTTTGAGATTGGATAGAATGGCTATCCTTCAAGCCACAGTGATGGTCCTGTTTCTGTCTCCTTGGCATCAAGATCACAAGGTCATCTGTTACACCCTTACCAAATGAGCCATCTCAGGCCTGCCATTCACATTCCTGAACATCTTACAAGCAAAACAATAATTACCTCCATTTCCCCTGGGGGAAAAAAATCTTTTGAAAGATGTCTGTAAGTGAACAGCTTTGAGAAATGTAGTGTCTCTTTCTGGGACAATGGGAAACTTTTCTTATCTTTCAGGGTAATACAGATAAATCATTCTTCCAGATGAAACGTCTGATTTGCTTTTGTGCGTTATAAAAGATCCAAGTGTGTATGTTCTCAGTGGTGCAAAACCATCGCGCCTGTGACAATACCTGCTGTAGCAATAGGTACTATTCCATGGAACTTGGAACTAAGAGAACCACTCAGATGTACAAGAAAGAGTAGGAATACCACTGGCCTTCCAGATTCTCATTCCCTCTGCTAACTTTGGTGAAAAGTGTCAGAGAGACATTTAGCTGAAAATAGTTTAATATCTTGGACTTTTCAAATGCCTTGAGTGATTGATGGTGTCTTTTAGATGTTCTTTAGATTATAAAACAATTTTTCTTGAGAAGCAGCCAATATATTTTCCTTCATGATTTTTTTACAATTTATGATGAGATAATTTTTCCACATCAGATTTTGGGTGTACAACTTATTTGAAAAGTTCACATGGATAATTTTGTAACCTTCAAATACCTCAGCAAAAATCTTATCTTCTGCTTAATTTTACTGGTTCATTTGCTTATTGTTTATTTACTTACGTTGTGTGCATGCATGTCTGTGGGTAGGCATATGCGTGTGGAGGTCAGAGGACAACGATTTAGGAACTAGTTCTTTCCATCCACAATGTAGTTCTTGAGGACTGAACTAAAGTTGTCAGGTTTGGCACTAATAGCATTACTGTCTGAACCATTCTACTGACAGCAAACTATTTTCTTCCTCATATCAGGTGGGGAGTTTGACTTTTACTTCCACTCCCATCTTTAACCTTTGCTGTCCATCTACAAATAAGCAGTCGATGAGAACATTACATTGGCATCAACCTCTTTAGATGATAAGAACTATCAAGAGATTCTGGAAACTTCCCTAATATTAATCACTAGATTAATTTTAACAACTATGAGGAAAAATAAAGGAATAATAATAAAAGAATGTACATTGCTCATTCACAAATACTTGCCAAAGTTTTGAGGTAAAAAAAAATACTGTTTCACAACTTACCTTCACGGCTAATTACAGAAATCAAAATGTTTGCCTTATATATCCCTTTGAAATGATCGTGTTCTTTGGTAAGACATTACTAACTTTTATTCCAATACTTACTCTCAGAAAGCTATTCCAAACTTAAGGAAAGTAAGAAGTCTGAAAGAGGTGACTTAAACATTGGTCCAACACTTGAGTTCAGCAGCAAGGTCTTAAATGGTTCTCTTGAAATTTCTATACTCATCCAAAGAATCTTGAAAAAGATTTAGAACCTGGTAATTTGATGACTCTATAGCAAGAGTCACTTTGCCCCTCTACTTATTAGGATACACAATTAGGTAATAAGTGTGCCATACAAGTACACAGTCAGTTTTCCTCCAGATCTAGTTAACAGTATTAAAAAGTTGAACTGTGTTTGAAATGCCTGGTCTACACTCAGGCTGGTAATAAAAATACCTGACTGGAAGTTTTGTTTTGTTTAGCATTAGTTAGACTTCGAATCTACTTAGCACTTGCTCTTCTAGCATCCCCAAAGTATAGCAGTTTATGAATAATTCTGAAGGAAAAGAAAATTGTAAAACATTTCAAGGCTTTGGCTAATATGTAAAACAAACTAACCGTTCAGTATAAGTTATGGGTCATCTGTAAACCATAAAGTTAACTAGTTTTTGGGTTTTGTGTGGTTTCTGTGTTTTACTGGGGGAAAATATTAAGATGATAGTATTCTAAAAGGGAAACATTGAGGAGACAAAGGCAGAGACACAGAGACATGGAGCGACAATGAGGATTAACTGTGCAAGCCAAGCTTTCTCAACTTCTCCATTCACCAGGGTCCTTCTGTCCTCCACAGATACTTGCCCATTGCTTTACAGGATTTCTCATATTTGTCAACGACGGTGTATGTTGTGACTCCTTATGAATCTGGTGATTAAGCTATACTTTCTCTTACATTTTTTACCAACCCATAGAAGACTCCAAGTCAAACAGAACTGCTCAAAATACTGAAGGAAATATTGGTGAGGTCAGAAGGCCGGTAGAGAGAAGGTTTTGGTATGAACAGGATTCAGATTCACGGCTGGCCAATGAATTGGGGAGGATCACCCCAGTGTACAGATCTCAAGAGCCTCTTTCTTGTTCCTTCACTCACCACCCATGCTCTCAGTGGTGTCTGAATGGGCAGGAGTTCTGCATTAAGCATATTCTTGAAGAAAAGGATGTATCCTTCAAACAATGTAGTTACGTTTTGAGGAAGAATAGGAAAGGGTGCCCCAATGTTGCCCCAAAGCCCGAGAAGAAAGATGGGGTGTCTTTCTATGCGGGACATGCTCGAAGGTTTGCCCTAGCACTTCATGCTCAAATGAAGAAGAGCAACCCAGGAGCTATGGGTGAAATCCTCTTGTGCCAGCTGAGCTCATATGCTAAAACTGAACCTGTCTCGCAGACCCCGAAGAGTAGCCAAAGCGAAGCAAGCTCCCCGGGTACTGGATGAAGACAACTGGAGTGATGGGGACCAGGAACCTGTTATTGTGGATCGGACATGGAGAGGTGTAGGTGAAAGAATAGACAGTGATCGAGAAGGTCCCCTAAAACATGCTGGTGTCTATGCAGCTGAAGAAGTGCTCTTATGAGAGAAAAGAGAATTCGTTTGCAATCTTTGTACACTCATCAGTTTAAAGGACTGCAACAACTGCTTAAAGAGAAGACGTGCCTCTATTTTCATAATCAGCAAGTGTAACACAAAGCTTTAGGTAGTAGTCTCCTGACTGGCCCTGCGGGAGTTTTGGCCAAAGAGAGAATTTAAAGCTACTAAAATGTCTTAAGTGATACTGACAGCACAATGGAGCAGAAGCCTTACTATAAAGGCAGCTGAAGGAATGCAGAACGATGGCCATACATGGGGCTGCTCACCAGGCTCTTACCACTCATTCCAGTCAGAGGTGCGTAGCCTTTGTGGATAATGTTCGCTGCTCCAATCAGGCTCTTCCGAGGAACAGACACTGCCTAACCCATATCTGCCAGGATACAAATCAGGTTCTCTTCAAATGTTGCCAGGAATCTGAAGAGGTACCCTGCAACAAACCAGTTCCTGTAAGCCTTTCTGAGGATCCCTGCTGTCCACTGTATTTCCAGTTGTCTCCTCAGATCTATAAACCTGAGCGGGACTTGGGTGTTGTGGGTGATGGGATGCCATACCCTCTGTCGCCCTTGCTTTTTGACCCTTCACTAACTCTTGAAAATCATTCAGTCACAGGAACTGCCAGAGGCCCAGGACAGATGCAGTTGACTGGGGCTGGGTGCAGATCCCAGGGACTTCAAAATATAGAGTGTGTGCACCATTCCCTCAGCGTGGATTGTCTACTGCAGATGGAAAACCAGAACCCACTTCTATCAGTTGACAATTCATTCTGGGAATTGTTTGCCTTTGGATTTGAACTTTCCATTCTTTAGACAAGCATATCTCTGTTCATCTCTCACTGTTTCCTTCAGGGCTTTAGAGCACTATAGACAAACATAATCCAAGTTTGTGCAGAATGGATCTTTGGTGTTTAAGTTTTGGGACATTTTTTGCAAGGAAGAGTGTAAGGCAATCCCCGCCTTTGGGATGCAATGCATATTGGGGACTGTGCCTCAGAGAAAGACATTTCTGTAATGGCACTTGCTAAGTCATGGGCAGAAATCCACATGGATGTCTAGGCGGGGATGTGCTCAAGAACGGTGTTCTTCAGGTGTTGGTTGTTAGTGTCTGGCTAGCTGTATCTAAAGGCTTGTATCTAAGCCTTTCCTCTGCTCCACATAATTGGGCAATATAAACCCCTTTTCCTAGTGAATTTAGACTGAGAAAAGCGCCCCACAGGTCTCAGCTCTCCTCATTCTTGCTTTGAACTAGTGGACATATCTGTGGTGGATCCTCCATGTAAAATGTAGTGAAATTACTGTATATCGTTTCTATTAAATGTTAAAATGTTATGAAAATGTAAAAAAAGAATATCGGCTTGTCTTTCATTTCTTCCACATCCATAAGAGCATAAAGATTATAAGTCATAAATCTAAAAGGAAAACTACTCATTATGGCAGACAACTTGAAGGGGGAGGTGTTTTTCTGCTGTAAAAGCCAACTCCTTCCATTTTATCTTTTCCCAGTCTGAGGAAGTGATGACTTAAATGGACTCTCAGCTTACACAGTTTATCAGCATATCTTTACAGCTGTGAACAGGCTGGCCCTCCATCACTTTAATTTCCCTTTACTCCTATATCAAGGAGGCAAAGGGAGCTGATGAAGCTAAGTTACCAGAGTATTTCTTTTTTGTGGGTGTACTGGATAGCTTTGTGTCAACTTGACACAGCTGGAGTTATCACAGAGAAAGGAGCTTCAGTTGGGGAAATGCATCCATGAGATCCAGCTGTACGGCATTTTCTCAATTAGTGATCAAGGGGGAAGGTTCCCTTGTGGGTGGTGCCATCTCTGGGCTGGTAGTCTTGGGTTCTATAAGAGAGTGGACTGAGCAAGCCAGGATAGGCAAGCCAGT
>NC_034608.1:69609914-69623877 GCF_900095145.1 Mus pahari
GAGAGGAGAGAGAGAGACAGAGAGAGACAGAGACAGAGAGAGAGAAGAGAGAGACAGAGAAGAGAGAGAGAGAAGAGAGAGAGAGAGGAGAGAGGGGGAGGGAGAGGGAGAGGGAGAGAGAGAGAGAGAGAGAGAGAGAGAGAGAGACTGTTTTACAAAGGTAAGTGGCAGATAGTAGCAAGACACAGGTGAAGACAAAATGAGCCAGAGAATGAGAAGGAACCAGAATATCGGAACAAATTGCCAAAGTTAATATGAAGCCAAGCAGAGCAATTCATTGAAATTGACTTAGTCAGCTTGGAAGAAAGATTGTACGGAGGCTAGAATCATCCAGTTTGAGGTCTAGGGATAGTTAGAACACAGAAAGAAATATTCTGAGTTCAGTGTGAGCCATGTATGTGCACAGCTTGTGTATGGTCGGAACCTCATCCTTCCATATGAGGAAATAAAAGCAAAATTTATAATCCTGACCCTAAATAGATAAATACTGAAATATCAAATTACTCAAACTGAAGGCATCTTCATTACTTGACTTCAGATTATATCACAAGCTATAATAATCAACTTGTATCGTCCTGATAGTATAAGGGTCCGTGATTCATGAAGAATAATATCCCAGACTCAAATAGTGTGCAACAGCAAAGAGTCTTTACTCTGCAGAGAACATTTATGCAGGTGTCTACCATGTATTGGCATGGAAGACAGAGGTGTAGACTTTTCAGGGTCAGTTTAAAGCCTGTTAGGGTAGGAATGGGTGATTTTTACCTTTCTTTCCCTTGATTGGTTGGCTCTATCTCCATGGCTATAGGTCTTTTTGTGATTGGTTAAGGCTCTGGGGGACTTGTGGGACTTTTGCTGAGTAACTATACTTGGCTCAAACTAGGTGGTAGGGCAGCTTTCTGATTGGCTGCCCGTTGGGAGAGGGGGCATGTTTTTTTTTTCCTGGAATTGGCTTGTTTTGGACTTTTCCAGTTCCGGGAAACTGAAACATCGGCCAAGTCTCCCAAAGTACTGGTTTCCAGCCTGTCATTGAGTCACCTTGGCTCTGACTAACTCAGGCCTCTCAGTAGAGGAACAAATGCATACACCAATAGAGCAAAATGGAGAGGCAACAAAAGAACACACAATTATCGTCCAATTCATCTTCTAGAATGATTCTGTGAACACAAAATATGGGAAGGATATACTCTTCAATAAATGGTGAATTTAAAAAAACTATTGCTTCCAGGTCAGTACCAGCTGAATTTCTCCATGTTCTATGATTCAAATATGTGTTCTCCTAAGCAAAAGGATCTTACTGACAAGTTCTGGAGTATCATCAAGAACATTGGCAATAGCTTGTAAGATTTGGTCTCTATTGGAATTTATTGACCAACAACACCCAAAGAAGCAATTCATTTATTGCATGGTGGTTTTATATATTAGCCTTTGCTGTCTAGTACAGGTGTTGCCCCATTATTGATTAACTAGCTCAGTGTGAGCTCTTTTAAAGATATATTTATGCATTATATACCTTTGTAGTACACACACATATATTCATGCATATCATGTGGTAGTAATTTTCTGATCTCCATGAGTATTACAAATGAAACACACATATGTAAAGATTCACAGTTAAAATTCAAAAATGAGATAAAACAATGTTTGTCTTTTAGGGTCTGGGTTTTCTGATTCAGGGTGATTGATTCCAGTTCTATCCATTTGACTGCAAGTTCCTTAATTTCTTTTTTCTTAATAGTTGAATAATAAATAGTTCATTATATAAATGTACTATAGTTTCATCATCCATTCATCAGTTGGTAGCATCTAGTCTTTTTCCATCTCCTGGCTTTTGTTGGGAATAGAACAGTAATGAACATGGAACAGGAGGGTAACACTAATCTTTTGGATATATACCCAAGATGGGATAGCTGGATCAAGTTATGGGTGTATTCCTAGCTTTCTGGGAACAGATGCACTGATTTACACAGCCACTGCACCAATTTACAACCTGTCAGTAGTGAATATATGTTCCTCTTTCACCACTTTCATTCTGACATTTTAATCTTTTTCCTTTTCTTTTTTTTTCTTTTAAAATGTATCTTAACTCTGAACTGGATAAGAAGAAACCTCAAAGTACTTTTAAATTTTCATTTCCCTGATGACTTAAGATGTTGAACATTTCTTGTAAAGTGTTTCATCAGTCATTTGTATTTCATGTTTTCAAAACCTTCTGATTAGTTCCATGCCTTTTGTTTTTTCTTTTAGCATCATTATCATATCAAATGAGATACTCAGAGACACCAAGTTGGGAGAGGGATGTGCTGTTGGGGTCTGTGGGGAGTTGGAGAGACAATGTGATGGGTAGATATAACACACACACACACACACACACACACACACACACACACACAGAGGTATAAAATTCTCCTAAAATTAAGTATTTTAATAAAAGTAATTCAACATGGATTAACAATATAACTAAAATACCCTAAACATTAAAATTGCTAAAGAAAATACAGAGAGCGAGATGAATTTTGAATACAAGCAATAAAAGCATGAGCAGAAAAATGTCTTAAAGCAATGAGAGAACCTTCTGCCCAGTACAGGAAGTAAAAACAAAGAAAGCTGAGTGGTAAGGGGGCCACACTTTTAATCCCAGCACTTGGGAGGCAGAGGCAGGGGATCGCCAAGTTAGAGGTCAGCTAAGTTTACAGATTAAGTTCTAGGATAGTCAGAGTTAGAGGGGAACCCTGTAAAATAATAAAATAAAATAAAATGTATGTGTGTGTATGTGTGTGTATGTGTGTGTATGTATATGTATGTGTGTATGTATGTGTATGCATGTGTGTATATGTATGTGTATGTGTGTGTATGTGTATGTGTGTGTGTGTGTGTATGTGTGTGTATGTGTGTGTGTGTATGTGTGTATGTGTGTGTGTGTTCTTTATTGCAGTGCTGGATATCAAGCATGAGTCTTAAACATACAAGACAAAATATCTACCATGATATCCATACTGACCGTTAAGTCCCTAAATGCCTAACTTTGTATAAATATAGCAAATGGGAACATAGAGAAGGACATTTTAAATATTAAAATGTCCAAGGTTTATAATGTATACAGATATCATGACTGCCGAACCTGTCTTGAGGCTTAGTCTCTGTCCCACTTACATCATTTCGGAGATACTAAGGCAAAATATTGTGTATTGTTACCTGTCAGAAGCAAAAGTTTCTCAAATATTATTCAGAGATAACAGCTGAGAATTACAAACAGGGTTTCAAGCAAACAGGTTTTCATTCTAAATACTTATCACTAAATTAATAAAAGCATGTCCCCAGCAATAAGAGAGTCAAATAGTAGCATGTCTATTTGGAGGGGAACGACTGTCTTTCTCTTGTTGGAGATAATACTTTACTTTGTTAATTTATCATAATTTAGATCTTTGCTCATGATCTTAAAGGTTCTTGAGTTTACAAGTTCTTATCAACAGACTCAGTCGACAATTCTGAGAAAGCTGTGGAAGCAAACTCTTTTTTTGTTTGTTTGTTTTTGGTTTTGTTTGTTTTTTTTTTCGAGACAGGGTTTCTCTGTGTAGCCCTGGCTGCCCTGGAACTCGCTTTGTAGAGACCAGGCTAGCCTTGAACTCAGAAATCTGCCTGCCTCTGCCTCCCGAGTGCTGGGATTAAAGGCGCGTGCCACCATGCCTGTTGGAAACAACTCTTAGTAGTGGGTTTACACTAATTAAAGCTAGAACGTGCCATCTTCATCCCAAGACCACTTTGGCCTGTGTAGGATTTAGCCCAGGAAAAGTTCTCGCGTGATTCTTAGTCATATATTGGCAAAAGAGAGACACCCACATGCTTACGGAGTGAAACCAGATGGAAAAGTTGATTCCTTGTTACAGCAACTCCAGTGGCTTCACCCCCAAGGGTTTTCCTATGTGGAGACCTGAGGTCCCCCTGCCTAGAAAGTCACATAGTAAAGGTCCCTCTGCACAAAGAGAACTTTAGACTTGAAAGAAGTAATTTCCACACATTAAAGCTCTTTTGTTGTTGAATGTCCTCAAGAAAGTACTTTGTGAAAAAAAAAAGAAAGAAAAACTAAAACTAAAAAGCAAAACAAAACTGGTTTTAAATATTTTGCATCCCATTGCTAGTAGAGATGAAGAATGCAAACAACACATTTTAGCATATTTTTACACTTTCCCAATTGTCACTTGACAGATGCACTCAAGAATCCATAAAGCCTGAATAAAAATAAATTCCTTTGGGCTTATAATGAATTTTAGTATCAATAAACATAGCAGGAAGAGAATAAATCCTCGGCCGAGCCCTATTACTGAATCGCGTGCACAGCTCTGTAGGAGTTACCAAAATTCCTTAGAAAATGGACTGAATAAAACTAATTACTGTTTTTAGTAAAACAAACTCTATGAATGATAGTATTCCAATAGCAGCGATTTCCTCCCCTCAGAAATCCTGGAAGTTTTTTAAAAGCAGAGTGATGGCAGCCATGCTTTTAAAACTCATCTTTAAGAATCCGATTTTTGCTAGGTGGTTTCTCATAAACAGCGTTAGCTTTAAAGGCCTTCTGGGTGCTTGCTTTAAAATGTGTGACTTAGAGTAAATTTGACAGTTTGGAGAAACATAGGAACTCGAGGAGAATTAAATTTACAAAGGTTTCTTCTGACATTTCCAGCTTTTCTTGTTCCTTTTCCCATCTCTGTTGTGACCAGCAGTACCCAGCCAGTTGCAGAGTTCTTCCTTCTCCTCATCAACGCCTGACCATTGGATTTTAAAATGGTGCCACTTCACATTCATTTGTATTCGATGAGCCAAGCATTTAAGAAAAGACCAACATTTTCTTAAGAGAAACTCTTCTCCATCTTTTAGCTTCCTCGCTTACCCAAAGATAAAATAAGCTTATCTTTGACATTAATTGCCTTAAGAGTAAAACTAGATTTTTTCGAGCCGGGCGGTGGTGGCGCACGCCTTTAATCCCAGCACTCAGGAGGCAGAGGCAGGTGGATTTCTGAGTTCGAGGTCAGCCTGGTCTACAAAGTGAGTTCCAGGACAGCCAGNGAGGCAGAGGCAGGTGGATTTCTGAGTTCGAGGTCAGCCTGGTCTACAAAGTGAGTTCCAGGACAGCCAGAGCTATACAGAGAAACCCTGTCTCGAAAATCTTAATCATTTTGAAGGTTGTGAAAAATCTATATATATTCCAATTTTAATCTATGGAAAACTTAAATAGGTGATAACATGGTAACAGGAGTGGCATTAGAACTTGTAATCTTAGTTTGAAGCCAACCTTGGCCATCATGAATTAGGGGAAGAGTATAGAAAGCATGCCCATGAGGCCTTGGAGAGAGGAAAGGGAAGAGAAAATGCTATAATTATATGATGATATCAAAAATAAAAATGTCATTTTGTTTAAGGAAAACCCTTTTTTCATAAAACAGTACAAGTCTAGAGAATGAAGAAGTGTGGAAACACCAATCATTGAGTTATTTTCCTGAAAACTTTGACTAGATTTTCATGTTTTCCATTTCCATGCTCAAGGTTGGACCAGGCAACCTGGAAGGAGGAAAAGGGATCCAGAAGCAGGCAAAAGAATCAGAAACATCAAGGTAACTTTTTATCCCACTTCAATTAAAACCAGGGTTTCCTACAGTTTGCACAATCAAGGCAATTGGTACCTTAATTTATTTCAAATAATTTAGCTTTCCAGGCGCATAGTATTTGATCATTATTCCAGTTAATAGGTTAAAAACTAACTTTATTCTCAGATAAACTATTGGCAATTAAGGGCTTTATATCACTTGTCACTAGGCTTTATATTATCGACCCAAACTGTGTGACAGAGGAAGAAAAGATAGTGCTCTCTTCCTACTGTATCTTCTTGCCAGGAGATTCACAAGCAAGCCCTCCCTGGTAGTAAAAGGGGCTGCTGCTGCTGTATTATATGATGGTCCTTATCCTGGGACCCTAAGTCATGATGCAACTGCTACTAAAAATTCACTGTAAAGCTTTTAAAAATATCTATCATATGACTCTCAAATATCTTATTTTACAACAGGAACTGGCATCTATAAAGTGTTCAAATGTATTATAGCTCAAAAACAAATGTAAGCATGTTTAATTGTAGTTGTTTGTGTCACATAGCCTTGTGTGAAAACTAATGAACATAATGGTAGGAATACATTATCTAATCAATGAATACTCAGTTATAGTTGGATGGAAGAAAACAATAGGATATGTGCTATATAGTAGATTAACTATACACAATGATAATTCAATGTACATCCCAAATATCAAGAAGAATATTTTAACACATTCATCACAAATGCAAAAAACATGAAGATATTGCTGTGTTTAACCTAATTTAAACATATAGTCTGAATATGCATGGAAATACCACATGTTAATATGTATATATTACTTATAGGTATTTACTACTTATTACACAATTTAAATTTCAAATATTACCTAGTGTGGGTCTTCCTTCACTGCTTCTTCTCAGACTCTTCAATTTTAATTTGCTTTGAATTACATTGAGATTGTATTAATTGATGGATAGTATTAACATCTAAGTGTTTCATATCACATAAAAATTGTTAATGCCTTAACAATTGAATCATGATTATAAAATAATTTTCTTATTTATTTATATAAATATCTGGAGTTGGATATTTTAGCATTGCTTAATAGGAGGTTAAGAACTTTTTAAAAAGTTAATACTTCACTCTACAGTGAATTTTAACTTATTGACCAAGGGAGTCCAGAAGATCCATAAAAAATATGGGCTGTTTAACAAGCAAACAAAATATTAAAATATCTGCCATTCAAGGCTTACAATTTTGTGTGTAATAATTGTTTGTATATAAAGAAGTTTATGGTCTCCAGGAAGCCTTCATTGGCAATGGAAATGATGCTCCTTGATTATCCTACCAGAAAAGTTAACGTACTTCTTTTTCTCCGAATATACAAAGAAAGAAGCACTCTTACACATTTTAGGGAAAACGACTAGCTACACAATGAAATCAGCGAACGTAGTATTAGAAACTGATTCTCCCATGGCCTCCACCCTTCTCTTGGCCTTTGCAACTGTAGGATCAAATGCATACCTATCAGTACTCAGGATGCAGCTGTCTGGCAAGAGGGCAGGTCTGTTTTCCCAGTCTACGGAGGCTGTAACATTTAATTTTCAAAAACAGTATTCCTGCTTCAGAATTACTAACACAATTACTCCCCTTGAGAATGTTTGGAGGAGGTCTTACTATAAAAATGCAGTGACCGCAGGAGCAAAGGTTCAGAACAAGTGGGGAGATTAAGAAAAGATGTTAAAGTTACCTTTTACAATGATATCTTAGTAGCAGACAGGGGACAGAACAGGCAGCAGGGGCTACTTTTGATGTGGCATAAATAAACCTTCATGTCTGCCTGCAGTGGCAGAGGGAAGGGGCAATTGTAGCAGCTGTGGGAAGCTATTACTTTGCCTGAGATGCAGAGAAACAGAAGACTTTCAGCTAATAGAGCCTGTTGGGTCAGCTGCCAAAGTTAGAACCACACACTGTATCCTGTGGAAGTGGCAGCCATGGAAATGGCTCAAGTTAACATCCCAGGAGGGGAGAAGATAACAGAAGCAATTCTCACTTTCACTCCCCTGCCATACACTCTGTGTGAAAATATCCACAAGGCAGCATTTGCCTTCATCCTCAGGAGATGTTTTTCCTTTCCTTTTTACATCATTCGCCTTATTTCTTTTTAGGGGGGCTTCTCTATTATTTCAGTGAATATGCCTTTCAGTGTGCAGATGTAACTTATTGGAGTCTAACATTAGTTAATATCTTCATTCTTTTCCAAAACAGCACACTTTCAACTCTCCTGTCTTTAGCATTATTTTTAAAATGATTTCTAAGTCCTTTCATACTTCACACAATATTGGCGCTGCTTTCTGTACTGTAGTGATAACAGGAAAGCACATACTCACTACATTCCACCCAGTCTTTTGAATCCTCCCCGGTTCTTTTCACTGTCCTCTTGATCCCATAAAGATGGTGACATCAATATCACCATCACGAAATGGGGAAAACAAGAGAAAATAATTTAACTAGTTTACTCATGGTCATACCAGCTAAGTGACTGATTATCAAGAGAAGGTGGTGTTGAGAATTAGCTTACAGTGTTCCAAAGCCTTGACCTCCGAATGCTTTTCCATGTATTTGCAATATCTTAGCCTGCGTGTGCAGAGCAAGTCATCCTACCTGTCTCCCTCAATCTTTTTCTTTCTATAAAATTTATTACATGTGGACTTTTTCATCAGAAACCTCAGTTTTAATTACTTTGAAATGTCTGGTTTCATTCATTCTTGAAAAGGACAATTTTTGTTGGTTATAAATTACAGGCTGCTATCTTTCAACATGTCAAAGATGTCTCATTATGTCTAAGCTTTTGTTGCATACACAGAAGCCGGTCACTGATCTATTTAATCATTGTTTTGTTAATAATTATAATTTTGGTTTGAAGACTTTAAATATTGCCTTTGTCTTTGGTATATTATAATCCACTACCAAATGTTTACACATGTATTTACTTTACAAACAGTTTTGATTTATTTTGATGCTGTATTCATCATTTTTAAATTATTGGGCTTCTTGGATCTTCATTCGATCTCTTCAGAGTTGTGAAAAATTCTTTCTATTGTGCTTCTTTCCCTGTAAATTCTATCTTAGCCTTCTCCATATTACAATTCTCTATCATTCATTTCATTCTTTTCTTACACTTTTATGAATGCTAAATATGTTCTTTGGTTTAAGGTTAATAAAAATTCTTATATTTTACCTCTTTGGATTTCTTTTATTTTCTCTCAATCTTTTGTTCTTAATTATTATTCTAATGATTCTTATACTATTATAGAATATCTATGAATTATGTCAGTGATAGTTTTAAAGGCTAGTTCTTTCATTTTTGGTGCTGTTTGTGATATCTGATTTGTATTGTGACTGTGTTTTAAATTTTACTAGGCTGTGCTCAGTTTGCCCTGAAGCTTTCATTGGGTGTTTATATACATGTTCATTTGTGTGTCTGTACAGGCTCTGGAGGTTGATGAGGAATATCTTCCTCAATTGCTCTCTTCATTATTTTTAGAGACATTGAACCCAGACTCTCACAAGCAATGTCCACGGGTCCTTCTCTTTTCACTTCCTATTCAGCTCTAGGATGGCAAGACTGTGTTCTGTGCTCAGCTTTTTATGTGTGTAGTAGGCATTTAAAACTGGGTCTTCGTGTTTGAGCAATAAGACACTTTATAGACTGACCCATTTCACATCTGACTTGAGACTTGCTCCTCGTTGTGTCCTGATTTCTAAGATGTTCTCCAGAGCATTTGTACATTTCTTCTGTTGAGTAGTGTTCACAAGGAAGCAGTCAATGAGATAGCTTTAGTTTGTATGCTCAGTTAGTTTGTTCACTCAGGTAGTGTGAACCCAAGCTGCCAACAGCTTGATCTTTATGTGTTATCAAGGGAATGTGCTTCCTCCTGCTCAATAGAAACATCATGGGGAAAGAATGTTTTTTTATTCTCCCCCACTTTTTGTGATGGAAAAATGAAATTATTTCTAATTTCTCCTTACTCTCTGGTTGTAGGCCCTATAAAATACCAAGATTAATGGATAGTGATACTTCTAGGGAAAAAAAAACAAAATATGTGATAACTAGTGTTCAATTCCTTTGGTTTATACAAATCAACTTAAAGTTTCTTTGTGCTCATAAAGTCACCCTGATCTTAGTATCCCTTACTTTCATCCTAAAATACAGATAGAAAACATTTTTCATTTAGAAAATAAAATCATATTAAGGACATTATGTTCCAGAATATCCTATAGTGTTGCCAAGAAGAGAAAAGTGTTGCATTTCCTGTAGATTATACTAGCACACATTATATCATAGCCAAGGGAACTTGAACCAATTTATGTTTCAAAGTCAATTGTTTCTTTTTTCTATTTACTTTATAACAGGTCTGCTCTTATTTGAATGAGAGTCAGTACAAACTGTACATATTCTGAAGTTATTGGAAGAACCTGTCTATTTGTCTGTTAATTTATTGATGGTAAGAGAACCAAACACAAACCATCCATTCCGGACAAATAACTATAAATTTTGAGCTCCAAACTTAGTTTTAAGATTCCCCCAAAAAAGAAACATGAAGACAAGGAAAGTGATAATTTTTGGTTTCTTTGGTGACTCAGTTGTGCCATGTGATATTTTCCTGGAAGCTGTCTTATGAAAGGATGTTTTGTTGAAGCAGACACATGAGAGG
Organism: Mus pahari; assembly: GCF_900095145.1. Classification (NCBI taxonomy): domain Eukaryota; kingdom Metazoa; phylum Chordata; class Mammalia; order Rodentia; family Muridae; genus Mus; species Mus pahari. The sequence continues at coordinate 69,620,215 of NC_034608.1, forward strand.
ATGTTTGGCTCCGAAGCAGATACGTCCTAGAGGATGTTAGCTAAGAACAGACATGTGGTATTTTCCTGGAAGCTGTCTGATGAAAAAGGCATCCGATGTTTTGCTGGAATAGATCCTTGACGGGACACATAATCTTTGCAAAGAGTCTAAGTATAATCCAAGAGATAGTAGACGACTCTCTGGCATTGGATCACCTTGCTTTCTTTACAGATCTTCAATTGTTGTGACTCTGTAGAGAGAAATGCACCAAAGAACTGCTTCTTGCTGCTGTAGCAGACTCATGCCCGTAGTGGAGCCTCATAGTGTTTTTGTATCTAGCCACTGCTGCTGATTCAATAGGACTGAATTTCTAACAGTAAAGACTGGAATCACCCCCAAAGAACTACTTCCAAACAAGTCCATATCCCCTTTGTCATAGTGACATCTTCTTTCCATACCTTTGTTCAGTAGACTCTAAGGGAGGTTGAAGTGTTTAAGAACCCTTGTTAAAGTAGATTTTGGAAAAATCTAAGCCTACAGATGAGTGCTGTGTTTGGCTTAAAATGTCACTCCAAATTTAGATTTTATAATTGAACCTCAACCCTAATAAGCACTAAGAATTTAATACACCTAGAAACAGACACATATTACTAATATAGAATTTTTATAGCTATTGATTTTCTGGTCCCATTTTTATTAAGAATTAGATGCCTTTTGTGTATTTATTTTAAAAACATGCCTGATTTATCAAATTTTCCTAAATGTTCTCTCAATAAAATACATCTTTATTATTTCCATATATAATATCACTTCAGTCTCAGACTATTTCTACTGGTGAGCACAGTAGAATGCTCTTACATGACTCTTACATGTCTATTTTTTGCCACTATAATGAAATACCTGGTATGATTAACTGACCACGGGAAAAGGTTAACTTAGCTCACAGTTCTTGAGGTAAAAGTCTAAAAATTTGGGTAGGCTTATCTCTTGAAACCTCTGATAGGGGTGGCACATGACAATGAAAAGTATCTTATGACAGAGCAAATGGCTTACCAAGCCTGTAAAACAGATGTACCACTTTGGGATTAAGCTTTTCATGCACAGGATTTTTTAACATATAAACTATACTAAATATATTGAAATTCATGTATAAACTGAGAAGAGGCAGAAAAATCTATACATACTTAAGGTGGTGAGAAAGTATTGCCCACAAAAGCAGCTCTACAGCCAGTAACACCTATCTGTCTCGTGTAGCCTTTAGTTTTGGGCTCTAATGGACAAAAAGTAATTTAGAATCAAAACAATTTTTGAATTTTTATTTCCAAAATGAGCAAGAACCCTAGAACATGTTGTTTGGGAAAAGCATAAACTAGGGGAAAAAAAAAATAAACAAAAGCTACTGCCAACCAAGTGCCAAGGTAAAATCGATAAGATAGACTCCAATACACTAAAGATTACAATGTTTCCTCTTCTAATTTTATAGCTTGCTTTCACATGGGGCTGAAGCTTAGAAGTCAAAGGTTTACAATCTTGATGTACACTTCCTTGAGGGATAAAATCTTTGAGCAACTTACATATATTCTCGGTGTTATAGTTTTCTCATTAGTACAGTGAATAAAGAGAGTATGAGATCCTGATGAGTCTAAATCTACTGCTATGGATTCATAACAGTTAACTGTACACAGCACACGGTATCACAATCTCTTCTGTTGCTGTGACAAAATATCCAAAGACAGCTTCCAAGGAGACAGGGTTCACAGCTCACAGTTCAACTCTGTCCAGCTCACAGTTCAAGGTTACATTCCACCATGGCATGACAACCCGAGGCATCGGGAACTTGCAACCACTCACTTGGTCATAAAAGCATTCACAATCAGGAAGCGGAAAGCAATGATTACATGTGCTTAGCTGACTTTCGATAATCTCATGCTGTCTGGAACCCCTGCCCTTGGAATGGTTCTACCCACTTTTAAGATGGAGTTTTCCATGTCAATTAACCTAATCAAAATAATCCCTTTTAGACATGCTCTGATACTAATTCTAACAGGTGTAAATGGAGGTCTGTTTCTCAGATGATTCTAGATCCCTTCAAGTTGACAAGACAAACTATTACATATAGCATGCAAGTAAATGAAGCATTGCTATTAGTATTATATTCATCTAAGACACTATTATAAATTGGCTAAGAACCCAGGTTACATGACTCAGTTACTTTATCTAATGATGACCATGTAGTTGGCACAAGGTAATGTGTCTGAGATTATCTTTGGGTCTGTTAGTTAGGTTGAATTGATCTTTGCATGGTAGGCAAACTCAAAGATCTAAGGCTAATAGTTGATGGAAACTAAGTTCCTTGCAATTTGTTAGGCAATTTGGTCAGAAAACCCAAGGGTACCATGAGAGATGAAGACATTATTTTCTCTCTTTTCCATAGTTTCTAATATTTACCTGAAAGTTTGTTCTCCTAAAGTTATATAAATAGCCTAGTCTTACAAACAAACAAACAAAAAAACAAACCATACATAACAAAAGAACTTCTTTTTTTCTCTAAACTATTTCAAATGACTTGGCTTTAGTTTAAACTATTTAATATAATTATGATTATTATACTACCAATTTTTATGCAATGGAAATCCTTTGCAACATAGATGTAAATAAAAGAATGTAAGTTTTTGCTTTGGTTGCTACATTACCAAATCACTCTTTTAGGGCCAGAGTGAGCAGTAGACATTTGTGAAAAAATGTGCTAAGACAGCACTTTCTGACTACATCATAGGTCTGTTGGTTATCTGAATCTCAAGATATTTTAGCCATTAATAAAATTCAGAGATAAAAACTCTGAAACAGAGATACTAATACCTTGAATAATTAGGATTCCTTTCTATAAAAAGATCAGTTAAGGTAATTTTATAATGTGAATTAGAACTAGAAAAAAATAAGAAAATTGGCATCGGAATACCTTTGAATAATTATATAAATTAATAATATAACATAAAATAATTATACAAAAAGTATATATACTACTGGCAAAAGATACGAAATAATTTATAATATGTAAATTTAATTTATAAAGCACATCTAATGACTCTGTGAATAAAGGAATATGTCATTGGATTTTCAGCAAATCAGGGTTACAGGAATGCTTGTCTTCCTGATGCACAGTTGCCAGATGCTAATGTCTTCATTGATAATTATGCTGGTGAGGTTAGAGACCAGTACCTATACTTCTGAGAATTTTACTGAGGTTCAGTGTTAGGTGCCTCAACTGACACTTCTGAATCTTTCAGCTGATATCTGTGTAATTTTGATAGCGATGTTTCTCTTGGTACGGAAAGGCCACTATCAAGTAGACAAAAATCCCTGAGATAATTTCAACTTTCCCTTGGGTTAATGATGTAAGCCTTATTGTTCTAATTTTAAATTTATTTTGAAAATTAAATTAAAAGCTAAATCTATTATTATTTTCCATTCTCTTTATTCCATGCAATCTCTCCCATATACCCCCTTTTGCTCCCTCTCAAAGTTTATAGCATAGTTTGTTTGTTTTTTTCTTTAATGGTATTATATATAAACTGCTGACCTGCTCAGTTTACTGTCACCTACATGCATAGGATGTCAGGGTTAACCAGTTGGTATTGGATAACTAATCATGAGGCTCAGCCTGGAGATTATTGTCCTCTCCCC
>NC_034608.1:69625362-69636681 GCF_900095145.1 Mus pahari
CCCTCCCCCTTGCCCTCCATCTCCCCCTCTCTCTCTGTATGTGTTGTGTGTGTGTGTGTTTAATTAAATAATTAAATAATACTTTGCGATAAACACAATGTCTCTGTGGTTGCTTATTAGGATTTATGTTCCATATAAGCAGAGCTTGCTTGGCTACCTGATAAATTAGCTGTTCATGTGGGGAGGGGAGCTGTGAAAGACCATGACAGCAGAACTAGGCAGGCCCTGGATATTTTCATCATAAAATTTCTTCTGAAGCCATCATGTGTTGAAAAGACAAATTTAAAATATTAAAGAGCTCAAATACTTCTATCCTTTTAAAGAAACCCTTAAAGCCAAACTGCAAGGAAAAGTCCTTTGCCTCAACTTCCTTTTTTGAGGAATGTCAAGTTTCGGTAAGAAGGACTTGGAGGGATGATTAAAATTAGCATGGTAAGAGAAAGATTAGGACAGAAAAAGAAAACACCACTATCAGCCATTACTAAAGCTCAGAGGAGAGTGAGACAGATTTCTTATGTCTGTGGCTGTGTTTGCCAAAAGCTAATTAACGGGATTAAGCTGTGGGATTTCTTTTTCCCACTGGGCAAACTAAAACACTTAGAAAGAGAGCCTATATCTAATCTTAAATTAGTCTTGTGCTGCCATGTTTATGTCTAAACTTTAAAGTGCGTTTAAAATACATCAACAGAGTGAAAGCCACGGCATTCCCCGTAAATGACTATTCCAGATTGATAACAGAGTAATTGAAAAGGCAAGGACATACTCAGAAAGTTGTTAGCATTAGATGAAAGATACTTCTGAAGCCGCTGATTGTCTTACTAAGTTGTTCTTAAGTTTACTGTATCAAATATGTCTCAACTTAACAAAGATAACAGAATATCTTCATAGAACTGGTCACTGAACTTTATCCAGTCAATGCTGTTTTTTATGCTAAAGAAGTGGCTTTTTTAAATGATTATTACAACATTGCACAGTACATTATAAATTCGGATTCTACTTTAATGTCCTATTTTTCATAACATTTATCTTTACGTATTAGTTACATGTTTTAGAAGAGCTGACAGTGTTCAATGAAGTGTGCAACATTGAAATTTCCATAATTTTAGAAGTTCAGGATATTCTCAACTTCCTCAAGAAGTACCTGATATAGTTAATTATGTGTATTTAAAAAATTATTGGTATTAATTGGGGAACATATTTATGATCAATTCTAACCATATGTAGTGATCATTCTAAATAAGTTAATCAGAATCAGCAAGCCTGTGTTTTAGGTTCAGGAATCTGTCATATATACTAAATGGGCAGACTTACCGATATAAAGTATAAACATCTACTTAATTATGTTACTGTGCTGGCTGGTTTTGTGTGTCAACTTGACACAGGTTGGAGTTATCACAGAGAAAGGAGCTTCAGTTGGGGAACTGCCTCCATGAGATCCAGCTGTAAGGCATTTTCTCAATTAATGATCAAGGGGGAGGGCCCCTTGTGGGTGGTACCATCTTTGGACTGGTGTCTTGGGTTCTATAAGAAAGCAAGCTGAGCAAGCCAGTGGAGACAAGCCGGTAAAGAACATCCCTCCATGGCCTCTGCATCAGCTCCTGCTTTCTGACCAGCTTGAGTTCCAGTTCTGACTTCCTTTGGTGATGAACAGCAATGTGGGAAGTGTAAGCTGAATAAACCCTTTCTTCCCCAATTTTCTTCTTGTTTGTGCAGGGATAGAAACCCTAAGACAGTTAGTAAGAAATAAAATTAACTTCTTGAACTTGCTTTATTTTTATGTTTTAAAGATGTTTATTTTGTATAGTGACATTGTACTTAGTTCTCTCTTATTCAAAATAATGAATGAATAATAATTTATTCTTAATTTGTATATTATTGATATTTGCGTTGAACAATATTTTGTTAGACAGGGTCTGTGTTGTGTTACTACCTATTTGATTTCCACACCAATTTCTTAGATTTTTTTAAAAAAATAACTTAGATTTAATTTGTTCTTTGGCCATTTCAAACACATGTATTAGACAATCAGATTACATTCACTGCCAGGGCTCCCTTTTCTCAATCCCACCCTTGCCCATGCCAACTCCTTTCAAGTCCCTTTCCACATTCATGTCATTTTTGTCTTGTTTCATGACTCACTGAGTATTCCTGTGGCATTCTGTGTTACCCTTGGTTTAGTGAGCAGATGATTGAAGAAAATAACTGTCACCTTACATAATCCATAATGGCTGATAGTTTAGAAGAGGGGAATACAACCCATGAGATCCTTCCCAACGCTGAATTGATTAATGACAAGCACGTTCTTGTGCATGTACCTTGCAGTTCTCCTGAGTGACTATGAAATCATAATTGCAATATCTTTGTGATACCCTGAAACAATCATAGACCTTCGTTCTATCTTCCAACTCCCTTTCATTTTTCTGCCTCTTCTTCCATTATGTTTCCAGAAACTAAGAACCAGTACTATAAATATCTTGTTTCAGGCCATGTGCTTAACAGTCACTTACTCTCAGTACCTTGGCCAGCCTAGGTACTGCATTCACTGCCTGCCATTCATTACCTTGGAGCTGTCTCTAAAGAAGTCAGAATGTAACAATTATCTGCAGGCATAAACATCAATTTAGAAGGCAATATTCCAAACTTAGTAGATTTTGATGTCTTACTTTTGACAGAAGATTAAAAAAAAAAAATTACTCAGTCACTCTCTGACTTACACGGAGAATCCCCGGAACATGCTGTTCTTAGAGTGAGTTTCTGAACATTTCTGAAGTCACTCCGAGAGCTAAGATATAACATTCCTAAGTCGGAACCAGTGTTACAGCATCTTTCTTTCATATATAGTTAAGAGTTTAAAATGCGAGTATAGTACATGGCCAAAGCTCCCAGAATGTGCCCAATCTCAGGGAAATAGGATAGATGGTGGGCTTCCATTATCCCTGCATACTGGCACTGACATTCTTACCAACTGACTCTCATTCCTCCATTGCCGATAAGTCTCTTTCAATTATTTTATTTCATTCACTATTTTAATTGCTGCCTTATTACTGTGCTCTAATGTTTTTTTTATTAAATTCTAGTTATTTGTAGATTTCATAAACATAGTGCCCTTAGGATATATGTAGAATATATGCCTGCAGTCCTTGTCTTTTCCCCAGCAGGCTGAAACTCGAAGCTTTTATTGTCCGTGAAGGGAAGAATTGCCAAGCTCCTTGTTTTTAAGGCCTAGATTCAGGTCCTCTTTATGAGTCTCTGAGGATGGACGTCTCATTAGAGTGGGAGTACAGGGGAAATTTGACCTTTTCCTCCTTATTGATTCATTGCTCAGTGGTTTTCTATATTCAGACCTCACTCCTTTCCTAACCTAAGACCCAGGATCTATAAAACATAGGCTCTTTGCAGGAAGCTCTACAGACCTGTCCCTAAAATGGCATACCTTCCATGGGTAAGAGCAGAGCAAGGTGGGGCTTGTGTGTGTGTGTGTGTGTGTGTGTGTGTGTGTGTGTGTGTGTGTGTGAGAGAGGGAGAGAGGGAGAGAGGGAGAGAGGGAGAGAGGGAGAGAGGGAGAGAGATTTTAGCTTCTTCTCTACCTGAATCTTTAGCTGATCAAAGGCACAACTCTTTTCTTTTTTACTTCAGCTTTACTGGGCTACTTTGGTGGTTAGCAGCTAAACAGAGACTCCCAGGTCGGGCTGAGATTTTGACAGCCCTTCAGCATTTCTGTTTACAGTCTTGGCTGGGTTCTACTTGTCTCAGTAGCTCTTCACTGTCATTCGATATTTTTTGTTTATATTTTATCTGAATTTTAAAGGTTTTTTTTTTTTCAGCAAAACTGCACGTCTTCGTCTACCCAGAAGTGGAATCTCTATGAAATATCTTCTCTTAAAAGCTTGAAAAATTCCACTTAACACTTCTAATTATGCATTATCTATAAAATTTACTTGTTTGGGGACTGGAAAAATGAGCTTGAAGTGTATTTACGTAATATATGGTTGTATGTTCCAAGAACCTTGCTCTAGTAGGTTCCATTAGTGAGAACAAATGGAGAAATAATAATCAGAGCGATTTATAGTCTCCTGTACACACATCTGGACCTGATCTGGTGGTACCGCTTCCAACTGCTATTCCTCAAGGATATCTAATACTAACTAAATTGCATGTTCAAGATGCAGAGGCTATATGCACAGTGTGAGGTCCTGAAGCCAGTAGAATAGCTAGAGCTCAGGTAGATATAAATTATCACCATTGTGAACTGTAAAATGGATAAAATCTTAGATTCTGTTGAATAATTTAGTGACTAGAGTTAATATTTGAGTATTTACTTGAAATTTGCTAAGATTAATAGACTTCAAGCATCCTCACTTCATTTCTCCCCACACACATGGGAAGTGTTTTCTTTCTGGTAGACACATATCTGCAATGATTGAATAAATGAATTAGGTAGCAAACTCAAGTACAATTCCCTTTTCTATTTGACTAATATATTTTAAAAATATATCATAAATACCCAAATAGTGTACCTAGGAGTCTGGGTAAAAAGATCATTACCTTTAAATATTTAATATCTTATTTGTTGAGAAATTACGTATGTACAGGGACAAGAAATCGGCTTTGCAATACAAAGAGAAAAGATCCTGAGGCAGGGGTGGGGAGAACTCTAGAAGCCAAAGGGGGTGAAAGTCAACAGGAGCACACCACACGACTCATGAGTCAAATAAGCAGGGTTCACATAGACTCACAGAGACGGAAGTGGCAATCACAGGGTGGGCAAGGGTATATACCCGGTTCTCAGCATGTATGTTAAGTCTATTAGCTTGGCTTTGTGGAGGGGGGGGACACCTAACTGTGGGAGTAGACATGTCCCTACCTCTTTTGCCTGCTCTGGGGACCCTCTTCCTCTTATTGGCTCGCCTTTTCTACCTTCCATGTGAGTGCTTCCCCTTATTATATCTTGTTGACAGATATCTCTTGGAAGCCTACTGCCTTCTGAATGGATCTAGGGGAGAGGTGAGGGAGAGCAGGAAGCTGGGAAAATAGGAGGGGAAACTGGGGTCAAGATATATTGTATAAAAAGGAGTTCATTTTCAACAATTAAGAAAGTCCAAAAACAAACAACAAAAACAAACGTATTTGAGTAATATGTACTGTGTTCTTGAGAATATATCATCCAACCTTGTGCTGTAGCTCAGCGGTAGAGCCAGTGCTCAGAGAACATATCTTACTAAACTCTTTTATCACTATCCAGTCAGGAGAAAGGAAGTCCAGGGTTTATTTTGCTAGACAGAATTTAAAGTAGTAATTTCTTAAAATGAATGATTACATATATTTCTGTGATGCTGGACATGATTTTATTATGTATTCATTGTCTAATATTTAACTTGGACAGTTCACAATTTATTTAACCCCAAATTATTTATACTATTTTTGGTGGTAAGAACATCAAAGAATGTCACTTTTAGTTACTTTGCATAGTACAATGTATTTTTTCATCAATTAGTTTAAGTATTTATTTTATATCCCTATCAGTGCTTCCCCTCCCTCTTTTCCTCCCAGTTCTTTCCTCTCACCTCTCCTTTCCCTATGTCCCTTTCCCTTTCTCCTCGGGGAAGGGGAGATCTCCCATGGATATCAACCCACTTTGACATATCAAGGTGTAACAGGACTGGGCTGATCTTCTTCTATTAAGGCTACGCAAGGCCATCCAGTTAGAGGAAAAGGATCCCAAGGCAGACAACAGAGTGAGAGACAGACCCTGCTCCTGCTCCTGTTATTATAGGTCACACATGAGTACCAAGGTGCACATCTGTTACATATGTGTAAGGGCAGTAGGTTTATCCCATGCTTGTACAATGTACTCTTAACAAAAGCCACCATCAACAACAACAAAAAATTATCAAAACGTATCCCTCCTTCTTCTATAACTGTAGTGTTTTATCCATTGACTAAAGCCTGCTCCTTTTTGATGATGGTCCACCTCTCTGGCACTTAGCCCTCTACTCTCTATTTCTATATGGCTGTAGGACACTGGGTCATGTGTTTGTTTGTCTCCACTAGAGATAATCTAACATAAAGACTTAAGAATCTGGAACAAGATGGCAAGGAAGTGCCATGACATCATTGACCTTACCAAGCAACCAGCAGCCTTCACTAGGGCTAAAGTACTGACTGAAAGGTTAGAAAAATCCAAGATAGTGCTTGCAGGACTGGCACTTCCTCTATGAAGGAAAGAGTGCTGGCTAGATATGGGTCCACCTATATCTTAAAGAAGGGGCCCTGTGGATCTGGGATTAAGGTTTGACAGGAGAAGAGGGAGCTAGCCAACTGGTGCTGACATTCTTCATGGACTATACTGAAGCTGGTTATCAAAGGGTAAGAGAAGTGTCAAAACTCACAGTGGGGAGCCAAGGGAAGCACACAGAAGAGGGATTCTAACAAGACTGAGAACAAAAGGGAATGAGCAGTTCCCTTAGTCTTTCAGCCTGCCCTGCACTCTCTAACAACTTCCAAGAGGCAGAACCAATGACACAAAAGAGAAGTGTGGCTTACATAAACCCCCAACACTGAAAAGTAGAAAACAAAAGGGAGGGCTTAAAAAAACAGGAAGGTTAATATACCCCCCAAAGAAGGCAATAAATGATAAGCTTTCAAATTCATAGTGAGTTTCACAGTGCAGAACTCTATTTTAATGGAGAAAATATAATTAAATGTAATTAAATATGGAAAATAAAAGAAATTTGGTATCATGCCTCTAAATTTTAAATGTGTATGTTTATTGTTATGATAAACTGAGATTAAGAAATAGAAGTCTAAGTACCAACAATCAATAAAAGAATAGTTTGTAAACACATAATTATTATATTTTGATTATCATTATTTTAAAAGCAGTGAAATAATTATATTAGTTCCAAAGTTATGTTGTAAAGAAAATATATTCTTTAAAGTCCTTTTCCATTTTAAGCCCACTTGGCCTGTCGTTTCTTATACCTAATGAATTTCCAAAGATTTAGGACACTCTTCCTAATTTTAGCATAAGCAAATACAATTTTACATTCACAATTTCCTCCCTATGATATAAATAAAAATATACAATGTAATAAATACATGAATAAAAGTCTTAATTTGAAATTTTTAAAAAATTTACTCAATGTATGTGTAATAGTTTTAATATAAACTTTATTAATAAAAGTACAGTAACCTTGATTGTCATTTTGGACTGAGTAAAAAAACTTTATCCTAACTAAATTTTAGATTAAAAATTCTCTGCCATCTGGATTATTAAAATTTTAACTACATCTTTCAATGGAGATATGTAAAGATATTGTGCTGGTTGAAGGATCTATTTTAGATACATTTTAACTGTTAGGAAGAAAAAAGAATATTGGAAAAGTATTATAAATGAATTAAAACTTAAACTTTAGTTGTCATAGACAACTTTTTTCTTCCAAGAGTAGAAGAGGTTAAGGATGAGAAGCACATGGGGAAAAAATACATGATCTGAAACTATTCACAAGAGGAATCTAAGAATAACATGAACACATATGGTGTATGATGTTAATCAAGCAAATTATCAGCCAAAAATGTTAAGTGCACCTCATTGAATTCTCATTTACTTCTAAGTGGAGTTTCTCAGAGCTTCGCTCCTTTACAGCTGGCCATGAACAAGCGAAGTCCAGGCTGTAGAATGGATGCAGAATGTAATTTCTGCATAATTCCACTGAGACTTAACTGTATGTATCATTTTTCCATTCCTATTTGAAAATTATATTGGTTAAAAATGCTATTTTTCTGACTAACCCATTAAGTATGCATTAACACTTATCACCAAAATATATTTGTGATATATATGATATTTATATCACATATATACATATACATATCACAATTTTTTTAGCACATCACCTGTTGCAAAATCTGAAACAAACTTCCTAATTCTATTTTTGTAACCTTTTAACAACCCTACTGATAGTGTACATTACTACTTAACACTCCTGGGGAGTATCCTACCTCAACCTGATTCCCTCCCCGCTTTGGCTTTTCGATGTGTTAAGCATAAAGTGGCAACAATTAGAAAGTATGTCATCTAGAGATGTTAAATGCTTGTTTTACTGCTTCAAATATGAAGTGCAATGTGAGAATTTAAAAGAGGTGTTTGAAAGGCCCGTGGTGAAGTTACAAAGCCAGCCATATGTAAGTAATAGAAAGATAAGCAAAATTTCTACCTTGGCATGGTGGAACACATCAGTGGCAAGAGGAATGGCAGCTTGGCTTCACAGCAAGATGACTTCATCCTGGATTCCCTGAGACTCTGTCTCAGAGAATGAGAAAAAAATTCAGAGGGGATTGTTGATACAGCTTGGGTAGTGAATGCGTTCAGCCACGCATTCTTTATCTTTCAATTGGTTATTTTGTATCATATAATTTTATGGTACACATGAAATATTTAGCACCCTGTTTATCATGAAAATGCCGAAACATCACTCCAATTGTTTCCCTTTGAATGACTTCTTTCAAAACTGTTTTCAATTGTCATTGTTTGAAAAAACTTATGAAACTTTGGGTACCTAGAGGTCAGTTTCATTAAGTTGTTCATTAATGGTGAATGATGAATGACGTATCCCTTTACTTAATATGAAAATCTAGATTGCTAATTATTTTCCTTTAATATTTTGAAAACACTAATCGATCATCATCTTGGGTCTGGAATTCTTTTTTTTTTTTTTNTTTTTTTTTTTCNTTTTTTNTTNTTNTTTTCTTTATTTACATTTCAAATGCTATCCCGAAAGTTTCCCATACCCCTCCCCCCACCTCTGTTCCCCTACCCACCCACTCCCACTACTTGGCCCAGGCCTTGCCTTGTGCTAGGTCATATAGAGTTTGGAAGACCAAGGAGCCTCTATTCCCACTGATGGCCGATTAGGTCATCTTCTGCTACATATGCAGCCAGGGTCTGGAATTCTTAAGGAAAATATATTATCACAATTTTATTTTTTCATAATTATACTCTATTCATTTTAGACTTCATTTTTGGAAATCATTTCTTAAGTTATTATATTTATTGCTTGAAAATTTCATAAATTCATGCATCTTAAATTTCTAACTCAATATAATATTAACATTTATGATAACTTCACTGTATTTTTCTTAATTCCTCCCCTTTCAGTGTAAATTATTTAGTTAGTTTTTCTACAAATTCTAGAAAATATGTCTTCATTATTTCCTAATGTTCTTCCTCACCTGAAGTTTTATTTCTTTATGCGTTTTTGGTTTCTGATCCTAAAGATCCTTTCTCCTCTTGGAATTATGGAACCAATTAGAAAACCCAGCATTAGCAGACTAATGAAAGAAAGCCTATTCTTGGACAGAGCATCAGAAAATCAAAGAGAAAGACTCCCAAATCCACCTCTAAGTCCTTTCAAAGGCTAATAATCTTTCTGAGAGTAAAGAGACAGTGGGGAGGATTTTAATTAGCAAGCAAGAGAACTGTTTCTGACTCATTCCTGGAAAGGAGTTAGTTGGATTCATTTCACAGACAGAGAAACTCTTCATTTAATCCTTATGTGAATGTTTCCTGTGCAAGCAAGTGGTTGATCCACCAAGCCATTGCTCTTCGGTAGGAATTTTACTAGGATAATGGATGACCATGAATGGTAACAAACCTAGAGGTGCACAGTCAGTATGGCATCCCTTTGAACAGAGCAGATTTCCCCCCAGATCCATCCTTCATTCATTCTCTTTTTGCAGCCCCATGCAGTTTCTAGGATGCTGGGTTGAGTGTCTTATATTAAGAGACCATCTTTTTTTTTTCTTTTTTCTTTTCTTTTTTTTTTTTTTTTTACAATTAATTAATTTAATTAAAATTATGGATATTTTTTATTATTATTATTTTCTTTATTTACATTTCAAATGCTATCCTGAAAGTTCCCTATACCCCCCCCCGCCCCTGCTCCCCTACCCACCTACTCCCACTACTTGGCCCTGGCATTCCCCTGTGCTGGGTCATATAAAGTTTACAAGACCAAGGGGCCTCACTTCCCAATGGTGGCTGACTAGGTCATCTTCTGCTACATATGCAGCTAGAGACACGAGCTCAGGGGGTACTGGTTAGTTCATATTGTTGTTGCACCTGCAGGGTTGCAGCCCCCTTAAGCTCCTTGGGTACTTTCTCTAGCTCCTCCATTGGGGGCCCTGTGTTCCATCCAATAGCTGACTGTGAGCATCCATTAAGAGACCATCTTATCTGAAACTGAAGACCAGATAGCAGAACTGTTTCCTCTTTGAGCTTTGAGTGAGTGTCGATTTGGGGAAACCTCAGTCTTTCTAACTTCAGCTCTCTTAACTTTTCTCTTACATTCTATTTTTTAAAATTGTTTGCTCAGGACGTTTTCCTAAGTAACTGTTGCCCCACTTGTTCTTTGATACACAGAGTCTACTACTTATTTTGCAATGTTGGGTTAAGCTAATGATTTTTACTTTGGACCTCTCTCATTTCCACATACTCTGCTCTTGTTTCACGTGGTCCTTCTCCTTTTTTCTCTTGATACATTAATTAGGGTCTTTTAACTTTTCCTTCTTGGTCTTCTGTCCAAAGTAATGCTAGCATATGATGAAATGATAGCCTAGATAAATAACTTTTTAACAGTATGAGCTTTTTTAAAGCTTCCATTTTATTTTTAATATTTTCTAGTCATTTGTTTCATTATGGCACTTTTCTCCATATAGATTGTGCTTTGCTAAGTACTACCACACCTCATAACCCTCAGGGTCTTTTGTCCCCCTCCCAGGAGTCTGCTTCCATTTCGATCTAGCTTCCACATGAGAGAAAGCTCTCAATATTTCTCCTTCATTCTTCTCACAAACTCCTCTATCTTCTTTTTCCTTTAGATTTCAAACTCCTATATAATCCTTCTTTTACTTTCATATCATGCAGATATATATGACATGGATACACATGACATGGATATATATGTGGATATATGAATATATGTGGATATATTGAATATATATTTGATCATATATATTCAAATATAAATTTTCTATATGAAAGAAAGCATGTGAAATATTTTTGTGTGAGTCTGCTTAATTTTGTTTAAAAGTATAATCTCCAATTCTAGTCATTGTCCTGCAAATGACATAGTTTACACAATGGAGTACTACTCAGCTATTAAAAACAATGAATTTATGAAATTCTTGGGCAAATGGATATATCTGGAGGATATCATNCTTAGTGAGGTAACCCAATCACAAAAGAAGACACTAGATATGCACTCACTGATAAGCAGATATTAGCTCAGAAACTTAGAATAGCCAAGACACATTTTTGCA
>NC_034608.1:69636840-69649638 GCF_900095145.1 Mus pahari
ATTGGATGGAACACAGGGCCCCCAATGGAGGAGCTAGAGAAAGTACCCAAGGAGCTTAAGGGGGCTGCAACCCTGTAGGTGCAACAACAATATGAACTAACCAGTACACCCTGAGCTCATTTCTCTAGCTGTATATGTAGCAGAAGATGGCCTATTTGGCCACCATTGGGAAGAGAGGCCCCTTGGTCTTGCAAACTTTATATGACCCAGCACAGGGGAAGACCAGGGCCAAGAAGTGGGAGTGGGTGGGTAGGGGAGCAGGGGCGGAGGGAGGGTATAGGGAACTTTTGGGATAGCATTTGAAATGTAAATAAAGAAAATAATAATAAAAAATCTATTTTGTTTGTGTACTATATTTCCTTTTTCATTCATCTCTTGATCAGCATCTATACTGGCCTCATACCTAGGATACTGAATACTACAGCAATGAACATGGCTATGCAAGCATTATTTCAGTCCAAGAAAATAGATGCAAAATGGGAACATTGCTTGGATGGTTTTTGTCTTGTATGGCTGTAATATATTGGAAAACCCAAATTGATAGTTGATTATTGGCTAACTTTCAGTTTTATTTTGCTCTCTTTACTAAGTTTTACTTATATGGAAATATAAAGTAACTGAATGATAATTAGCCTAAGTCTTTCTCCCAGATCTTACCTGAAAAAATACAGCATTTAAACATTTATCTTCTTTGCCCTGATTCCTCAATGTTCTAACTATTACAGTAATAGGACTCCGTGTGTGTGTGTGTGTGTGTGTGTGTGTGTGTGTGTGTGTGTGCATGTTTGTATGTTCTGATGCCCAAACAGTTCTACAAGTGTTTTACAAAAATATATCAAATAATGATATATTTACATCTAACTTCTTGAATATAACAAATTTATAATCTCTTATTTTAACAGTTATTAAGAAGTCTATTAATTTGTCATACTATCTAAAATGATTTATGGCTAATAAACTGTCACTTTCCTAGAAGAATAAGGAAAAGAAATACATGAAACATTGGAATAGAAAGCAATAAAGCTAACACTTGAAAACACAGGAATCCTTGCCAGAAATTCCGAACAGCTTGATCCATGAATCAGTATTACATTATGCAGGTATTAAATTATAAAAAGCAATTGATTGTTAAAAAAAACCTATCTGCTTGACTCAATATTTGACAAGCAAGTGTATAAAAATTTAAAAACCAAGTGCAGTTTTGAGAGCCCAGTGAGTCTTCCATGTTAAGGCAGTATGCATATGCTTAGTAGTATATGAATTCCAAGAAACTACTGGAAGTGAAGTAGCTCGAGAAATTCCTATGAAAGAAGAGTTGGTAAAAGAAAATGCAAAAGATAAGAGGAGAGGAAAATATCTGAAAAAAATCAGGGGTCTAAAAAAGTTATCCATCGACTTTAATCAAGATTCAAAGGCTAGCTTTATCTCCATGCTATTTGTAGGAGAAAAGAAATGGGAATCTGATGCTTTGGCGAAACAGTAATGTGCACCCAGCACCTTTACCATGAATTGTTTTGTCTACTGATATGAGCAGGAAGTTGCCCTTGACTGTTAGAACTGATGTCTGTTTGAGTTAAGACTTGAACACAATGTCCCTACACATGAAAGTGTAAGTGCAGAAACAATTGGGCTGTTCTTTGAAGCAGTTTATCTCCCTGAAAGCTAATCTGTGTAGACCCCTCTTGAAACATCAGCTGCTTTGGATATTCTTGACTCATTATAAAGTGAATCTGGTCTCTCCAAACCTTCATTTCCACATGAAATCCGTTTCTAACATGGTACCCACAAAGAGCAGGATTTGCAAACAAAATAGGCTGGAAACCTTTAGAAACCTTGCTTCTCTTACTTGTGAGCCAGATTGTAAAGTGGAGTCTGCCTGCTGCCATCCATGGTCCAAATTGGTATTTGGAGCCCTTTTTTCAGCTGTGCTTTCCATTCTCCAGAGGGCAGCCTGCCACAGGAAGTGTTCAATTAACAATGAAGGATGGACAGACTGTAGGGGCAAGAACTAATTGTTGATTTGCCATGACCTAAAAGCGCAGTCATAGCCTTGTTTGCCTTGTGCCTTTCACTCATTTTACTATAGTCACTCAAACTTGTGGTTTGGGCTATCAGCCTTTGTCTACATTTCAAATCATTTTGCCATCACTATGCCAACACTGGCAGGAGGGCTCCAGATCTCCAGGCAGCAGAAAGTCTTAAGGTTTAAACATGGTGAAAGGGATGAAAGGGACTCCACGTGCATATAAACTAGGACAGGTTCATCCAGGTCAGGGGAAGTTCGTGAAATCTTGGCTAAATAAAGAATATTTCATTTAATATTTGAGTCTTGTGAGTTGCTTAGGCAGTTTATGTCTGAGTAAATATTAACACTACTTAATATTTAAATACACATTCATTGATGTAACTGAACTCTAACTCAGATTTTGGGAAAAGTGTTAGAGAAAGCAATTACTTCTCCCTTGCCCAAACAAAAAAGCCAGGGTAACTTCAGGCAGCAGCACAATCAGTCTAAATGTTTCTGAATCCCAGAAAGAACTAGATATCATTACAGCACAATGGATGGATATATGTCTTGTTTCGCTTACTAACCCATTTATTAATTTTAGATTTAAGAAATAATGTATAAATAAGTTTATTGGCTATAGTGTAACACAGAACTGGGAATACTGGTGGATGTTTGTAAACCAAATGCTGTGCAGACAGCTATAGGAGAATCCCTGAGGCTTACT
Source organism: Mus pahari (assembly GCF_900095145.1). Classification (NCBI taxonomy): domain Eukaryota; kingdom Metazoa; phylum Chordata; class Mammalia; order Rodentia; family Muridae; genus Mus; species Mus pahari. The sequence continues at coordinate 69,639,573 of NC_034608.1, forward strand.
GGACAGAGCATTTGGCCAAAGGAGTGAGTCCTAAGTCCCAGTGATAGGTCTTATCTCAAAAATCAAGGTAGATAACTCCTGAGGTATGGCATCTAAGGTACACTTATGGTCTCCATACCTACATCCACACACTTGCACACATCCTGAAACACAAGTATATGCATGGTAATACACACATACACACACACACATGCACACACACACACACACACACACACACAAGAAAGAAAGAAATCACAACAGTATAGTCCCAAATTTTTAAATTCAAATTTGAAATCTGTGCAATTGCTTCATAAATTCAAGAAACAGTTCATTTCTAGTAGCTCATTTTCTTGTTTTACATGCAGCTCAAATAGCATACTATTATATTATAAGATAATATAATAAGATGAATTCTAGAACCAATAAAAATTTAATGCCGGGGTAATTGGGTATTTAAACTCAAATGTAAATATTGCATCTTTAGATACATTGGCTGGAATTTAGACACATTGTTTCTTAAATAGGAAGAACAGCGATATCAACCAACCAGTTCCCTCAGAGCTCCCAGGGACTAAACCACCAAACAAGGAGTAAACATGGAGGGACCCATGGCTCCAGTTGCATATATAGCAGAGGATTGCCTTATCTGGCATCAATGGGAGGGGAGGCCCTTGACCCTGTGGAGGCTCAGTGCCTCATAGTAAGGGAATTCTAGGAGGGTGAGACAGGAGTGAGGGGGTTGGTGGGGAGGTTGCGAAGGGGAAACCAGGAATGAAGATAGCATTTGAAATGAAAATAAGTAAAATTACCAGTAAAAAATGGCAGACAAAACCTCATTAATCACATAACTGTCATACTTTTTCTAGATCTCCATTTGATAAAATTAGTAATAAAACTCCTTACCAGTTAATCATCACATGCCATGTTTGCTAAAAACTATCTTCTGCCTTGGGCTTAATATATAACACATGTTGATTTAGACATATAATGAGTTGACACATTTAGCTATGTGCTTTTCTGAGAGAGGATGTGGTATGACAAAATAAATCCACATATGACAGCATAGAATATAGATGTGACATTTATTTGGGACAAAATTCTAGGATGTAGTGGGTAATAGGCACTAGGATATGACCATTTGTCTAAAAAAGATACATAGTGACCTAGAGTGAACAAGATCATGTTTCCTTCCCTTTCTGTGGTTAAGTAAAAGTCTGTGCCAGTGTAGAGTTGAAGTGTGAGCCAAGCAGCCCTTTTGACAACTGAAGGCTTGCCCATTACACATTGGCTTTGAATGGAAGACAGAGATACAAACAACCGAGGCCTTAGAAATGTGTCATTATTCATTTCTTCTGCTTCAGCTGAGTTCTGGCTCCATCACTGAAAGCTCCTATCATTTCCAGACTTATATTTTTATCTCTGTAGCTAGGAAATAGAGTTCTCCTAAAGACTTTTCAGACTTTCTCCATACAGTGGAAAGTCAGAAAAATACAATTAGAATGTACTCTGCCTCTGGACTTATTGCTTCTTTCACTACATTATACAATTTTTAGTTTACAATACGTATAAACCATCAGTCTTCCTCCATTAGACTTTTCCCAAGTACTGACTCATCTAACAGACAGGAATGTGCATTCCTACACACACACACACACACACACACACACACACACACACACACACACACAAAGGAGATAGGTACATGCACATATACTCTAAGAAACACTTTAAAATTTGTCTTTATTTTTAAAAATTTTGTATATGTATACAATGAAGTATGAGTGTATCTATTTTGTCCTCCAAATTCATTCATTTTTCCCCTCAACACATTCCACTGTGGGGTGACATATAGAGATGGTCTACTCCATATATACTAGGATTTGGACTAACTTGATCGTGTATGTATAAATGTAGGTACCATGACATCAGGATTGTTGTAGCCATGCCACGTGCAGTACGCAGCATTTTACAGGATTCCTTTCCATATTCCACCTTTTATAGAGTCTCAGTTTCTTTTTACTGTTTCCCTTTCAAGGAAGTTTCCTGGGCTTGATTAGGATTAAACACTGAGTTTGTAATTATCAGAAAGTTGACAATTTATGCACCATGTTATAGTCTGAACCCACTACAAAAAGAATTTATTTTAGCTTGTTTCCAGAAGTACCAGTTTGCCACATCCACTCCAGTAGTGACCCATGTGATAGGTCCAAAAGCCTGGACGCAATCCCAAAGCAAAAAGTTCACGGAAACTTAGTCTCCTGGAACTGTGGCATCCTGTAATAACAAATGCTCCAAATCTGTCCTTGCTTTAGTTGGTAAATGGATCTGTGTGCTTTTCCTCAGTATTGCTTTATTATAAATGCCTCTCAGGATTGATTTTGACAGATAGCTAAGTTAGATTCTTCACCAGTCCTAGGCAGTCCTTGAGCTGACCCTAGGCATGGATAGTCACTGCCCTATACAGGAATTTACAGTGCCATAGGGGGAAGATAGACTATACAATAGACTAGAATTGGAACTATGGCAAGGGCATGAAGCCCTTGCCCCTGGCTTTTAAGATTAAGCTGACCTTAGGTGGGGCTGCTTTTGATTCCCAGTTGTTAACATTGATTTTATCCCAGTTGCTTCCTGTTAGCTTTTAAGCACACATTCCTCTGTTTTGTTGTAAAAGTAATTTTGCATCAGATAACTTCAATGTACCTTGAATGGCTATAATGTATCACTTAATTCCTTTATTTCCTGTAATATATAAGACTGATGCTCACTTTGACAAATTACATTCAGATACAACACATTCCCTTGTGTCTGTACCTGTTTGTGACCTTCTTCTTGTCAACTCCTTGCCCACCTGTCTGGAACCCTAATTTCCCACAGATTGAGGGAGACTGACTGAGGCCGGTCCATGGCACCAGTGTCCATGACACACCTCTCCAAACAATGCCACACTGGCTATGAAGTGTTCAAATGCTGGCAACTATTGGGAAACCTTCCTCATTCATACTCCTACACCAGATTAAAAGCTGAATATACCAAGTATGGGGAGCTATGTTAACTCTTTCCGGAAGGCTTGTTAATCATAATCATACTTGTTAATCAGCCGCAATTGGAGTGGCTACCTGATTACCTTTTAGGTAGACAACTTCCACTCTCCATGATTCATGGTGGCGTTAGGAACTAGTAGTACCAGTAGGGCTAGGTAAAGAGCATTGGGATAAGGCGTTGGAAGGTATTCCTAAGACTTTGGTCTTTTCCTGACTTCCCTTTGATTTTCATCCATAATGAAGTAAATGGGTGTCTTCTCTTTGACCGTCATGTACTGGGCCATATGGGGTAAGATTTTTATAGGCTCAAGAGATTTTGGAATTGAGATGTAGACATCTTTGAGATGAGGCATTATTCAGTCTATCATAGCAGCTCAATCTGAAAACATAAAACATAATCATGATCATAGGAATATTTCACAAAAATGATTCTTATTGCCTACGTAAGGCTGTCTATCAATACTCATTCTACAATGGTAACTAAATACATATGTATGTGTGTAATACATATGTATGTACATATATACATATACATATGTATATTTGGTTATGAGTCGACTATTGGAGGAAGGTGTTTAAATGAGCATGGATAGTTTCTTTGAGTTAATATATGTCTAAAAGATATAGATTAACAATAACTCTTCTTTTAAACAGATTAGAGTTATTCTTTTTGCCCTTGGGAAGATAATTTTTGACAGGTTCTTCTAGATTATTTTAGACAGATGTTTGGAATAAAGAGATATACCATCCATAAAATTATCAATTACCTTTACCGTTCTTTAAATTCTTTAGAGGAAATCTGTGGGGAGCCACAGCCCCTGGGGCCGCACCCCAACATGGCACCTACAGGAAGAGAGTTCTTATAATAAACAAATCCTTATTTGGCTGCTGCTGTTATCCCTGCTGATCATTGGCTGAGGTCGCTCACCTGGCAAAGCTACATTGCCTGGTGTGATTGTCAGTGTGAATGATATATTGGGCTCTTCCCCGGGGTTCAGGGGAGATGAAGATTGAAGCTTGCTGAATAAACTTCTGTTAGAACTGGTGGTTGCGTCTTCCTTGCTGGTCGAGAGGGCATAACAGAAATCCAAATTCTAGTATCATATGGTGAATTAGTGGCAGAAAAATCATGAGTCAAATCCATTTGAACTTTGTTATTTTGTTATTAAAAACAGGATTGGTGCTATCACTTACTTGCCCAAATATTAACTATGTTAAATTAGCAAACATCTAAGCAAAAATCCAAACAGTATAATATTATTAAACCATTGGTGTTATATTTTATTCAGAATATTTTCTTAGAGTTGAGTTATATTCTCTAGAATTATATTTTGTCCAAGTTTATAAAAACTAGCAATACAAAATTATATTATTAAATTAAAGTTATACTTCAAACTTAAGTAAAGTAACATTTTTGATAGTGAAGTAAACAAAATAACTGTTTTTGTACCAAGGAGGGGAGAGTAGCCCATCTTAAATGCAGGACGTACAAGTGACATTAATGAGGAACAAGGAAGACAGCTGATGCTGTGACTTTTTAGACAAATTAATGTTCAGTTATGTCTTACGACCTACAACTTACAAAAGAAATGCAAGATTTCTAAGTCCCTAAGAACTTTCCGAGACTATTATTTTAATGCTAAAGTCTTACCTTATGTCTTTATTGGGGTTTCTATTCCTGCACAAACATCATGACTAAGCAGCAAGTTGGGGAGGAAAGGGTTTATTCAACTTATACCCCCACATTGCTGTTCATCACCAAAGGATGTCAGGACTGGAACACAAGCAGGTCAGGAAGCAGGAGCTGATGCAGAGGCCATGGAGGGATGTTACTTACTGGCTTATTTCCTCTGCCTTTTTCAGCTTGCTTTTTTATAGAACCCAAGACTACCAGCCCAGGGATGGCACCACCCACAATGGGTCCTCCCACCCTTGATCACTAATTAAGAGAATGTCTTACAGCTGGATCTCATGGAGGCATTTCCTCAAGGGAGGCGCCTTTCTCTGTGATAACTCCAGTTTGTGTCAAATTGACACACAAAACCATCCAGCACACCTTATTTTGTTGGATATTAGAATGATAAGCATACTATGCATACAATACACATATAATGGTTTCTTTGTCTTGAGTACTAGCAATAAATGTTTCTTTAGAAATTTTAATAGTTTATGATTTAATAGTTTATGATTTGTATAAATTATTTTTACCTTTTAAATACATCCTAAAATCCAAAATATTAGAAGGTATATCTTATCAGTTATAACTTTCTGATCAAGATAACTAGATGAGTACGTTCAGTGTGTTATTTCTGACAACGCAGAGACATTCTGAAAATACATACATACATATATACAGTGCTGTAGTTGTAGGCATGGATTAAAGTCCAGAAGGAACCCACTGACTTTCCAAGTTCAAGAACAAACACTTTGAGTAAGCACACATGGGGACTGGTAGGAGCCAAGACTGATAAAGAAAGTGGATCTGAGTGTTGGGAAAAGTCCAAGACTCACACTCTAAGTTCTTACATACTACCTGCCTTTGGTGGCATGTGAAGATGGACTTCTCACATATAGCCCCAGGCCAGAAATGAGTGGATGTAAACTCCGGTTTTCCTCTGCTCTTGGCTTCCTTATTGTATTTATCTTAATGCTTATGGAACCTCTTGTTCTCCCCTGTTTTTCTACATCAATTTTTAGTATATCAGAAGGACAGATAAATGAAATATGACAAAGATACTATTTGAAGTCTTAAGAAGATGTAGTGTTTATGAAGTTTATAGCACACAGCATAGCTGCAGCCATATATGTTAGCAAACTATATATAGTTTATTTAATGAATTGTGGATTGGCTTATTGATTTATTTTTGTGTATGTAGTGTATACATATTTGGTGTATATACACATTCCTGTATAAGCTCATGTTAAGATCAGGAAGCATTCGGTATCTTCATCTAATTCATTCATCTATTGCTTTGAGATGATGTTTCTCACTGTTAAGCTTGATAGACTTTGAGCTCTCAAGACCTCCTCTCCCCACAGTACCCAAATGACATAGGAACATTCTTAGGTATGCCTCTTTTTCCCCATTGGATGCTAGGGGTTCAAACTCGACTCTCTGTACTTGCCAGTGAAGTTCCTTACCCAGTAAGCCTCCTGACACTTCTACTTTTATAAAATGTATTTGTTTTCATTGGGATAAAACTTCAGGCAATGTTAAAGGCAAGTAATTACACTAATTCTATAGTCAAAGCTTATAGATTGGACAGTGTTGCAAAAGAATGTTCAAGTAAACGTTTTTTTGTTGTTGTTGTTTATGTACTGTAGTCTCAGAATGGAAACATGAGTGATGAGAAAGCAGGATTTCAGATGAAATAGTTTAGATGTCAAACACTGTTTTAATGCATTGTTGTCTGCAAAATAAATAAATACATAAACACTCAAAACCAGAGTCTCTTTTTACTAAGTACTGTTGAGAGAAGCCATTCTTTCTTTGTCAACTTTCTGAGTCCCCAGTTTGGTATACTGTGGCTACCCCTCCCCACGTCTTTGCTATTGTATTAATGAAAGAGCACTATCAATAGAATAGTTCAAGTTGACTTAGAAGCTGACTCCAAATCCATTCTGTTCTTCATCAGGGAAATAAGTAAGTTGTGCTGGCAAGATTGTTTAGCAGCTAAAGGTACTTGCCACAAAGTAAGGCACCTGAGATTGATCCCAAGGACACACATGATAGAAATAATACAGTAATATTGGAGTAACTTTGAGAGTGACAGTCTCTCTATGTCTGGGGAACCGGGGTACTGGGAAATTTATTGGCCACACTAAATCCACCGGAAGCCAGTGACTTTTTGGATCTCGACTTCTGAAATGAACAGATCACAGAGAGAGTGAGTTTTAGAGATGATCTGTCGCTTAAGACTCCGACCAAGACCTTTGGATCTGGGAGTAAGAAGGCAGAATCCATGACACAGACTCTGGGAGTCTGGCAAGTGGCAAAAGCAGACTCCTTCAATGAAGGAACTGGGCAAATCTTTTTAAAGCCCCTCCCCAGCTTCTTACTGGCTCTCAAGTAGCCAGATGTGGTAGTGCCTCTTTCACATTGGCTCACTCCATTGCCTGATCCAGGGTCAGCATTCTCTAGCCATGCATATTCTAGGTTGGCTCAGGGGCGAAGTATCAGCAGCAAATGTGCCAGCATTGTGGCTGCGGGGCTAAATTCCTCCTTCAGTTGTCTACTATAGACTCGTAGGTGGAAGCTTAAGAGGAAGAAAGGCAGTCACATCTGAGTTAGGCATGGAGATCGGCCATGTTAAATATGCAGTTATGAATCTAAAAGAGGCTAAGAACTTCAGATACAAAGTTAGGGAGCCAGAACACTAGAAAAGATACGGCTTGGCCACCACTCAAAAGAAACTGCATAAAAAGAAAGAAAAAAGTCACTCTGAAAGGTGGACAGATCCAAAAAGAACATCATGACGTCTTGTAGCAACTACATTAAAGGCAGAAATTCTGGAAAGAAAAAGTACACTATTTCATCAAGTCCTCCTGTTTCAATTACATAACTTTGAGCACAGGGTCCCCAGTGAAGGAGCTAGACAAAGGACCTAAGGAGTTGAAGGGGTTTCCAGCTCCATAGGAAGAACAACAATATGAACTAACCAGTACCCCCAGAGCTCCCAGGCACTAAACCACCAATCAAAGAAAACACATAGTGGTACTCATGGCTCTACCTGCATATGTAGCAGAGGATGACATAGTCCATCATCAATGGAAGGAAAAGCCTTTGGGCCTGTGAAGGTTCTATGCTCCAGTATAGGGGAATGCCAGGGCTAGGAAGTAGGAGTGAGTGGGTTGGGGAACAGGGGAAGGGAAGAGGAGATAGAAAATTTTCAGAGGGGAAACTAGGAAAGGGGATAACATTTGAAATGTAAATGAAGAAAATATCTAATTAAAAAAAAAAAAAAAGAGGAACATTCACCTTTCTGATAAATGGCCCCTTATCCAGGTGATTGACCTGACCAGCTGGATTGATTATTATTTTATTATTTGATTTCCTATTAATCTTACATTTCAAAGGTTATCCCCCTTCCCAGTTTCCCATCCACAAATCTACTATTCCTTCCCCCCTTCCCTGCCTCTATGAGGTTGTTCCCCCACCCAACCACCTATTTCTGCTTCACCACCCTAGCATTTCCCTACCCTGGGAGCCTCCATAGAACCAAGTGGCTCCCCTCCTAGTGATGCCCAGTAAGGCCATCCTCTGCTATGTATCTAGCTGGAGCCATGTGTCGCTCCATGTATACTCTTTGGTTGGTGGTTTATTCCCTGAGAGCTTTTCGGGGTCTGGTTGGTTGACATTGCTGTTCTTCCTATGGGGTTTCAAGTCCGTTCAGCACCTTCAGTCCTTGCCCTAACTTCTCCCTTGGTGTCCCTGTCCTGCGCTCAGTCTGATGGTTGGCTGTGAGCATCTGCATCTGTATTGGTCAGGCTCTGGCAAAGCCTCTCAGGGGACAGTTTTACCAGGCTCCCATCAGCAAGCACTTTTTGGCATCAGCAATAGTGTATGGATTTGGTGTCTTCAGTTGGGATGGATCCCTAGGTGGGGCAGTCCCTGCATGGCCTTTCTTTTGGTCTCTGCTCCACTCTTTGTCCCTGCATTTCCTTTTCACGGGAGGAATTCTGGATTAATATTTTGGAAGTGGGTGGATGGCTGTGTGTCGTGGGAATCCCTGGCATCTGGGACATTCTGGTAGCTACTTCTAGTTCCTGCTTCCCCACTGCTACACACCTCAGTTCAATTTCCTGACCCTCTGTATTTCTGCTCCAGTATCTTAAGGGAAGAGACAATAGCATGTGTCCACCTTGAGTTAGATTCCATTTTATACTGTAATAGGAGGGAACTGATTTGTCCTCTGACCTCTATATGTTGTATACACACACACACACACTAAATATAGATGAGTAAACATTTATTTCAAATTTAAATTCAAAATGCATACAAAATATTCTTCTGGCTTACTTCACTTTCTTTTGTCAGTCTTTGAAATTTCTACTAGATTTATCACATTTTAACTCTATAGCGACTTTTCTTCACTTGTTTACATTTAAAATTTTAATATCTTGTAAAATTAACAAGTGAATACCAACGGTGGCTTTCTAAATATTTAGATGACCCACTCTAAATTGGATTTGCAAATAATAAAATGCTACTTTATCCAAGCCGTTTTGTCAGGCATGGGCAATCACTGATCGCTTATAAACAAAGCCAAACGAAAAAACGATGTTTATAAGGATATGTGTTTATCATTCCACATATATTTTTCAAAATCACTTAGAGTATTTGTAATTTTCTGGGGGATATTTTTGGAAAAGCTGCAAGAATGTGAAGATTGGTATTTTAAGTGCTTTACATTTGTACAAGAAACACAGCCTTTCTTAGAACAGCAAGAAGGAGACATGACTGCTGAACTGGAGCCAGGAGCAGGAAAAAGAAACTTTGGTAATACTGAGGGGAACGTGGAATTTTAAAATGAAGAAGTACAGATTAGCAGTGTATTAGCTCTTGTCTACACTACTTCACCACAAAACGCAGTGAAGATCGGAAAGAAAAAAGCAGAGAAACAACTGTGTGGAACAGGACCCAAGCCAAAGATTGTGCAAAGACATCAGTGGTGAAGATTGCCTGAAAACATTACAAAAGCAGACAATAATCTACTCCCATTGGCCATGACTAATTATCCCCAGCATTAGTCCATGTGTGACACACAAATACTGTGGGTCATACATTCATACAACTTTAATTAAATAGTGAAGTGATTTTTCTGGCTTTAATGTTATGGTTAAACCTATTACCCAAGTTTCAGTGAAACACAAACGTTTTTCTTGTAATACATTTAAGAAGTAGAATACCGCCTACTATTTACAAGATGCAATCCCGGATTCATTCTCCAGAATCACAGAGAAAGAAAAGAAAGGAAGGAGAAAAAAGAGTCGTGGAAGGGGAGAACAGGGAAGGGAGGGAAGGAGAGAAGGGGAGGGGAGAA
>NC_034608.1:69649989-69702387 GCF_900095145.1 Mus pahari
TTTGTTTGTTTAGGATTTTGTGTGTGTATCTGTGATCTGTGTATTTCTTGTGCTTCTATTTCTTTTGTTTAAAATTCTATTTCTATTAGATATTTATATTTGTTTAATTTTTTTTTTTTTTTTTTTTTCTAAAGAGAAGAAGAAGTCATGGAGGTGGAAGGTGGGGAGAATCTGGGAAGAGTTGGGGGAAGGGTAATCATGATCGGAATATATTCGGTGAAAAAGTCCTTTTTCATTAAAAAAAAAAACAACAACAAAAAAGCAAAAAATTAAAAAAATATATAATACAGACAAAAGCAGAAGTGGAGACAGGAAAAAAAAAAGATCAAAGAATCAAGAGTTTAAAGCTGGATTTAAGTACTTCCTGGGAGTCTGTACTGAGTAACTGGGTTCTAAACTGCAAGATAACATAAACAGAAGAAATAGAGCAGTGATGGCAAACGCCTTCAATCCCAACGCTCCAGAGACTGGGGCACAAGGAGCTGTGAGTTGGAGACCAGCAACCTGGTCTATAGAGCAGGAGACACAGAGAAACACTTGTCTTGAAAAACCAAAGCAGATGGATGTTGGCCCATCCCAAGGACTGTCAGTATGTTACAGTGCACCACAAAAGGAACTCTGTGATTTGACTAATTGTATAGCATTCATAGCGGAGGTATTATCCTGGCTTAGTCAAGCTGGTCTAATATAATCATTTAAGCTATTACAAGTGTGAGAGGAAGACAGGCAAATGTTTCAGAGAAATGGTGTTGAGGTCATTGACGCTTTGTGTCTGGCTCTGAGATGGGAAAAATATGCTCGTGGGCCAGAAAGAGTTCCGCGGGAGCGGAGTGTGGTCAGCTGACAGAAGGGAGAGGAAGATGTGTCCTGATGAAGGAACGTTATTCTGTAGTTAAAATGAATCAGAACTAGCAATCAATGTTGCATAAATGCTGAAAGCTAACTTCACCACACATGTAGTGAAAAGTGTGAGCCTGAATTCAGCATTGATGCCACCTTCCTGCCTGAAGCAGAGCAGTGTAAGCTCACAGTGTTTGATGGCTTGACTTAGGTGCCTGTAATGCTCTTCCGAACCCTTCTATTTTTTTGTTACGTATTGTTTAGTTTTCAGCGCCTCATAACTGATCCCGAGGAATTTGACTGCCTGCGAATACAGGCTCTGGTGTCCAACAGTGCCACAGACCCGCCCTGGGTTAAGTTTACAGTCTCTCTTTGGAGTCTCACTGTGCCTGCCGATCTGGCTTGTGTTAAGTTCTTGGAAAGATTTGAACGTGTCACGGTTTGTTCCTCAACACAAAAGGAGAGCCTGGAGAGACAAGACACACTTATTAGCAACCTGTTTTGTCAGTTCAAAGGCCCTGACCCTTGTCCGGAGACCAGAGCTGACATGAGGGAAATAGGGGGTCCATTTCAGATCAACTCTGGTCTAAAGCTAAAGATCTGAGAAAAGGAAAACAAAAACCACACAAACCTCCAAACCAAAACGCAAGGAAACAAAGCAACAACAACAACCACCACCACAACAACAAAACGCAGGTACCTATACCCAAAGTCAAGTTATGGGCAGACACCTGACAGTAAATTTGTAGGTCCTTTGTTAAATCTAACTAGGAAAGAGAAGATAAAACAAGTTGTCAAACTTTGCAAGTAGTAAAACAAGAGATGCTAAATAAGGAACAGAATATTAATAGCAACATTTTGGTTGCCTAGAATGAAACTAGGATTCAAATATCTTTCAAGATAATAAAGAGGGAAGAAATGATAAATGATAACTTACTGAGACGTAGAAGCCTGGTCTATGAAGCGATCTGCAGAAAATGAAGAGTATGTGTCTGGTATCACCCTTTGAGGAGCCAAAGATAGAAGACAAGACTATGAGAACCAGAGAAAGAGGCCACTGTGAGCCTACCCAGCAACTTCTAGAAAAGTGTCTTAAGTCAGAGGGCAGGAAAGGAGAATGCTAACAGAAAGTCAAAATGATGAGGTGAAGGATTAATTTATAAAACACATTAGATACACTCAACTGACTGAAAAGAAGGTGTACAGTACAGATCTTCGTGGGAACCAACTGGCAAGCAAGATCTCCATGGGTTCGTTATATAGCTATCCATTCTGTCAGTATGGCGCAATTGTAATATTATCATGGTCAATCATTTAATTAAGAAATAAATGTACAAAGGAGTTAAGTTGGGAAATAAAATTGGGGATATTTTCAGACTTTCTTTTTCAAGCTAATAAACTTCAAACAACAAGGAGCTGAAGTGGCCGATACTTAAAAATCATTTTTTTTAAGGTGTCTATGTTCAGTTATATAAGACTGTAGGGAAAGTCATACTGAAGTATTCACCTTGAAATCCATCTTCGTGAAAAGGCACACAAAATCAGATTGAAGAGTCAAATTCTAGGACTTGGAAAATAATTGTAATGAGCTTCAGAATCAATTGCACAATCTAGGAGAGATCACAGAACTAGAGAAATAAGTGTTATGAAAGATAATTTATATTATTCCATAAACATAAATTGTCTAAAATGACAAATACTAGGTTAAAAAAAAAGAATGAAGGTTATAAAATAGAAATTAAGAGGTATAACTATCACTAACATTTTCATAGAGATGATTCAAAGTTTAAGTTATACCTCTTTTGAATAATTAGCTGTGAAATTATCTAATTACAATTATCTACTTCACATGTGTAGCACTGGGAGGCAATCTAGAAGACAACTTATAGAAACAAAACTGGGGTTTAGGGAGGTCTAAGCAAAGGTCACCAAAATAAGACTGCATAAAATTAATGTTACCTGATAGGGACGTATCTCAGTCTATAGGATCTCAACAGAGTAATCTCAGTGGAATCAATCCATAAATTATGTGCAAAGACTATTATTATTATTATTATTATTATTGTTATTGTTGTTGTTGTTGTTGTTGTTGTAGTTGTTGTTGTTGTTGTTGTTGATCACAGAGCCCTTTAACAGAACCAGTGGAAAGAAGTCTGAGGACTCAGAAGTTGTATTCTCATAAGCCGTGCTCCAGGTCACTAAGTAATTGAGGGTGACCTTGAACCTCGGATTGACAGCTGATCCTCCTTCCCCCACTTCTTACATGCTGCAGTGACAGACATGCTCCAGGGTGCCTGTTTTATGTAATGTTGGAAATAGAATCCAGGCTTTCGTGACAGCTAGGCAAGTTCTCTATCAGCTTAGCTGTATTTAAAGAACTTAATGGGAGGTCAGCAGTCAAAGAAGTTCAGAGTCAGCAGTCAGAGGAGGTCTCATTGGAACTCAGCCTTGCTCTCTCTCTCTCTAGGGTCTCAGGTTTACTAAAGTACGGAAGACAGATTTCAGTTGTTCAGAAGACGGACTATAGAACTTTATAGTAGCATCATGAACTGGGACACTTAGCATTTCCAAGGCCTGTTATATTTTTAACTGTTTTATCGGTGAAAGTTAGATACTAATTTTGTATTCTAGTTATTCTAGGTTGCTGATTCTTGGAATATCGATATACAGTTATACCCGGTTTCCAGTTAACAAATTAATTAGGAAACATGAGCATCATATAAGACTGTACCTCCTCCTCCCACACACACACAAAAAAAACTGTACTCTTTATTTATTAAGAAAAGTAATTGTTAAAATGTCTGCCAAACATTTAAAAATATATATATGTAAGCTATAAAATCACAGCAGTTTTTATAAAATGTAGTAGTATTGAAAACCTCACTTTTTGAATAAGGTTGTTTCCTGAAATATCAGAGCTAGATGGGAAAAAAATAGAAAAGAAGAAAACACAGAAAACTTTGTTAACCAAAACTGCTGAAAAAAATCATGAATATAATGCTTTTAAATAAATGGAAATCTTGCATTTTTACCTAAATTATTTGATCAGAATTTCTGGTCAATATCACATACTCAAGCAGATTATGATATTAAAGCTGAAAATGATATTATAAAAAAGAAAACAGTACCATTTGAAGAATAGATATAACTTTCTAAATTCTAAGACTCTAAAGAGATTACACAAAGATATAATAGAGGAAAACTTAAAATACATTTTAAAAATACCATCTCCCACTAAGCTGAAATACATGAAAAACACCTTAGCTTGTACTTACATTTATGAGACTTTAGTAAGTAACTGTAACTACTTTGAAAATATAAAAAAATATTAAAAATATCAATGAAAGCAAGTTTCTGGCTTAAAACATTACCTTACTACCAACAGAATCCAATTCCGGTAAGACAACTTTGAGTCAACATTTTAGTGTTACTTATCAAAGTTTAGATTATTATAAACACAAGAAGCTAGTTACATACATACAGAAATACAACTGTTAATCTTAAACATACACCATGTAACTATGCTGCTGGTCTTATGTCAGGATTATACATACTCATTTAAAATTTCTGTATTTCAAAACTTGAAATACTTGGAATGTTACAAAACTTTATAAAAGTTAGTTCAGAGAGCTTCCTATTTAATGCTACTGATATTAATATTATTTGATTTTTAACATTTTTATTTACTTTTTTATTTTTAACGTTTTTAATGCTTTCCTGAGTTCATTGAGGATTTCACCCAATGTATTTTGACAAGCATCCTCTTTTCACAAGTTGTCCCAGATCATCTACACTGCTTCTGTCTCTTCCCATCCATCTTTGTGTTCTCATTCATTCTCGCTATTGCTCTCTTGATTTTATTTTATTTTATTTTATTTTATTTTATTTTATTTTATTTTTGAGACAGGGTTTCTCTGTGTAGTCCTGGCTGTCCTGGAACTCACTCTGTAGACCAGGCTGGCCTCGAACTCAGAAATCCTCCTGCCTCTGCCTNAACTCACTCTGTAGACCAGGCTGGCCTCGAACTCAGAAATCCTCCTGCCTCTGCCTCCCAAGTGCTGGGATTAAAGGCGTGCGCCACCACTGCCTGGCATTCCCTTGATTTTCGTCCAAGAATACAATCAAGGAAAAAAATTAAAATACCTAGTAACTGTTTTCTGTATTAGTTATTGATTTCCAAATTCATTGCAAGTTTAAAGGGATTGGTAAGTTACAGCTACTTCAGGAAAAGGAGATCTATTATGTAAAATAGTTGGTAATAAAGGAAATTGATGGTATTTGTATGCTAGAAGAAAATTGCTAAAGTTTAACTGAACTTAATTTATATATGCAAGGACATAGAGTTTTGAAGAAAGACAACTGACATGGGTCAATAAAAATATATTAGTGGAATCAGTGCATTTTAACTCAAACGAAAAGCTATACTGGGTGACCTTGGTGTGTATTCTCTACAATAATGCAAAAACATAATTAAAGAGTTTCTCAGGAAAGATGCATTGGCACGTCTTTGTCAAGCTGTATAAACATGGTAGCATATTTAAAAATTATCCTTTCAAATACAAGTAATCGGAAAAATACAGCTTAAAGTCTTCAAAAACTGGAGACTGAACTGAAGTGTTCTCTGATTAGAAATAATCAATCTTTACTTAGTTCAATCTCCAACTCCATTTACAAAGATTTTCCTGGGCTTTCTTCTCTGTATGTTAGCAACAGCCATAGGCTGATAGACTAGCACTATAACACTTCAAAGCTTCCTTGTAATGTACATTTTTTTTCACAAAAAATTGACTTAAAATTGTTCTTAAAAATGAAGAACATTATTTAAAGTGTTAAATATTATTTATAGAAATCTACATTCACATTTTGTGAAATTATGTATTTCATTTATTCATTTAATTCTTAGCCATTTATTTCTTCTAGACAACACTTTAAAAATGGTACCAATTTCATGTCTGGGTACCACAATACACCCCCTGGTTCAGGTGTAGATTTTATAAGCAGGCACCAGCAAAAAAGATGGAATTACTGTGACACAAATCAGGATGATTCTTGTAATGATTAGTTTTACTTGTCAAGTTGACAAAACTTAGAGTCACTGGAGAAGCTATTCTCGAAAAGGGATTATCTTTATTAAGGTGGCTTGTGGGTATGGGGAATTGTCTAAATCAATTGATGTGAGAAAACCCAGCCTTCTATGGATGGTAGCATTCTCAAGGTAAGGAATGCTGAACTGTGAATAAATGGAGAAAGGTGCTGTATACAAATACTGGATTGATCCTGTAGGCAAGCATTGTCTCTCTGGTCATAGATTATTGCGAATAGGTGCTTGGAGTTCCTGCCTTGATTTCCCTGCAATGACATACCATATCCTGGAATTATAAACCAAAGTACTCTTTCTCCCTTTTGTTGCTTTTATTCTGTGTTTTACCCCAGCATCTAACAGGGAGGGCATTGGTTTGCACTGAGATCTGAGGCTATTGTTATGATAAACCTGACAATGAGGCTTTTATGACTTGTTTATGGACCTCTGGTCTGGAAATGCCATTGAATGCTGTAGACATTGACTGTTCTTGTGAAAATTTGGAAAAACACTGAGAGAAATGTGATCTGTGGAGATCTGCTACCCAGTACCCAGACTTCAAAGAGGAATGGGGACATTATTAGGAAGTAGGCTAGGCATCCTTCATGTGACATTTGGTGAAGAATTTGGCTTTATTCCGTCTGTGTCATGAGAGGTAGAGTTCAGTTGAGAAATGATGAACTGATTTGACTGACTGAGACTTCAGAATGGAAGACTGTCCAGTCTCATGTTGAAGAAGCAGATGGATTTGAAAAAAGATTTGGAAAAATGCAGCCTCCTGTGCTGCAGGGAAGCAACATGAGGGTGTCCTGAACACAGCACACTACACACTGCTAACCCCTTCATTGAGGCATTCTAAGGTAAAGAAGTTCTATGATCCTCAAAAGCAACTGCTTGTGAAAGTGTTCCCTCAAGGCCAAAACACAAAATATGATAGGGCTGTTGCCCTGGAGAGCTGGGCTCCATCTCAAAGTAGTGCCAGGACTTAACAATGGAAGCATTGTCCACATGCTATTGATTGTGAGGGCATCAAAGACGGATGTTTTGGGGGAAGATGGAAATAATCTGAGAGAACCACCCATGTGATAGAAGTGGAATTCCTGCTATTAGGCCACAAAGGACCATTATATGAAGCTGTGATGAGGAAGCTTCGGTTGCTCTGAAGACCTTGGCATATTAGAGGTCCTGGGGACAGCAAATCTGCTCTGGATCTCTGCTCTGTCTTCATCCCTACATATCTTGTAAACAGGACAAATTTTGGATAGAGGTTTTGTGGGTGTTTTGGTGCCTCCCTCCCTCCACTTGAAATCCCATCTGACTATAGGAGGTGGCCACTCCAGTCTCTCTACCCTTTGCTGCTAGGACTCTCAACTAGGCTCACCACTATAGACTCCTGGGAGTCTCTCCTATCACAGGTCTCTGGCGCATCCTAGAGATGCCACCCCCAATTATGTTCTATTTCCCATCCAACCCCCCATACTCCCTTCTCCTCATACCTAATTCCCGCTGCTATTCCCCTCTACCAGTCAGCTCTCTCCCTCTCTCCACCTCTGATTTCTATTTTAACTTCCCTTCTCAGTAAGCAATTGTGATGGTTTGTATATATGCTCTGCCCAGGAAGTGGCACCATTAGGTGTGGCCCTGGTGGCTGAGTAGGGTTTAAGACCCTGTGCCACTGTGCAAGTAGGCTTTAAGACCCTTATCCTAGCTGCTTGGAAGCCAGTATTCTGCTAGCAGCCTTCAGATGAAGATATAGAACTCTTAGCTCCACCTGCACCATGCCTGCCGGGATGCTGCCATGCTCCCACCTTGATGATAACTGACTGAACCTCTGAACATGTAAGCCAGCCTCAATTAAATGGTGTCCTTTATAAGACTTGCCTTGGTCGTGGTGTCTGATCACAGCAGTAAAAGCCTAACTAAGACAGCAATAGAATGTATTGCACCAAATTTAAGAAATTTTAAAATCAGAAATAGTCAATTGACTCCTTTTTAAACCAAATCTCAACTATTTAGCACAAATAGTTACTATTTTTTCTAAAATTACAGTTTTCTTTTTTGTGAAAGGTTTAGTAACAAACATTTTTGAATGATACAAATTTTAAATCCAATTTATCACATGAATCATCATAGTAGTTTTACTGAAAACCATTATTGCAGGTCTCCTACTGAGAACTCCACTTTCTCTGCTAAGAAGATATCTCTAGATTTAGAGAATTTCAAGGCATGAAGGATGAGTCACAAAAACTGAACAAATGCTGTTTTGATGGCAGCTGAACTAAGTATTTTGTAACTGTTTCATAAAGTGAAACACTAGGGATTTCCTGCTAGTAACTGAAGAATCAATAAATGTCAAACCTATTGTAAAAGGTCAGAAATAAATTGTGTCTGCAGTTGTCTGAAACTGTGATATTTTCTTCCGCTCAGAAATAGAAACTATGGATGGGGGAAGATATTTTAATAGATTTTAAAGTGCTCATGGATGTTTGACAGAAGCACCTGAACTTACACTTGAAGATAAAGATAATTACTCTCACAATAAGACTCCTACACCATTGATAATTCTTTTTCTGTCATATCCTATTTAGAAGTGCTGAAATGCATTATTACTAGATATACCTTTTTATGGGAGACCAAAACTGATATGAGGAAAGTTTAGAGTACTTTTAAAACCAGATATGAAAAATCCTGGATTATCTCTGCCCTCAAAATGAGTTATAAGAATAAACAGAGAAACATTCACTACTTTCTCATTAGTTGTACAATGTTGAGAAAATTACACAAGTATCTTATAAACAACTTAAATGTTATTTTGTAATTGATATAACATTTGAATCAAGTTACCATGTGTTAAACATGACACCTGGTCAAACATAATATGCAAAATTTTGAAAGTAACTCTTGATTTATTCAATTAATCCACAACCAGCTCCCTAATCTTGATTGGAATCATATGGGAAAATTCTGAAATTACTTACTCCATGGACCCAGCCCTGAAAGTCTTCATTTACCAACCTGAGTTGTGCTGTGGATATACAAATTGAACAAGAACTTGACCAAGAAAAGTAAAACATAATCTATATGTGGTTTTCATTTTTTTAAATTCTTAGGCACGGGGCAGTGGTGGCACATGCCTTTAATTCCAGCACTTGGGNNGNAGAGGCAGGAGGATTTCTGAGTTCGAGACCAGCCTTGTTTACAAAGTGAGTTCCAGGACAGCCAGGGCTACACAGAGAAACCCTGTCTCAAAAAAACCAAAAATGAATGAATGAATGAATGAATGGATGGATAGAAAGAAAGAAAGAAAGAAAGAAAGAAAGAAAGAAAGAAAGAAAGAAAGAAAGAAAGAAAGAAAGAAAGAAAGAAAGATAGATAGATAAATTCTCAGGTATGTTCAGCAAAGGTTTAAGTAAACCAATGGAAGAGATGAATAAAGTAGACACCGTAGAAAGAAAAAGGAGGAGATGGCATCACACTAGAACTGAGCAGAAGCACTGCATCAGTCTAGCATTACTTCCAATTCTTCACAGTTCCCCTTACTGGTTTCTCCTCTTTCGGGTCCTCACCATTGTTTGTTTGCTGATGACCCCAAATAGTCATGTGGCAAAAAACCCACCCAAACTGAGAAGTCTGAACACAAAGAGGGAGCAACAGAAGTGTCTTACTTACCAGCTTGTAGACAAAGACAGAGAAGAAAGGGAAAATGGGCCTGCAAACTATTGGAAACCCGTCAGGGTTATTAAGGAACTTGATTCTATTCTCCACATAAATGAAGAGCAGGCATCACACTTACTGAGCCTTCAACAAGTAGCATATTAAGTGCATTATAACCTGTTAGCACAGCATCATTACTAAATGCTATGGGCATTGTATGTATTATGAATTAAACGTCATTTCGAAGGATTAATTCAGGGGTTAGGATTAAGAGGTGTCTTTGAGGTAATGTGTATTCTTTCTAAGGACCTGAGTTTTGTCTCAGCACCAAAGTCTAAAAGCTCTAGCTCTAGTTAATCTGACTTGGTTTTACTACATTGATGCTACAAAATTTGCAATCTCCTTGGGGTATAAAGTGAAAAAATATTAAAACTGATGTAAGCCATTTAAGTTTACAACATGCAAAGAACTTGTTTTGAGATGGATTAGGGTTTACTCACGTGATGGTTTCTGGTTGAGAAAAACATGATGGTTTCATACAGGTCAAATCTTGACAGCAAGTTTATGTTACTAAGACACCTGTGTGTGAAGTATGTACTTGTAGTGTACTATATCTAAATTTTCCACAGTTTTGACCTTAGAAAACATTTCTATTATACTATTACTACTTTTGAAGATTTTATTTCTCTGTTTCATGTGAATTTGTTAAATTTTACTGTGTTCTTGAGTTTTTGAAACTATTTTCTTGTTTAAAATTCCTTCCATAAAGTCACTAAGTATATTAATAGTCACTGTATTATTCCCAATTCGCCTGAAGTTGGCATTGTATTATTAACAATCCTAAACACAAAAATAATAAAAGCATTCCAAAGTTTAGCAGAACATGATTATTTTCTTATTTAGAATAAATGGTCAAGAACATATATGAGATAATTTTGATTGAAAAAAATGTAGGTGCCATCACACCTTGATGTTTTAACCTATGTTCATCTTAGTTTAACTGCATATAGTATTAAACAAATGTAAAGCTATACTTAAGTGAAGATTAAGTAGAAGAAGAAGAGGACAAGAACGAGGAAGAAGAAGAAGAAGAAGAAGAAGAAGAAGAAGAAGAAGAAGAAGAAGAAGAAGAAGAAGAAGAAGAAGAAGAAGAAGAAGAGAATTGTATTGAAAATATCTTATTTATACTATCTTGATTATTATTTTATTTGTATTTTACAAAGCTTATTTAAATTGTCTTTAAGAAAGTATAGACTATCACAAGTCTTACTTTATATCTTCCGTGTCATAGAAGTATTTATTCTCATTGCCTTAAGTATTTTATAAAGTTTCATCTATAGTAAAATATATCTTCCTCCCCCCTTTATGATGAAGAGACAAAAGCATAAAATAAAAATATAAATCTTTTTTGTTTGTTTTATTTATTTACACTCCAAATGTTGACCCATTCCCTGTCCCCCCAACCGAGTTCTTCACCCCATTGCCCCTCCCCTTTGCCTCTGAGAGGGTGTCACCCACCCATCTTACCCACAATACCACCTCACCCCCACCTCACCTCCCCTGCATCACCCTTCCCTGGTGCATCAAGTCTCTACAGGATGAGGCACATCCTCTCCAACTGAGGCCAAACAAGGCAGTCCTCTGTTATACATGTACCTGGGAACATGGACCAGCCCATGGATACTATTTGGTCAGTAGCTTAGTCTATAGGAGCTTTCAGTGGTTCATTTAGTTGATATTGTTGGCATTCCTATGGGGTCGTCATCCCCTTCAGCTCCTTTAATCCTTCCTCTAACTCTTCCATAGACCTTCATCCAATGATTGGCTGTATCTGCATCTGTCTCATGCAGGTGCTGGTAGATCCTCTCAGATGATAACCATGCTAAGTTCCTGTGTGCAAGCACAACATGGCATCAGTAATAGTGTAGGGGTTTGATGCCCATCCATGAGATAGATCCCAAGTTGGGTTAGTCAATGTCTGCTTCAAAAATATGTCTTAGGTTTTAAAAACAATCATTTGTAATTTTTTTATATAACAAAACCTGAAGTTATGGAGATAAGCTAAGAAAACAATAAAATTATAAGCTCTAATTTTAAAATAGACATAATTTATCATAAACCAAATTGCTTAAAGACATCAGCAGAAAAAATACAAGATTCTAATTAGGTGTAATATGCTGGTTATAAAATTTTGTGGGTATTTTTTTAGTTACTCCATTTTAAAGGAAAACTGCTGAGGTTTATATATTTATAGAAAAAACACTGATAGTTTCATAACTTGGACTTTTGTACATATGCTCACTTAGTTTTATTTTGATTTAAAATATTTAAAATATATCATAGTGTTTCCATATAAAAACTATGAAAATAACTTTCTTTTTTCTATGACTCTCTGCATTAATGAAAATAGGTGTGATGACATAACTTACTGTAATATTTGTCTATTCCCCAAATTTAAAAATATAGTATTATTAACTATTACCCTGTACTATGTACTTAACATCAATATTCAATCCTATCTTCCTGTTATCATCTACCAATAATGCTTTTTTAAAGTGATAATCAACTTTATATAAAATTAAAGATTCTAATTAATAATTATTTGGAATTCTTTGATAGACTATAAAATTATATTCTTTCCATTACAAATATTTTTTAAATGTACTATCATTTTGTGTGCATTTTTAGTACACTGTCTTTTGTCTGACAACAAAATACGATATTTTTTGGTTGTCCTTAAAACTTCTCAGCTGGGCATGGTGGCACACGCCTTTAATCCCAGCACTCAGGAGGCAGAGACAGGCGTATTTCTGAGTTCAAGGCCAGCCTGGTCTACTAAGTGAGTTCCAGGACAGCCAGGGCTACACAGAGAAACCCTTTCTTGAAAAACCAAAAAGAAAAAAGAAAAACGAAAAACTTAAAAACTTCTCATGCCTTTCCTTTAACTTCTTGAGCACAGACTTTTACATCTTCAAACTGGAAATTACCCGAATTTCTGTGGAAAGATCTGACTCATAGCATGTGTTAATAGATGGCTCACAACTGTTGGGTAACTGGATCACAAAAGATTTACATTTAATATGCACAAAAGTGTTATTGCTCTTATCATTTCTAGCCATTTCTTTCCAGTTGCAGTAAATCATGACTTTAAATTTCTTAACAATTCAGTCAATAATGTAAAAACATCTGAAGAAAGAACTGTACTTAATGAATTGCTGCTGCCCAGTCATCTCTACATCAGCATCACTCATAAAATTTTAGGATACTTAAGACATATTGGCTGGAATCTGAACTACCCTTCTCATCTTGTCCTGATGCATCATAAGGACGAAAGCTATAAATGGGCATAAAGAAACTTTATCTTTTAAAAGTATTCACTACTTTGTAGTCTTTAAATGGACCCCAGTGACTCACACATACCACGCAAATAAATACCCTTTCCTTGAATCATAGTCCATCCCTAGGAATACAAAAGTTTGAGATGAGAATATGCAATTTGAATTTTATTTGTGTGGCAGAAACCACAGTTATGGGATAAAAGATATAACTGGCTCTCTGGGGTTTAATTGAAGGTTCAGTGTCTTTGCTGAAGGGTGACTTTGTGAATTCTATGTAACTTGCAGCAAGATATGCAGCTTCCACATTATTTTAGGTACTGGGAGCAAAGCCAAATCTCACACATATATGTACCTCACTACTGAACTATACTCCCAGCTCACATGCTCTTTTATTTTCTAAACTTCCTCTTTATTCTAAACTTCCTCTTTATTAAAAAGGATTATAGGTTTTGATTTTCAGATTGATTTTCCTCATGATAAAGTACATATCAAGAAAAGATAATATATATGTATATGTATATGTATATATAGAGAACTATTTATAGCTAATATACACATTAATTTTATACATAGAATAAAAATTGAATTTCTTGTTCTCATTTGAAAAAGAGGGTGAACAGTTATATCTAGATGCCATGGCATGTCTGCATTAATTTGTTTACGACTTGTGAATATATATGAAGCTATGCAGTATTAGTATTGGCATAGAGATTAGAAAGTTAACACTCCAAGTCCAGCTACCAGTTATGATGAAGGATATTGCCTTGGCTCACAGGCAACCCCACTGATATTGTGCTTCATATAACAGCCTTCCTAGCACAAAGGAAGAATTAATTAGTTGTGTCAGAAACACTTAGCTAGTAAAACTTTAAATGCTTACCATGTAGCTTTTAAAAAATGACATACTGGGACCATTGAGATTACTCAGTTGTTAAAGGTATCTTCTCCCAAGCCTAATGACCTGAGTTCCATTCCTAGGACCTACATGGTAGAAGGACAGAACTGTTCCAACGATTTGTCCTCTGACCTAATGTGTGCTTTCTGGCACTTGTTTGCATGCATGCTCAGGCACATGTGCACACACGTGCGTGGATGTACACACACACACACACACACATACACACATACAGAGAGAGAGAGAGAGAGAGAGAGAGAGAGAGAGAGAGAGAGAGAGAGAGAGAGTAAAAAAATGGTTCATTCTAATAACTACAAAGTGAAACTATAGCCATCTTAAGTGAAAAACACTTGAAATAACCATAAAGTGATGATGGACTATTTCTTTAGGAAATGGCTACAGTACATTTGCAAACTGACCATTAAACAATATGTTTTTATTTCTATGTAACCACTCTGTAATTCCTCATTCATATCACTGCGCCTTCCTTCTAATCCCCATCTTCCTGGCCATGCAATGACATTTATCCTCAATGGTTGGTATTGGTTACAAAAAAAAAGTAAGTCTACATTAGTGAATAATAAAGCATAATTTTCATATTTTTTGATTTGTGGGAGAAAGAGCAGATGTTATTGCTTTATTTAGAGTAGTTAAAAGAATGTACATGTTTTCAAGTTTTATAAATTCATTAATGCAGTTTAACTTGAACCCTTGGTCTAAAACAGATAAATGGTTTTGTTAGAAATTTAGATGAGATGCAGTTTGATTAAAGCATTGACCAAGTGATAAACTGTATCACAAATGATTTTGAGATACCAATAACACTAAAAATTCATCCCCTGTCAAATAAAGGGCCTGAAAAAGTTTTATTGCACATAAGAGTTGGTCATACAACTGACAAGTACAGGAAGTACAAGAGACTTATGTGCGGTCCCAAGGAGATGGAGAGGAGGAGGCAAGAGGCAGAAGAGCTTGGAGGTGATTCACCTAGTCTCTGACACTGAGTTGTTATTTGAAGGGATTTATTTCTAAAATTATTTCATTTGCTGCGATATCAGTTGCAATATATCACTTTTTTCCCCTCATTTGTCCCTGAAGAAATAAACATATTTTCTTTTCCTTTGGGAAATATAACAGAAAGATTACTTTATTACAAGTGTCAAAGTAGGTCTAGATTATATGTATTGGTATAAATACTTAGAGTTATCACTTCAAAAGCTTAAAAACTTAAAACGCACTCAAGAAAGCAGATAAATGACAAATGACATAGCACAATGAATTTCCTCCTCTTAGGTTGGATATAAATCACTTTGATCTTTCGATACAACTCACAGTTGTCATACCTAGAAACTGAATCCAGCATTGAATCAGTTTATTGTATTTTCAGTCTACTCTTATGAACTTGACATATTGATAAGCCTTCAGCAAAAGCCTTTTCAGAAGGAAAAGCCATCATTATGTTTTGACCAGAAACTCAATTATTTGATATGTTGTCATATGAGTACACTTTGGGGATTCTGACCTCTAGATTGGTGTCACATAGATAAAGCCTTTGTATAGATCTCTTCTCTGAAGGACTTTATTTCATAAAAATATACAGTCTTACTTTCTCCCCCTGACTCAATGCTAGAAATAAATCAACTGAGATAAATTTAAAGGTCTTTCAGAATTTCTCAGATTATTCTTACAATGCTTCAAAATCTCAATTAATACATTTGGACCCCTTTAAGGAATGATTAATGTTGCAACCTGGCATATTACATATATAGTATTTTCTAATACATATGTAAGTGATTATAGATAGCTGCATATATTGTCTTCTGTCACTATCTTGTGTTTACTTATTCAAATATTGATTTAGGTAAAATATTCCATATCTTCTCAACATTTTATAAAAGAAAATATACTGCTTGCATGTCAAATTGTGATCAATGCAGAATAAAATGTTACTTTGTAGTACTTGAGACCTAATATTACACGTAAACATCTGAATAACTGCATCCCTTAGTAACATACAGTGTATAAGACTCCGAATTCAGTGCTGAAAATCTATCAAGCTGTATTACTCCTTTTAAATTATTTATTAATTTCAAGAAAATTAAGTCCACAATCTTCTCCTTCATTTTCCTTTCAGTCACTGCATGTGCATGAGAAATAAGACTTCCTCCTGTTTTATCTCATATTTATAATGGGATCTTGAAAAACCACAAATCCAACCAAAGGGGCAGTAAGCACCAACCACTAATGGTAGCTGTTCTCACGGAGATAGTTCTGGGGCCAGAGACTACTGGTGGACAAGTAGATAAACCACAATCATATTTCCTTTAACTGTCACAGCATTTTAGAAACTGGACAATTTTATGAAGCACATCTAATTTTGCTTGAAGATAAAATTTAATCTGTCCACATGGATTTACCATATCACAAGGGGAACAAATGGTTGCATATAAGACAGACCAGTAAGAACACCCATCACGTCTTACATGTGTGAAATTATAAGTGTCATTGATCTGCGTTACTTGTAAGTGTTACAGTCTGAGACTCCTTCCTTCGGGAACACACATCTTTTAGCTAGGCCACTTCACTCATGCTTAGGATAAGTGAGACTCACAATTCAAAGAAATTGTACTGTACAGTTAACTGTGTTTGCTAGTTTCTTCCTAATCAATTCTATGGTCAGTAGAGTTGTGTACCATGTAATGTTAAGGAGCAAAAATTGAAAATGTGTGGGTATAAACTTTTACTTTCTTATGAAAGAACAGAAACACCACTGAAGGTTGACTTTGGATGTACTCTCAGGCCATTTGTCTCTGAAGACTGCATTGAGCAACCTAATTGTCTGCCAATGTTTCAAAATGAGACAACACATAGACTATTATTATACAAAAGTATGAAGCAAGCTATATCTTAAATCCTAAATTCTCAGCTCCTTAAAAATTTAAATTGTAATTAATAATGCTTTATAGTAGTCATTTGAACTGTAGTTCTTTCCGGTGGACACTAACTTTTTGTCTTTGGTTTTGTTTGAGTTTGTATAGTGTTGAAACTCGCAAGTGTCTTAAGATAACACAATTCTTACAATAAATATTGGCACTATGTAAAGGAATCCCTAACATCACCCTCTTCACGTTGTATATTTCTTACACTTATTATAAAATCACCTGAAACATAGCCGAAAATTACTTAGATTAGGTAAAACTAAAGAGTTGTGTTGAATGTGTCTCTACTCTTCTTGGCATAGAATATCTTTTCTGCTAGAGCATACATGCTAAATATATGAGAATATTGATTTTTCTCTGTGTTTTTTAGTTTAATACTTTCGGCTTCTCAGGGAAGGAGAAATAAGTTATATCGTTTTTCTTTTTATTTATTCTTCTCTCATAAAATATATGTGAACCGTAGCCTCCCTTCCTTCCAATCCCATCACCTTCCCTCTCCCCAAATTTACTGCTCTCTGGGACACCAACCCAGCCACAAAACAGTTGACCCACAATCTGTTCTACCTGCAAGAAGTGTGCAGACGTGGTGGGAGTGGCCAACCAAGGACTGGTCTAACTTGAGGCCCAAGCCAGGAGAGGGAGCCCACACCCAACACTCCCTGGATGGAATTTGCATGGCCCAGAGACTTGGGATCAAATCAAATGCAACTGACACATATACATGTTTGTCAACATTATACAAAGTAGGGGAGGGAGAAGTGAAACATCTCCTTTAAAGTTAGAAACAAGACAAGAGAGTCCACTTTTTCCCTCCATATTTAACATCCTTTATAAAGTACTTGGACCTAATCCAGAATGCCATAAAAGAGAATGAAATCAAAGGTATGAAAATTGGAAAAGAAATTTAAAATTGTTTTAAATTTTAGACAATAGGATCCTATAGTAAAAAGAGTCTCAAGACTGTCAGAAATTTCTTCGATCTAATAAATACCTTCAGAAAAATAACAGTACAAAAAAATCAACATACAAAAATCATTTATATCCAAATAAATGAACAGAAAAAATTCTGGAAAGCCACCTTACTTACAATAGCTTCAAAAAAAATTACCAGACAAAAAGTACCTAAGAATAAGTCAAACAATGAAAGTTAAGGGCCTTTATAATAAAAAAAATTGAAATATTTAAAGAAATTGAAGATCCTGACAGAAAGATCTCTTACACATGTTCAACAGAAGTAGAATTTTGAAAATAGATATATTGCTTAATGTGATCTACTTGTTGAATGTCATCCCCACAAGAATCCCAATTGCATTCTGCACAGAACTAGAAATCAATCTTAAAGTCCAAGTGGAAACACAAAAGATTCTCAATAATGATGACAATCCTGAGCAAAGAAAGCATTGCTGTTGGAATCACAGTATTTTATTTCAAATTATACCACAAAGCAATGATTGAAATAGTTTTTTTGACACAACAGACAAATGTGCTGATGGAATAAAACAAAGGATCTAAAAAAAAGCACACAGCTAAAACTGTATGATTTTTGACAAAAGTTTCGAAGATACACCTTGGATTCTTCAACAAATGCTTCTGGGAAAAATGGATACCCATATTTAGAAAACTAAAACTAATCTCTACCTCTCAGCCCGTCTGTAAGCCATTCAAAAGGTAGCCCGTGCTTTATTGTCAGGCCCAGAACTGTGAAAGGGCAACATTGATGGTTTGTGGGCATAAGTGTGCATTCCTGAAGGAGACTCCAACAACTCCGTCAAGGACTGAGAGGACTGAAAAAATGGGCGTGTGAAATTAGAAAGCCTGGCATTGGGAAGGAAATAATTCACAGAGAGAACTACCCAGAGAGTGGGGAATATCTGGCAAAGGATTAATGTTCAAAGTACATAAAAACCAATGATCCAATCAATGAAGGGACAAATTAAATGATCAGTTTCAAAAAAAAAAATGAAGAGGCACATGAAAATAAAGCTTAAACATCCCCAGTCATAAAGAAAATGCCAATGCAGCACCTAGTCACAGTAGTTAGTAGTTAGTAGTTAGTCACATACACCATGAGGATGAGATCAAAAAAGAATTCTTCTTCACTGCTCTGAGGTATAGTTTGCCCACCCACTGCAATCTAAAGCAAAACTACCATATGACCTAGATTTCGATGTCAACCCTCTCTTGAACCTTGTTCAGAAAATCCTTTTCTATTCTTATATCTTAAAGTTTTTTCTTATGTTTTCCTGTAGCAGCTTGAATGTTTTTGGTTTTGTATCAATTCGATTGATCTTTATCAAAAAAAAAAAAAAATCACAACACTCCTGAAACTATACCAGAAGGAATCAAAGAACACTACAGAGTTTCTTACATTTCCTTGTTTATTACAGCATGATACATGGTAGATGAATTGTAGAATTAGTCTAGTGTTCATTGATAGACAAAAAAAATAAAGAATATAGTAAATATACATGTGAAATGTTTAGCCATAAATAATAATGAAATAAAGGCATTTACAGAAAAGTGGAAGGAGTTGATGGTTATCATATTAAGATATATAAACAAGTCTCAGCAAGTCAAACATTGTATGTTTACTCTCAGATGTGGGACAGAGATTTTTGTGGATGTGTGTATACGTGCTCACGTGTGTGTTTGCTTGTGTGTGTGTGTGTGTGTGTGTGTGTGTGTGTGTGTGTGTGTGTGTACCCTGTATTCCAGAGTGACCTGATTATCATGGCTTCAACCTTTCCACATTAAGATCAAAAATGTAAGCTACCAACTGCAGTATAAAATTTTATTAGGAAGCACTTATTATACATAGTGATGGGTTTCATAATGGCATTTTATTTGAGCACAACATGTTCTGTGACTGTCACTCTCTCCTGTTCATTATATTACTACCTCTCCTCTTAGGAAATAACCCCAATTACAACTTTTTAGGAAACTTCTTCACATGCATTTGTATTTTGAGTATGCCTTAGTTGAGGTCTATATTGCTGTGCTTAATGATCAAAAGCAACTTGGAGAGGTACAGATTTACTTTGGATTGCAACTCTGAGGGAACTCTCTGTCACAGGGTTGCAGCTCAAGGCAGGAACTCAGAGCCAGGAGTCATTGCAGAGGAAACGGAAAGATTCTACCTACTGACTTGCTGACTCATCTCTTTCTTACTCTGTCTTCTAGAACTTGGTACCCACAGATGGCACAGGAACAGTAAACTGATCCCTCACATACTGATCATCAATCAAGAAAATTCTTATAGACTTACCTATAGGCCAGTCTTATGGAGTCATTTTCTTGGTTAAGATTCCTTATCCCAAGATGACCCTCACTTGTGTCAAGTTGACATAAATTTACCTAGTACAGGGTATATTTTGTGAGCATGTATGTGCGAAGGTCAAGGGATAACAAAGAAATCCAAAATAGAAGGAATTTTAAGTAAAAAAAAAAATATTGACATAACTTTCCTGATATATCTTACTTATATTCCCAAACTCCATCCACTGAACAAAGTAAGGAGAATGAGCAATCCAGCTATAATCAGCCCAATATCATCCACATTTACTACAATGATTTAAGATGTATTTCTCTTTGTTGTTGTTGATGCTGTTGCTGTTGTTTGGTTTGATCTAATTTTTCAGGGAGGGAGAGAGAGAGAGAGAGAGAGAGAGAGAGAGAGAGAGAGAGAGAGAGAGAGAGTCAAAATGCAGCTCAGCTGTACCTAAAACTAGCGACTCTTCTAGCTTGGACTTCTTACTGTTGGGGTTAAAAGAACCAAGCTGGAATAATTTATTTCAACTGAAAATAAGAAAAGGACTTCTCGATATTCTTTAATTTTTTTTTTTTAACAATTCTAATTATTACTCAGAATGTTCCAGAAAATACCGGGATCACTTTCAGTACAGTTATCAAGAGAGGTGCTGCTGGGTGTAGTGAGTGCTTGCCATCCCAGCACTTGGAAGAGTAAGAAAAGAAAATCAGATTCCCATGTCAACGAAGATTCCCTGTGGAAGCTACCCAGCAAGAGCTTGGAGAGTCCGATGAGTCTGGAATAGAAAGGAAGGCCATACAGACTAGTCTAATGTTTATTTGGAGTCAGGCTCTTGATGTCTTGACACCCAGGTTGGCTTTAATCTATCTCTGCCTTCTGAGGGCTATTGTTCTTGTCATGAATCAACCTTCCCTGCTCACTTCCAATGTACCACTTAGGAGGACGTTAGCTATGAACAAACCATAGGAATTGTGGTTCTGTTAACACAGAGAAATTTGGAAAAACAAAAAAGTCCTTCATTAGGAAGTTTGCTTTGATGTTGCATAATATAGTAGCTATTTGGAACCTGAGGGCATGCTCAAATACGGCTAAGCACAGTGCTAACAACTCAGATGCATTATGATTAAGAGAAAATATTAGCTAACAACATCATGTTCAAATTATCCCGAAGCTACGCTATCCAACGTAATATATAAATGGTTATAAATGAATCAGAAGCAATACAATAAATGGAATTTTAACAGGATCATTTAAGATGTAAATTAGAATCTTCTGTTTAGGATTGCTGACTCTCTCTTTCTTTACCTTTCAGCCTCTGCACTTTGCTAAACTCTTGCCCTTCCACACCTTTTATCAGAATAACCTGACTACAGCCACCACGTGATTGATGCTATGAAAAGAAATGCAAGACAAAACATAATCTCTCCAGGAAATTCCTGAACTCTGACCTTTAAAGGTCATAGAGAGCAGCAGTTTGTTGCTTTGGAAAGTGACCTCGGCCTTTTTCTTTTCTAAACAAACATTCAGATGTTATCTGTTTATTGGCTCTAAAGGCCTCACTGCTAACCCATAGAGAGCAATGCTATCCTTTATTACACTTTATCTTTTTGTGAATGAAATTCACAGGAAAGGAAGTGTATACATCAGGTGAAAAATGACACCAAAATTCTATAAGAGTTTTGCTTAAAATTTAACAGTAACTGTATTGAAATATAATGTCCATTACTTTCTTCAGTTAGCTATTCTGGAAAGAAAAGTTTCAGAAAAACTCTCCAGTACTTATAGTTGAGTGGCTGTTTTAGGTTAACTTAAAACTTGCAAAACAATTTTTGTGTAATCAATAGTTCATATAGAGACAATAGTAAAAGATATGATACAAAGTCAACTTATTTAAATTGTGTAATATGAGAGAGGTAATTCAAGAACTTTGTATTTGTTCTTATAAAGTTCAGTGACTTAATCAAAATCAGAACGATTTCTTGGTCCTAATGAATAATCTAGAGAGAATTCTACAAGCAGGTTAATAAAACATTTTTACTTCCATCTGTAGTGTAAAACAAATTCCCACCAAGATGCTTTCTGGTATCTGCATTAGCTTTCTCCCAAAGGTCCAGATTTAAGGATCTCAGTACAGCCTCAACTGTAAAATCAAATCTACCTGTATAAATTAGACTGACTGCTTCCTACAGAAGAAGAATAAGTTTCCAATCTTAGGATGGAATCAAGTCACATTCCAAGTTAATGTTACCTTGGAAAACTGAACATGGAATCAGTACCTAAATGTTTAAGACATGTTACTAAACTTATTGTAGAACTTTAATATACCCTGTTTCTAATAGATTGTTTCCCCTTTGTCCACTGTAAATCTGTTTCCAATTTGACCACAATGAATTGCAGCAGACCTTCAATTAAACCACTGACTTATATTATCATTTGGCATACAGGTTCTCACTATTGGCACTTACCTTAATAATGTGTGTGTAAATAAAATGAGTATAAATTATATATTCAATTTGGCATGGTGTTGTAACAAACACTTGATTGTGAAAAAGATGGGCTAATATAATTTGTATTTATTTTGTAAAACATGTGCCTCTGTGTGAGCATACATGGATACGTTCACATATCGGTACTGAACTGAATTAAAGTTGAAAACCAGGAAGCAGAAATGTAAGGCTTTTCCCAGAAGCAGTCAACAAATGTTGCTGCCTCCTCTCCCTGCTACTCTTTTCTCATCAATGATGACCAAGGAAATAAAACTACTCAACTGTCACATTAGTTAACAGTTCACTGTGACAAAAGCTTACTTTGCTGGCTCTCTAATCAGTGATTCCTGTCTATGCAAACCTGTATCGGTGAGAAAAATCTTAAGGCATTCCAGGTTGAAAATTCAATGGTGTTTAGACTTAGCAACTGGACTAAACACAATCTAACTACAAATTAGAACTATTTTAAGCAGTACATTCTGTTACATACCCTCTCATTTTTTGTAAAAATTCAACAAACATTATACTACTGTGCAAATAAGAATTGAAGCACACCTTAAACTTGTGTGTTTAGAAGCAGTTACCAGATTTCATCACTGTGTTCCCTTCTAGCTTAGTAGTCTGCCCTGAAATGAGTCAATGCAGTGACTCTCATTTGTGTTTCTGATCTCCTTCAGCAGCAAACAGCATTCTTTAGATATTGTAATTTCATTTTTTTCTCAAAGAATTCACATACAGTTGTTGAGAATGGGTTTCCAGAATGTTCCCTTTCTCTTCAGACTCTTTTACAAATTATATTTTGATGAGGCAAACAAAGCTTTTATTTGTTTGGTGTATCTGAAGAAATATAAGAAACTTATATTTGTTTTTGGTTGTTTCTTTCATTGTTGTTTGTTTGTTTGTTTGTTTTTCCAAACTAAAACTACTTTTTGAGATAGACGCTTCCAATAATATGGATGACATGACACAATAATGCATCATTTGCAGTTATGAGAGACCATGCTAATGATTTATAACTAATAATAATAATATAGGACTTAGTTGATTTCAGGTCTTTGCTTTTGTCTTTGCTATACCCTGACCATAGCCTAATAACAACACTGACTTGAGTGAGCAGCCACAGTACACCATCAGTGGTTGGGGAAATTATAGATTATTTTTAGATGTCGTTTGAATCTTCCTCTGCTTTTGAAGAAATGGTTTACATATAAAATTTTCACACAAAGAAAGGAGAAAAGAAATGTAGCACATAAGTACAAACTGTCCACGACATTGTCCCTAAATCTCAATGTCCTTATAAATACACTGAGTACGTACATGGAAGGCTACAAACGATCAGCAGTGAATAAGAGATTTGTAATTGGTATCATAAAGAATGAAGTATAAATGAATAGGAAGGATGTTGGCATGTTTTACAAAAATTTAATAAGACCATCATAGTTATTTCATTCAATGATTTGTTATGTAAATCAAGTGAATTTCTAAATATCTACTGATCTCACAGACATCATAATTTTCAACATTCATTTGAATTCAACTAAATATATTTGTGCTGGTTATGTTTTTCCTGACTTTTTCTTTCAGATGGAATGATTTCTGTTGTTCATGGTTTGAGAGACATCAGCTCATCTTGAAAGGGAAGAAATTGCAGAATAGAGCAAGAAAATAGGTCAAAGGAAGCACAGGAAGTGACTTGGGAAAGACAGCCTCTAAAGACAGTGATGGTTTGAATGAGAATGGCCCCCACAGGCTCCTATACTTGATTGCTTGGTGCCCAGTTAGTAGAAATGTTTAAGAAGGATTGAGAATTGTAGCCCTGTTGAATGAGCGCTGGCTTGGCTGGATGAGGAGGGTGGACTTTGAGGTTTCAAAAGCCCATTCCAGGCCAAATGGTTTTCCCTACCTTTGCCTGCTATAAGCAGATCAGGATGTAAAGCTCTCAGCTACAGCTACAGCACTATGCCTGCCTGCTTCCCACTATGATGGTCATGGACTAACCCTCTGAAACTGTATCTAAGCCCCAATTAAAACCCTTTCTTTCATAAAAAAAAAAAAAAAAAAAAAAAAAAAAAGTTGCCCTGGTCATGCTGACTCTTCAATAAAATAGTAAGTAGTCTAAATGGCTACTGACCTGTCCCTCACTTCCATAACCTCTGTTTCACCACCTCCCATCAATGCCATCTCATAGCGAGTCTCCCGAGAGTAATAAACTTAATTAGGTCAGAGCCTGCATGACATAATTGTATCTGGAAGTGTCCTCATAGACAGTTATTCAGAAACTTGCTTGGCTAATTCCCTAACATCTCTTAGTACAACAAAGTTGAAAGATTAATGACCACAGACCAGATGTTATCCTAAGTCTCCTATTTAAGAGATGATAAGGAGTTTTCTAGGCTTATTCTAGTGTTCTTCTCCACTGAAATGTCATAATAAATCCCATTATTATGCATAATTGATGTATGATAATGTCATAGTTAGACTTAATATTGCCATGACAAAACACCATAACCAAAGAGGACAGGGTGTTTTCAGGTTAAGCTTCCATATCCCAGTTCATCAGAAGAAGAAGTTCATTATGACAAGAACTCAAACAGGGCAGGGAACTGAAGGCAGGAGCTGATGCAGAGACCATGGAGAAGTGCTGCTTGCAGGCTTGCTCCTCATGCATTGCTCAGCCTGCTTTCTCATAGAACTCAGGACCACTGCCCAGGGATGGAACCACATACAATGATCTGGTTTCTCCTACATCAGTCACTAATTAAGAAAATGCACTATAGGCTTGCTTACCATCCTGTTGTATGAGATATTTCATCAATTGAGGCTGCCACCCCTCTGATGACTCTAGCTTGTGTCAAGTTGACATAAAACTAGGCAATAAACTAATAAACTTATTTAATTAATAAGCAAAACTATTTGAACATTAAAATGTACTCTAATTTCAAAGCAGATGCCATCATTTTCTCTCTGGGTAGACAATAGTTTGTCCTCTGTTGCTAATAAGTGAATACCACAGACTATAGATTTTAATAAAATGTACTACTTTGATTCTTTATGTATATGAGTGTTTTATCTGCATGTACCAAGTGCATGCCAGAAGAGGGCATCAGATCCCATAATAGATGGTTGTGAGCCACCACGTGGTTGCTGGGAATTGAACTCAGTGCTTCTGGTAGAGCAGTCAGTGCTCTTAATTACAGAGTCATCTCTCCAGCCCCTTTACTTTGACTCCTAACTCTGGAAATATAAGGCCAAGAAAGCACATCTGGTGTAACCCGTCTTACTCAAGTCTCTAGAGGACACAGATATAGCAAAGCCACAGGGCTGTGTACTTCTATGTCTTTCTTTTGGTCATCTTCTCTTTCCTTGTAAAGAAACAAGTATTCGTCATGATGCCCCACCCCAGGGGCATTAATTATGTCCAGATTATGCCCTAATCATGTGCAGAATGTACTAGCTCTGAATAACTTAATTAGATTAATTTTCCATTATTTTCACAGTTCAAAGTGGGGATTAACTCTCAGAGCAAGAAGCCTTAGGAGGACACGCTCAAACCACACCCAAGCTATAGCTAAGAGAAGGAACAGAATGTAGTTTCAACATTATTTTAGAGCTGCCATCCCTTGTTTTTCTGTTGTTCTGGTATAGTCCTGTTCCAGTCACTGCCAGTTTGGGTGTCTGACTTGAAGAAATAGAATCTTATTTTGGCTCAATAGCAGGAAAGTTTAATATTTGCACTGACATTCTGTGTTAGAAAGCAGAAATTGGGGTGGTAGAACCACATATAAGCCTGAGAAAAAGAACTGATGCTCAAGAAGACAGAGGTTCATATATTCCCCCAAATTGAAGGATAACATCTGGCTGCAATTGGAGTTTAGCAATTTGTTGATTGAGCTTAGTTAGGTTAAACACAGAGAACAGCATACAGTGAGCATTGGAACCAACATGTCTTTGGCCAGCATCCTCTCTGCCGTTAACCACAACACATTTGGCAAGTGTTTGGGAAGAGCACACAAAGGCAGAAAATCCTCAGTTCCTCTTTCTCCGGTCTCTTCATTGTTTTTCTATTTTTATTCTTCAGAATAGCCTGCAAAATGGTAAAAGTTCTAAATGTGCTTTGCAGACTTTGTCAGTCCTATGACTGTTAAAAAGCTTGAGGCAAATTCATAATGACTACTCCTAAGGAGAGGGTAGAGTTTTGTAATCAAATTATCTTCAACCCTGTGCTTACTCCCTGCCCTATTTCCCCCTTTTATTTGGCTTTCTAATTTTTCCCATTTTAAGTGTCATTGGATTTGATAAGTTGTTACAAGCTTCCCTACCTCTCTCTCACTGTCTCCTCTCTTTCCTCTTCCTCCTCTCTTCCCCACTCTCTTTCTCCTCTCCTCACTCTCAAGAGATATATAATATAAAGTTTAGTGAACACACATATTCTAACATAGATTATAGTACAAAGTGCAGTGAACACCCAATGACTGCAGAGGAGACAGGAAAATAGACAACAGGGATGCTATGGTGAGGGCATTCCTGATCACAGTCCCTACTCCTTGCCCTGTACTATCATGAAAGCCAGGACTGTACAAGGGAAAGTATATGTTTAGAGGCGAAGGAACATGAAAGAAAGATTAGGAGAAAAATGTCTATTAATATCACTAAAGGCAGTGGGCAGGTGGCTCACATAATTCAAGAGCTTTCTTTCTGTCTCTCTGTGTGTACACAATACATTTGCTTTTGCTATTTATAAATACATATAATATATTATAACAACATATTGCATAGCCTGCGTGTATATTATATACAATATAAAAAGTCCATGGAGAGAGCAAAGGATGTCTGTCCTGCTTGGAAGAAAGAAAACCTGCCAGAACCCTGCCTTGTAATCAGCTTTCATATAGAGTCTTGATTAGTTGGCACATATGTCATAAATAATTTATATACCTCCCCAAAGCATTTGGCTCTTAAATTAATTATGTGCCTTATGGCTATGAATTAGACACATTCAATAATGTTCTTTCATCCTAAGGCCCAGATTTTTGTATGAGTGGTTAAAAGAACCTAATATAGGAAAATTAAATCTTTATGAAATAATACGCCTGTAGAAGGCTCACTGGGAGTAGGCATTATATCTCAGTGTGACTATTAGGTTTCAGATATTATAGACAAGGCCACCATATTTCTGTAGGAAATCACTTAGAAATGCAATTTTTAGATATACCCTGCATAGAATACTGTAAAAGTCTGAATACAAGTAAACACATGCCATAGTTAAAATAATTAAATCCCAACTGTTATTTATGTTAACAGTATATCTCCTATTGCTCTGTAAGTCAAGATTGGGAGGAATCATTTTAGAGGCTACTTCATTTCAGCCAAATATGTAAGAAGTTACACCCCAAGCTGGGCGTGGTGGCGCACGCCTTTAATCCCAGCACTCGGGAGGCAGAGGCAGGCAGATTTCTGAGTTCAAGGCCAGCCTGTTCTACAAAGTGAGTTCCAGGACAGCCTGGGCTATTCAGAGAAACCCTGTCTCGAGGAAGAAAAAAAAAAAGAAGTTACACCACATGAAGCAGTGTCAGAAACCAGACAATTCAATGTTAGTTTTAATAAGCATTTTAAAATCAGTCACTGTAATATTGTATTTTTTCCTTATGTTGTATTTTGGGCAAATTCTTGAATCTAACTTAATGATTTCAAGGGTGAGTGAAATTTCTTTTTGATATTTTAGGAAAGACATTCCAGAAGTTCACCATTTTATATTGGAATTATATAGGGAATGCATTCTTTATAAGTAAAGATAATTATATCTTCAATACATAATTCATTAACATAATCAATGGAATTTAGGTTACGTAACACCTATTCATCAACTTCTCTCTGCCAATTGTCCTGCAGATGAAATTTTTAGTGGACCCCAATAAGTTTTGTTTGAATTACTAAGAAGAAGAGAGAGCTACGGCTTGGGTGGTTACTTGCATCGGTTCTCAAATGCAATGAGAATTTTGTAAGCATCGTTTATAAGCTTCTCTGATCAATTTATAAGTGATATGAAAGTGGGAGAGCAAGTCTGTTTCATGTTGAGCACTGAGAGTCAGAAATCTTCCTTTAAAGGCTTGAATCTAAAATGGGATAACAGCAAACTTCAGGAATTGATGCAGAAGTATGTGAATTAATTAGCTTTTCTGTTGCCCTGGACTTATTGCATTGCTGACATTTTTTTTTTCCTCTAACATATAAATGGGGATGCTATTCGGCAGATGTGAAGAAAGTGAGTCAAGATACAGAGACCCTACGGGCTGAAAGGGAGGAGGGCCTGCAGGGCTTGCACCACACCTTACCTAGCCTGATATACAGACTGCTTACCGATAGCCTTCTCTACATTACAGACTGCTAATGGACTTTCAACAGCTAAAGTATGCATGGGGGTTGGTCAGTGATAATACACAATTAAACCATTTTAAAAGCCCTTTTGTGAAATTTTATGCATGTTATAATGCAGATTTTTACAATGAAAATACACTTTAAAAAATAAAATTCAGCTACGTACGAAGCACACACTAGAGCAGTTAAATGTTTTCGTTGGAATCCTAAGAGTTAGTTAATTCAGGTAAGACAATCTGATTGTAAAGTAACTGAAGCAACACCTCTGGAAAACAGAATCTTAAGAACCAATAAGGGAGCTGAACCTAAGTTATTTCCATTGTGCCCTTCTTATTTTTACAATTTAGCTTTATTTTCTGGATGTGTCAATCAAAGTTCATGTGGAAGATGTTTTAATCTGTTTTATACGTAAAAGGAGATTAGCCCAGGGACAAGCTGGCTCCTATTCCATTATTATTAATCAGATGAAGGGTCCTTTTACACCAAGGAAGAACTTGGGGTAATCACAGTAAAATTAAGCCCTTTCACATATCGCATACAATTTACTTTCTCTTAGAAACAGAATCCAAAAGGTTCTTACTCCAAGGAATTTAGCTAAATACAATCATTTATTTTCATCATACATCTTTCGTCAGATACATCCCTTGGATATGAAGTCATGTATCTTGTGACCCTGTGCGTTAAGGTCTTCTAGAAGTCATTATAAGAGACATTCCTTTCTCCTGGCATTTTAGATTATCTTAAGGCAATTCAACATCACAAAATGGAAAAGTTTAGAATGAGAAACCATGAGTCAGAGGTATACTAAAACTTTCTCTTCACTACATTTCTGAGTAGCACCAACTTCTTTAGGGAAACATTTTTTCACTTTCTCCTTCAATAAATGAAACCAAACAATGGAGAAACCCCAGCTCACACATTAGAATGTAGCAGGGAAAAACAGCAATATACTATTGCTTTCTCACCCCTAACAGAAAGTGCTGTGCCCTGTGTTTGTTTATTCTGGCATGAAACACAGCACTCTGGCATCATTTGGGAAGTTGGTAATTGGAGAATTTGTGTTGGCTTCAGGCCAGACATAAGCTAAGCACAAAACGCAGTAGCCAGAACTGTGTGTACTTTCATCTTTAGAAACTTTGCTAATCCCAAGGAGTAACAGATTATTGGAAAACGTACTCTCTCCCAGTACATCTCGGAAGCCGAGAAAGCATTTGATTGTATAAAGTGCTAACATAATGTCACATAGTAAAGTTTAAAAGCAGGACTGAATGTGTTTAGGGCTGACCATTTGCTACCCGATAACCAACCGGTGTGCTTTACCCCAGGGAAGACCATTTCTTCCACTCTTGGCATTCCTGAGTTTCCTGTAGTTCTTTGTGTAGGGTTGAAACAATCTAAAAAAAGAAAAGAAATAATTAAAAAAAAATGAAGCGAAAGCAGATAAATTCTGCTGGACAGTCCCTTCTTCAGCTTGTGGGCTGTTTGCTAGGGATCTACCTAGCCTTGCCTAGTATTTTGATAAACAAAATATTTTTTCAGAGGTGTTCAAAGGAGATCAACACTTAGTTTTGTTGATCGCCTTTCTGCTCTTACACCTGAGATGAACTTGTAAAAGAAAAAGAAAAGAAAAGAAAAGAAAAGAAAAGAAAAGAAAAGAAAAGAAAAGAAAAGAAAAGAAAAGGAAAATCTGAGCTCATAATATTGGAGGTCCCATCCATATTTGGGTTGACCATTCAGTTTTTTTGGCACTATGTCAAAGCAATACATAATAACATTATTAATGATGAAGCAAAACCATTCATTTCACTACTAGCAACAAAATAGCTGGGCAAAAGGAGATCAGCGTCCCACCACCTCCTTCAAAAGTACCCTCCTGAGCTGCCTGATAAACCCCAACAGGCCCCACATCTAAAGTGTTTCACTTTGACACATGATAAAAATAAATTATATATATACAAAATTATTAAAGATAAGTGAAAGATTTAAGTTTCAAAATATTACATAGGTATTTAAGGCATTCGTTTCTATAAGTTAGACTTTATTAGTTAATTTGGGGGGTTGATATTCAGAGATGAAAATTTACAATGTCAATTAGTGTTTTCTTAATTATCTCAAAGTCATTAAAACTAAATGTATATAACCACACATATCTAAGAAATTCCAAAAGTATCATTGTGTTGGAATACCAACAACCAAAGGAAACTCAGTTCTATCACAAACTCCACTCTGACCAACTCTCCTTTCTCACACTTGCCTTTGAGAATATGGTCTGCTGAGCAGCCGGGTAATTACACTCCGGTGAAATAGACATAAGAGAAACATCGTTTATTCCCACAGAATTTTTCAATTGTTTGTTGGGTTAGTCTCAGATATCTCGATCGATATATCTGAAGGAATGTATAGGATTGGCTTATGTTGGGCTGGAAGTCCAAAAGTAGCTGGGTGCACATGATAGAGCCAGAAAGCTTGGTAACTGCTTAGCCCTCCAAGCCAAGAGCCTCAACAGCAACTTTATGTTGAAGACCTGGAAAATGCTTGGAGTATCATTGCTGTGCAGTCTGCATTGAAGGACTACAAAGTAGGGATTATGATGTGAGTAAACTATACCAGCACCAGCAGGAAAGACAGACATGCTCAGTAGCAGGGAGGGAAGGAAAAATTACTTTTTTCCAGGGACCTCATTATATATAATTGCTTCTAGCAGGTGCTTCTCACTCAGAGGGGGGGTAGGGACCTTTGTCCTTCTGGGAAACACTTTCATATTCCTTCCCATATCTCTTATCTAGCTCCAAGTCCAATCATTTTGGATTGAATCATTGGGATGAACCACCATGTCTGTAAATCTGATTTAAAACAAAATAATAAATTTGGTCTTCATCTTTATTTAACAAAATAGCTGTGCTCTATTGCTAGTCTATTCTCAATTCTAGTTCCATTTTTATAATCCATTAATCCCTGCAAGGAAATGTCTAGGAAATATTTTAAATGGTAGCCATAGTAACAAAATCTTTGCCCTACAAGCTTTGTAAGTTAAGCACAGGATACAAACCAGAAAAATGAACTTTTGTAAACTATAAGTTTCTTGTGTGTGTTTGTCAGTTTTGAACAGGAAGCAGTCATACTCTTAACTTTTTAAAATGATATGTTATGCTATTTATTCTTTGTATTTATCTTGACAAATATTTAATGTTTATTGCTTTTTATGGTTTGAATGTGGAATGCTCACCCGGAAGCTGGGAATACTATTTGGGAAGGCTCTAGAGACATTTATAGAGTGTGGTCCAGGAGAAGAAGCTAGGTTACCAGGGGATAAGCCATTGTGGATATTGTGTCCCTGTCCCCCTTCTGTATCTATTTGTTTTCATTCTATTCTAAAGTGAACAACTTTCCTCCACCCAGTCCTACTACTACACAGTCATCTAGGCAGTGGCCATATCACCACAGACTGACCCTCATCAAACTGAGAGAAATAAAAAAATCACCAAGTCACTTTTCTTGAGTATTTGACTGGAAAGGTAAGTAAAACAGTGCGAATGAATAAATAA
This sequence comes from Mus pahari, assembly GCF_900095145.1. Classification (NCBI taxonomy): domain Eukaryota; kingdom Metazoa; phylum Chordata; class Mammalia; order Rodentia; family Muridae; genus Mus; species Mus pahari. The sequence continues at coordinate 69,682,410 of NC_034608.1, forward strand.
ATAAATAAATATAGTCTAAGAACTGTGCATATCTTCCGAATTTCTGCACCGCCATCTTTTCTTATTCAGTGGGTTATTAAATAATATGTGTGAGTCCCACACAATGATCATTTGCTGAAAAAGTGAAGCCTAACAGCTATAAAAAGGGGCCAAGGAAGAGATAGGATAGGGTGTGGGTGGAAGCCAAAGAGAGACATAGGACATGAAAGAGGAAAATGTCTGCAGGAGGCAGAGTATGAGTAGATATCAGGGATAATAAGGACAGAGGAGAGGACAGGAACATACGAAGGGAAAGGAAAATTTCCTACTATTATTAAAAAAAATCTGTAGTAACATCTAATACCTTGCATTTTACAATAAAGATAAATGCAGTGGTTTTATACCCTTGTCAGTATTGAGAGAGAATTCTTGTGCTTGCTACTGATAGTCTTTTAAATGCTTATCATCAAGAGTGTAGCAGGTCCTTACAATATTTTACTTCGATCTTCATCATCCTGAACAGCTATATTTGTGTGCCTCTAGCTGTGTGGGTGTTCTGAGCATCTATTTTGTATTGGTAACTTTTCATATTGTTTGCAAGTATTTCTGTTTTGTTTTTTTTCCTTTTGTGTTGTTGTTGTTGTTGTTTGTGAGACAAAGTCTCTACATAGCCGTGGCTGTCCTGGTACTCACTCTGTAGATCAGGCTGACTTCAAACTAAATGAGATTCACCTGTCTCTGCCTCTCAACTGCTGAGCTTAAACGTGTGTACCACCACACTCAGCTATGGAGTTCCTTATATATTCCAGACATATTTTGCCTGTTCCTGCATGCTAGTTCATTATTTTATTACAATGATACATTTAACAAAGCATGACTCAACGGTTTCCTTTTATATGTAGTGTTTTAGTGTCCTAAAAAAATCTTTTTCTGCTCTATTAAACATAATATCCTATGCTATCTAAAAGTCCTTTGGTTTAAAATTTCTCCTTCATAATTGCTTTTAGAACGAAACAGAAAGCTTTTCTGTTTTTGTACATGGCCATTGAGTTCACCAACTAGTGTTCAAAAGCTCCTTCTCTGTAACACTATCTTTCTAAATATGTTCCTGAGTTCCTTGAGTTTTCTGCTCTCATCTTTTGTTTGATAATCTTTCTACTAAAACCACACATTATGAATATTTGTTTATATTACTCTGCATATTTGAGAGAATGCCCTCATTCTCTGCTCTTCAGCAGTGGCCCAGATCTTTGTTTTGTTTTGTTTTTCATTTGTGTGTGTGTGTGTGTGTGTGTGTGTGTGTGTGTGTGTGTGTGAATGAATAAATATCTATACAGGAATGAATAAGTGATATATAAATAAACTATAGAATCAGCCTGTGAGATTATAGCTTTATAAGTTTAGCTGACATTACATTAAATTTACATTGCTAAACTTTCTCATGACTGCTTAGGTCTTTCATTTGTTATCTGCTGATATGGTTTGTATAGTTGAGAAACAGGACTAATTTCCTGTGCCATATCTCAAACATATGGTATGCTGGAAGAAAAGGCCAAAACTGAACTTTCCGAGTCTTAAGTTAATCCCCAATTAAATGAAAATTCCAAGCTTAAATTCCAGATGTAAAGTTGTTCAAGTTTTCCCTTGAAATCAAAATGAATTGTCACATAAATCCAAAATCTAAACATTGTGTTTAAAATGTTACTTAACACCTCAGTGTCTGACACTGATTAATGATGTACTCCCCTGGGACAGTCTTATTTCAAGGTAGAGGTCTTCCATGAAATAAGAATTATATTCTCTTATAAAGAAATTCCAAGATGACAGAGAAAGAAAGCTTATTACTTTTTTTTTTTTGAAAGCCACAGGGGAATACCGAAAAACAGATTATCTTGCTAGCATTTAACATTGCTATGTGATATAAAAAAGTATTTCCTTATAATTTGTGCTTGTATTTTAAATCTCCTTCTGAACTTTATAGACACACACATAATCTTACCCATATAAGCAGATACAGTGCAACAACAAACAGAAATAAAACAAAGGCACTCTTTTCCCTTCTCTGTGTGTGTGTGTTCCACTCCTCTCTCTCTCTCTCTCTCTCTCTCTCTCTCTCTCTCTCTCTCTCTCTCTCTCTCTCTCTCTGTGTCTCTCTCTGTCTCTCTCTCTCTGTCTCTCTCTCTCTGTCTCTGTTTCTCTCTGTCTCTCTCTGTCTCTGTCTCTGTCTCTGTCTCTGTCGCTCTCTCTGTGTGTGTGTGTGTGTGTGAGTGTGTGTGTGTGTGTGTGTGTATGTACTCTCCTTCCCTCCCTTCCCACCTTCCTTTCTCCACTCCCCTCTGCCATAGGCACATGTGTGCATGTACACACACACACACACACACACACACACACACACACAGTGTCTTCATAAGCCATGCTCTTGTGATGATGTACTCCATTCACAATACCCGAGCTGTGACCTAGGGAGGTTTAACTTCACTCTTCCTCGGATTTCCTGGCATTCCCTCATTTTTTCTTGTAGTTTCCTTAAATCTACTCATTCTTCCCATTTGAATCATTTCACAGGGCTTCTCATCTCACCGGGAACATTTTTACTCTCCTTTGTTTTCCTTGGATCTTTTGCCCCAGCATCTGCTATACTCCTTGCTTAGGAACAAAATGGAGTTGGAAAGGCGATTCAAAGTAACTGCACTTGAAGTGCTTAAGTACTGCCTGAGTCTTTCCTCACTGCTGTGGATGTTTTTCTCTCCCAACTCTCATTCCTCACACTGATAGCATTGAAGCTCCCACTTCCATCTATTCATGTGACTGGCTGGGATGCTTTATTAACTGTAATGGTTAATATTGAATTCAACTTGGCTGGATAGAAAACACACAGAGGAGATTAGTGAAGCTCACCACATGTGTCTGTGGGAGATGTTCCCAGAAATCATTAACTAAGGAGGTAAGAAACATCCTTAAGTGTCTGGCTCTATCCTGCAGGCTGGGAACCTGAGAGGATTAAAGGGAAAGAGAGACAAAGACTACAAGGACAGTGGTTTTCCATCCTTTTGCTTCCTGGCTACCATACAGGACGCCACCTCTACCTTCAACACTGCGATGTTTTGCCAACCTAATTGGAGCCAGTGGACGATGGGTTTAAATCTCTGAAGCCACAAACGGGAATAATTCTGTTCCTTCTTAGTTATTTTTCTGAGGTATTTGTCATAGTGATGAAAAAACCCTAATATATTGTCTTACTTAGGGGTTTCCATTGCTGTGAAAAGACACCATAAAGGACATTTAACTGAGGCTGGCTTTTAGTTTCAGAGTTTCAGTCCATTATCGTCATGGTGTCGAGCATGGCAGTGTCTAGACAGATATGGTGATGGAGAGGAGGCTGAGCATTCTACATCTTGATCTGAAGGCAGCAGAAGACTGTTCGCACTGAGCATAGCATTAACATATATGAAACCTCAAATCCCCACTCCCACAGTGACACACTTCCTCCAACAAGGCTGCATCTGCTCCAACAATGCCACACCTCCTAGTAGTGTCACTCTCTATGGACCAAGCATTCAAACACACGAGTCTATGGGGGCCATACCTTTAAGAAACACCCACAGATGCTCTGTGGTCCTTCTGTAGAGTCTCAGGTGGAGATGCATTTAATAAACATGTTAGTCAGTTCTAATTTTTAAAGATTGATTTGATTTTGTGCTTTCACAACTCCATATGTATATAGGATGTGTTTTGAATAAGTCATTCTCCCTGCTCTCTCTTGCAACCATCTCTTCCCATGTTAGCCTTCCATCCCCACCTGTCTCTATTTGAAAGTCATGACATTAGGTTTTATCCCATGACCTATTTATTTTAACTAGGACCATTTGTGTACGATGGAGCTCTATCCTTTGGAGAACAATCTATTGCATGCCACCCACAGACACACGCCTGGAAGTAATGACACTTTCACTCCCAGAATTCATCTGTCAGTTAACATTCTGTTTTAAAGTACTGATAGTTAATTCTAACAGTAATAAGCTTTAACTTTTTTCCTATATATAATGTTGATGAAATGCTACGTAATGGGATGGAGAGAGATGGCTCAGAGGTTAAGAGCACCAGTTGTTCTTCTAGGGGACCTGGGTTCAATTCCTAGCACCCACAAGGTGGATTATGATTGTCTGCAACTCTACTTACAGAGCATCTGGTAGTCTCTTCTCTCTTCTCCTGGTTTCCAAACGCACCAAGCACACACGCGATGCATAGAAATACATGCAGGAAAAACACCATACACATAAAATAATAAATTATTTAAAAATATTACACAGTGAAAAATACCTTAAATCCACCAAATAGAAAGATCTGCTAATTGCTCGCATTTGGAGAATTCACTTGCTTCTGCACTCTAGATTAAATATGGCATCAAACTGAAGAGACTTAGAATCAGAATATTATCAGGATTCCTATTTCTCCACCAAGGAGCAGAACACTTTGAAAGCTGTTTGCTTCGACTTAGGAGACTAGCTGCCTTAAAATCCAAATGTCATTTTGTTCACAGGTCCTGTGTCCTACATTCTTTAGCATATCAGACAAAAGTATAAATAGGAGCTTACGCCTCCCCATTCATCTCAATACTCAAAAATTCACCCAGATAAACATTTGAACCAACTATCTTATACATTCTTCTGTTGACGCACAGAACCATATTCACTTGTACGTGATTCTGGACACTCCCATCATCACATGTAACATAATCCACACATGTCACAAACGGCCATCCTTGACAAGCTGCTGCTTCTTGTAGGTCAGAGCAGCAATGTGACCCAGACAAGAAAGACAGAGCTGTCAAAGAAGCCAACTCAATCCTGATTTGGGTTGATAGTCTGAGTCCAAAAAGCATCTAGAGTACTTTCTGCAAAAGCAGGGCAGGGACTGATTTAGGTCTCCCTTGAAGCTGATCTCTCCTTGTTCTGTTTTCACCATGGAGCCTGTCAACACTAGGAGAGACAGCATTGGAAAGTCTAAAGTGAATTCTGGGAGTCACAAAAGCCTAACTCTTGAGCAGGCTTCTCTGTTTCTACAAGCTGAGGCTTATAAAACTGTTGCTAGTCTGTTGTCCAACAAAATTCACAACAAACGTATAACAGAAAAGATAATGATGTTAGGGTATTGTGCTCATACTTAGGGAAATAAAAGAAAATTGTTGTTTCCTGGAACTAAGCTCAAACAGTGAGGTCAAGTTTAAAGATTTTGTTTCTTTCTCTAATAGTCTCTGAGCCCCATTCTCTCTCTGTATAATACATTATTTTATTACTGTATATAAATCATACTTTTGGCTCTAAATGACATCAAGTGAGTAGAAATACTAAAAATACTTTTTCAAGTTGGCTCTAAGGAATTGTGGATATAATCCTGGCTTCAGCTTGGATTTTGGCTCCAGGTTCATTATTAAAACCACCAAGGTAAGTCTCTTACATGCCTTGTGCCTGATTTCCTCTCATGTAGAAAACCAGAGATACAGTCCAGGTCCTGTAGATCTAAGGCAATGAGACATGAGTTAAAAATAGAGGTACATGGGAAATATTTGTTCTGAAATGCATACAATATGAATTCACCTAGTAATCTATGTATACTTAAGGGAATGAAATTTTATCAATTTGAAGAAAAGTTTCTTTTTGTCCCAGAATGATTGCAACTCAATCCTACAAATGTTATACAGCAGTTGAGAGATTTATAAACCATTCCCATTTGGGGGAACTAAGAAAAAGCAAAACTTTTGTCTTGGAAGAATTTCTATGTGAGCAATTGCCTACCTTAACACAATACTAAAGGTGGAAGTAAACAACAAATTAAAATGAAAAAAACAGTCCTTTTTATTGGATGTTTTATTTATTTACATTTCAAATCTTATCCCCTTTCCCAGTTTCCTTTCCAGAAACCCCTTATGGTACAAAACTTTCACTTTGCAAATTTATGAACATTTGTTCAAGGTTATTTATCACATAGAAACCTGAAAATACAGTTATGAAATGCACCATACATAACTTCATGTTATCATTTCAATTGTATCTGATGTTATTCTAAAAGAATAGAATATTTTACCCTTAACATATTTAATCATTAGTCAAATAGTATCTTATCTATATTTAAATATTTTTCCTGCATCCTTTACAAGGAAATATAAGGTAGCTTTGGATCTTCAAAAGAAATATTCAAGACATTCATCTTTGTTTTTACTAATATCCATACCATATGTTAATATTTTATTTATTCTCATGGAGCCATAGGTCATTTCATTAAATTGGATGACTCGGAGACCTAGGGTAGAACCAAACACGAACAGCAAAAAAAGAAGTCAATGGAATGATTTCTAATGATGTTCTTCTAAACTCATAGAACAGGGCCTAGCCCAGTCATCATCAGAGAGACTTCTTCCAGCAGGTGAAGGGACAGGATGCAGAGATCCACACCCAAGCACTAAGCAGAGCTCTGTGAACTCTTTGGTGGAGTTGGGGTAGGAAGCAGGAGTTGTAGGCAACAGATAGGTGGAAAACACAAGAAAAACACAGCCCATAGAACCAACTAAGCAGGGCTCATAGGGCCTCATGGAGACTAAAGCAGCAATCATGGAACCTGCATGAGTATATACTAGGTCCTCTACCTTCATGCTATGGTTAAGCTTGGGGTGTTTGTGGGATTCCTAATAGTAGGGAAGGGAGTGTCTCTGGCTCTTTGTCTGTTCCTGGGGCCCCTTTTCTCCTATTGGTTGGTTAATTTAGCCTTGATATGAGTGTGTGTGCCTGGTCTTGTCCTATCTTGTTGTCATGTTCAGTCGATATAACTGGGAGGCCTGCTCTTTTATGAAGGGAAATGGATCTGGGGAATGAAGCAGTGTGGATCTCGGGAATAGGAGAGGTATAGGAGAGACTAGAAGGATTAGAGGAAGAAAAGGTTTGTGTCACTATGTGTTGTATGAAAGGAATAAAGAAAGGTTAATAAAAATTAAATCACTTTCCCATATGCCACAAATAAACAAGAAGAAACTAAAAATAAGTAAAAAAACTAAAATAAAAATAACTTGCTTTATATGGCTATACTTCTCTTTCATCCATTGACTTCTGAGTGTAAAATAAGTAGTTTATAAATATTACAAGGCTGGCTGGTGGTAGTGCATGCCTTTGTTCCCAGCACTTGAGAGGCAGAGGCAGGTGGATTTCTGAGTTAGAGGCCAGCCTGGTCTACAGAGTGAGTTCCAGGACAGTCAAGGCTATACAGAGAAACCCCATCTCTAAATAAATAAATAAATAAATAAATGTTACAAATAAGAATTATATTGTTCATATTGTTACCCAGTTTTTATTATATTTTCTTTTGTATATGTACATATGTGTATATGTATATGAACATATACATGTTATATGTGGAAGTTAGAAAGCAATTTGTAAGTGTCAGTCCTCCAATTCCACCATGTGGGTCCTGGGAATCAAATTCAGGTCTTGAGGCTTGGCAGAAAGTATCTTTAGCTACTGAGTCATCTTGACATCCCTGGTATCCAGCTTTTAAAGTCATATTAAAATTACAACTAAATACAGGACAGTCCTTTCCACAAGAGAGCACATGATCCCCATGTAGCTACTGTGTTTTTAAAATGTGGTTGGCGCAACCGAAAAACTGAAATTAAAATTGTATTTGACTGTTTATTACATTTAAAAACTTGTACTTGTTAAGGTTATTAGAAAGCTGGAGTAATTTCAGTTCATACATATATTTCTGGCAGTAAATTGTGTATAGTTGAAATGTACAGCAGCTCTATTAGGTGAAATGTAGTATTTGGATTAAAATATTTTGGCTGTAAGTATAAAATATACTTTAGATTAAAATCTGTAAAATAGTTTATTCAATATTTGTCATAGTAGTTACAGAGTAAAACAATATTTTAGATATTCAAATTAAATTAAATAAAAAATTAAATTAAATTTAAGAGCAATTGATTTAATGTGCTTTTCATAAAACTTGGAATTAAGAATGGGACCTACATTTTATTTATAATTGAGTAAGTACCTGTGTAGACCCCTGAAGGACGTTGTTTTAGTTTCATTTCCTGTTGCTGTGATAAAATATTCTGAGAGAAGCAACTTAAAGGAGAAAAGTTTACCCACAATTCCAGGCTGCAATTCATCATTGTAAAGAAGTTAAAGAAGCAGAGATTTGAAGCAATTACTTAAATGGCACTCACTATCACCAACACAGTGATAGTTACATATTCACACTATGATCTCCTAAATTGCTTCCTTGTTTTTTTCATTCCAGAGCCCAGCCCATGAAACGGTCCCACATTCAAGGTAAGCCTTCCCACCTCAGTTCAATTCACAAAATCTCTCATCTACACACTCACAGGTCAAACTTATCTAGAAATTTTCTCACTGAGACTCCCTTGAAGAGTGAGTATGTATGGTGCTAAATCAACAATATAAACTAATGATCATAACTGATCAAACTGAACAAGTGGCCATGTGGGCCCAGCCCCAACTGATTCTCTAAGACCTAACTTCTCTACCTAAGGCTCAGGAAACATCGAAAGAGGAGGCAGAAAGATTGTAAAGCCCAGAGAAACAGTAATTTTGCTGGGGTACTGCATCTCCTAGAAATATTATGAAGCTACAACCAGGAAATGTCAACAACATGGCTGCCAAATGAAGATTTGAACAAGGAAGACAACAATAAGCATGCCAGCAACCAAAGGAGAAATCATATAGAACCCTGCCTCTAGAAAAGAGCTACAGTCATCCAAGGAATGCTGAGATCAGGAAAAAGCATCTTCCCCGATTCCACCCAGTACCAAGTGGTCAGCCATCAAAATCATATACAGATGTGTAGTATTAAATGAGCCCAGAAGGTTACATTGATATATTTATGAATATATGTAACAACACTAAAAAATAAATTCAAAAAATTTAAAGGAAGTTTAAAATGGCATCTTACCTGTCTCTAAAGCTCATATTTCCATTTAGAACACACTGATTGTCAAAGCATGAGTCATTTGTGTTAGCATTCCCTCTCCGTGTCAAATCAAAACATAAACATGGTAAATTTTCAGGATAAATCAAGAACATCAATGAATTGTAGGGCACATTTTTGTTCCAAAATACTTTCAATGAGACTGGAGTACTTTTAGCCCACATTTAGCATTCCAATATTGGTATGACTTTATGGTTTTAAATCTATTACTTAAGTTTAAATTTTTCCAATTTCTTCTCTCTCTCTCTCTCTCTCTCTCTCTCTCTCTCTCTCTCTCTCTCTCATTCACAGAGTTGGCCAAATTCCCACCACTCCACTATGGAAACACACTTCCTAGCATTTCTTTATGGCTTAAGCCTCTTACATGCTCTTATGCTCTTGTAAAGTATTTTCCGAGGATGTCAGTTGTGTACAGGACATCCAGCTGAGCATGTGCTGTGAGTCAGGCTGTTTCTTCAGTGGAGTTTCAGAAAGGGTCAGAGACACACAATAGTCGCTTTCAATGATTATTTCAGCTGCTTAACAAATGTTGCTCTTTTTCCTTCATCTGCTTATTGTCTGGTTTTGGTATTATTCTAGATATGACGCTTGGCTGAGAGAGAATAAGTGTTATTATTGTTTCTTTTGGCTCAAATTTAAGCATATATTAATTAATTCTGCTGCTGCTCCTTAAAAAGTTAAAATAGATCATAGTAATAAAATCTATGAAATATAGCACATTAAATCAAGAGTGAAAATATTCCATCTGCTAAACCATTTATGTTTTTAATCAAAATCCATTACAGAACATTAAAAAGTTCTTCAAAGCCATATTGATAAGAGCTTTCAAATACTAGGCAGGAGGCTGGACTGTGTTTTCCATGCATCTACATTTTATAATTGAATGGATATTCATATAATAAAACTAATTAACATTAGTTTATAGCATATACTCTGAGGATGCCTTAAAATGTCATCTAAGTGTTGTTCTGACAATGGAAAAAGATAATAAAAATTATCAGATGCAATTTAACAGTATTTGAAGGATGAATGCATTGCTTATTTTCAATTGCTTATTTTCAATTTGAAATATAAATATTTATTAATAATATTGGTCACAAAAACAAAATTCCTATAAATGAATTTAGAAATCTTGAGTTTTGAAAACCTTATGTTATAGAGTAGAAAAGATAACATACATTATTTTCCTTTTCCTGTTTTTTTTTCTTCAGTGCTAGTGTTTAAACCTAGAGACTCCTGCATGCTAGGCACTGAAATATACCCGAGCAATATATAGCCTTAATAGCACATATAAAAATCAAGTCTAAAAAACGTTAACTCTAAAAACCTACAGAGTTGTACTCAAATTTATTGCTTGAAAACATAAATCATAAAATAATGAATTTTATTAATAACAAAAATTACCATTTTGGTAGCTCATGTCTGTAGTCCTAGCCCTGTGATGGTGATGGCCTTAGAATCAAGAACTTAAGATCAATCATGGCTACATAGGAGTTCAAGGCTAAGCTGTCTTGAAAATGTACATAAACACCAGAATGGAAGCACAGTGCACACACAGCATCTAAAGTACATCTGTTGTTACAGTTGGCTGCTGCTGTGAGATGCAGTAAGTGCAAAGTTCAAGAGTTGATGTGCCCATGATGCTTTGACAAACATTAATTTAGATGCTTCAGTCACCAAGAAGAGAAATGTTGTGAAACTGGGAATATTCTTTCAAATGGATATAAAGTTAGAAATAGCTTCTGAAGAGTCAAAATGTCATGAAATAAAACCTGATACTCCGAAGAAGAAATATTTGAAAATATGATAAATAGCAACAATTTTTCATAATTGTGAAAATATTAGCTACATATGTACCAACAGAATGCTCCCTTGAGAACAACAGTGGCATTCACATAGGGTGCTGTACTTGTGCCAAGACCCATAGTGTTACATTTCCATAATATTTAATTTTTGATTCTTTAAAGAAATGAGTTAAATCTTTTAAAATTTATTCTTTAACATTTTTATTTTTTTTTCAAGAGAACACTTGTTTATTTTACATGACACTGTGACAAGATGTTGTCATCTATGATGTCTGTGCCCTAGAATCATGCTACCAGGTGACCAGATAGTTGTAAAATAATCTAGCAATAGTGTTTTAAGTAAGCTTACAATTTTGTTAGGTTGCAATTCATAGCTAGCCTGGCCTGGTCCCTATGTGGTCTGCAGTGCTAGGGCTGGGTACCCTTATGATGTGTAGGTAATGACTGGGTGGTCATTTGGAGGGGTCCTGAGTTGGCCCACTCTTTGTAACATTACTGCTAGGTGTGTGTGTCTTCTGTCTGCATGGACATAAGGATATATCCCCAGGCCCCACCCTTAATCATAGCTTCTTTAACATTTTTATACATGCATATAAAGCATTCTGATTATCTCCATCCTTCATTTTTCTTTCTTTTCCACCTCTGACACCTCCCACGCTCTTCCTTATGTGTTCTGTTTCCACACTTGCTTCCTTTGTAGTTTGATTTCTGACCCCATTGGGTGTAACTAGGGACCCCTGAGTTACCATAAACATCAATAGAGCTTGGTAGAGTCACAAATGGACAAACATCTGAAATTAATGACTTGCCCCTTACCCAGAACTCATTGGTAGCCATTAGTTCTCCGAATAGGGATTCCTTCCTTCCCCATTCATGACCAGCTGCTAGCAGGTCCAGTATTGTGCATGCCCAGTGCAGAGAACCATGGTTGCCATGGGTTTGTGATTGCAGTGGCTGTTCATTGCCAAGAAAACAGAATTTCACAGATCTTTCTCCTATCTCCCAAATTTTATATTCCTTTGGCCCCATTTTTCTGTGCTGTTTGCTGACCCTTAGATGTTATAGTATAAGTGTCCTATTTAAAGCTAAGCACTTAACTGTCCCTTAGTTACAGCATCTTGAGCAGCTATGATCCTCTGCTTTCATTGCTCTTTAGTGTAAATAAATGGATCCCTGATACCAAAACTAAGATTTTCATAGGTATAAATATGCATGTTTAGACAATTTGTTGTCCATAGGTCATGAAAAACTCAAATTGACACTAAATAGAAAGCTTCCTCTCTGCTGGGTAACTTTCATGGTACCAGAAGGTGTTTTCTAGACTGCTTGGTAGAGAAGAAGGGGAGGGATAATATGGGGAGGATTTTTGAGCATGGGACTGGGAAGAAAAGAGGGGAAAACTGCAATTGGGATGTAAAATAAGTTAATTAATTAATGGGAAAATAAATCATTCACAGTCATATTGGGCTTTTACACCTGTGAGCTACAATAACGACCAGCATGACAAGATATGCCCATGTATGCAATAGCTGGATGAATGTTATGGGCAGTAGCTAACCACTTTCTGACTAGATTTAAGGTTCACTACACAAGAATAACTCGTATCATGTGCAAGGAAACCAAGATTGAATCAACTAATACTGTTAAATGTACATAGTTTCTCTCTGAATATGTATTACCATATCTGTAGAGCTGTGTAGTTTTCACTTTATCAGAGAAGTTTGGTTAATTGGTTTGCTTTCTTTGTTTTATTTTTATTATTTGGGTTTTTTTTTTTTTTTTTGGTCTCATTTTGTATGGGGAATAGAAGTCAATGAGGAAACAGAACTGGTGTTAGTGCAAAGAATAAGTGTTAATGGAGTACCCAGATACAATAAGAACATCTACATCACCACACTTACAAGGCAGTGGAGCCATGCCAGAAAGTACTAAAAGACTGTAAAATTCCAATGGGGTTTGGAATGCTCAGAACAGGGCAGTGTCTTCTGCACATAGTGGGGTTGCTGTAATCATCAGTTCACAGGTGCTATTGTTGCCTGCATAAGACTAAGCCAGTCAGCATTCTAACATAGATAAGTTCTCACACGAGCTTGCCCCTAAAAGAGGAGCTATTGACAGCTAATATCTTCTGAAGAAGGAAATGGGTTTTTTGTTTGTTTGTTTGTTTGTTTTATTTTATTTCAGACTATGGCACCTGGTAGGTCAACCACACTCCAGTATTATGGTGATGGGCAATGACAGTCTTGCATCTTGTGCCAGCAAAACCTTTGACACTTGTTTAAAATATGTTGGGAGCAGTGTCATTAGCATTTTTCTGGTAGGTTAAATTAGAATAACAATGAAGAAAAATATTTCAGACGAACTTCAGACTTATGTGGAGGCTTAGATTTTTTTCAAAACCTACTTTATTAAGGATTCTTAATTGCTTTAACCTTCCTTCTAGCCCACCACCCAGGGGTAGTGAAAAGGAAAAGTTAATAGGGTAAAGGGGTTATGGACCTGTTTAGAAATAGTTCTTTTGGGCTATTCTAAACTTTCTTATCGGGATATAAGCTGTTTAGTTCACACAAATCAGCACTGGAAGCCGTATCCATTTCCAAACAGTATTCATAAATCAGCAACCGCAGTTTAATTCAGAAGAAACCACCAGGCTTTGCCAATCAGCCTGAGTCCACAGAAGAGACAAGAAGCATCTAGGATATTAGGAGAAGTTCTTTGGTGTATTTGTTTCTACAAAGTAATGATAAATGATGATCAGCGGAGAAGGCAAGGTGAACCAATGCCACAGTGTCATCAGTGAAGACCAGCATCAACAAAGCCCAACAACCCCATGCCACCGTGTTGTCTACTTTCAAGTGATACTTAAGCCCTTTTCCAACATCAAGTGTCCTCTCAAGCTTCCATTCCAGTAAAACACCATATGCCCTTTTTCCAGACAGTTTCCAAAAAAACACCACACTCCAGGTCTCATCAAAACATTCATGCATGTGTCTGCTTCAACAAAACATCCACTCATAAGACAGTTTCCAGAAAAACATCACATGACACAACTGAGTCTTCAAAGAAGCCAGAAATTTCAATTTCACTTACCTCTACTGCAAGCATGCATATTGTTGCCAGCATGAATGGATATAGTCATAAATGAAGAAAAATTATTAAGAGCTGAAGGAATCATACAACTTTTGTGGATACTGTACTGTTACATATCTTAGTGGAAATGCTGACTATGCAATCCATATCTAAGTCTGTGGTCCAAGCCATATTAAGTGCTGAAGGTTTTACTGTGTATAATTCACATAGGTGCATGTTAAAGGAAGGCATGCATTCAAAGAAGGATGTATAAAAACATACTATGACACAATCTAGCTGAGGTGGAGGTAAAGAACTGGTAGAAATAGAGATTCCCTTTTCCATTCCCAAAAAGTGAATAGGAAAAATTAAATTACTAAGAAAAACATGAATTGTTACATGCCTTCTGAATTTAGTATTCAATATATTTGTCTGATTTTTTTCAGTTTCTACAGACACTAAATCAAACTTTTAAAAACTTAACACAAAGAGAGGTAACGCTTAGTGGATACTAGATAGACTGTAGAGGTTTGAGTGTATGTTCCTAGATTATGTATTTTATATTCAGGACTCTTCTTGCATATCTATAAAACACAAAATTTTAAAGATTCGTGAAATAAAGTAAAAGGAAAATTTTCATGAACATGTTCAACATCAACACATGTCAAACACCTTCTGGATAACTTGCTGTTATTTCCTGAAAGGATACATTTCTTTATAGAATACTGAAGACATATGATGTGTTTACTATTTGGAAATCGAAACTGTAGTACCAACAGGTGTAGTCCTTCCTGAAAGCCATTGGTAAGAAACAACAGCAAGAAAACCCTATTGCTATCACCCCAATAAGCTCTTATGAAGTATTTTATATACTCATAATGTTCATAAACAACAACAAAAAAAATGAAAGCACTATATGCAAGTAGTTGCACCTTTAAATCAAATCACAAATTTGTTAAAGACAGAGGAATCATTCTACAATCTTTGAATTATGTCACCAAGATTTGACTGAAAATGTCAATCCCAAGAGTAGCAGCACATGCCTTTCAACCCAGAACTCTGCAGGCAGAGGCAAGCAGATCTCTGTGAGTTCGAGACCAGCCTGGCCTAAGTATTGTACTCCAAACAACCAAGGCTATATAGATAAACCCTGCCTTGGCTCCCTCCATGCTGCCTTCCCTCTCCCTCTCCCTCTCCCTCTCCCTCTCCCCCTCCCCCTCCCCCTCCCCTCTTCCTCTCCCTCCCCCTCCCCCTTCCCCCTCCCCTTCCCTCTTCTCTCTTCTCCCTTCTCCCCTTCCCCTTCTCCCTCTTTCCTTCCTTTCTTCCTTCTGCTTGTGGACGTTGTACATCGTGGTGCGCACTAGGCTCCGCACCACGATGTACAACGTCTCCCCCTTCCCCCTCCCCTTCCCTCTCTCTCTCCTTCTCTCTCTCTCACATACACACACTAACAGACACACATGTACACACACAAAATGAAAACTATCTATCCACACTTTTTTTTTTTTTTGCTAAATGAGCAAATTTATCCAAATGTTCTGCTAATGGATTGGCCAGTTGGTTGGAAATGAGAAAACGGAGATCTGCCTGGACCATAAAACAATATGCCAAATCAATCAATGCAGGAAAAACAAAATGAAAAAACTAGTAAAATTTTCCAAAAGGGTAAGAGAGAAATCTACATTCTACAATCTGTTGTTTTGGCATCCCAGTCATGTGATGTGCATGTTTGTTGATAGTATGAACTGTTTTTCTTCTATTGTCTCAAAGATCGTTATACAAAGGTGGGGATAATTTTCTGGTGAAATTATTTTCTGATGCTTGAATCAAGCAAAGAAGTTACAGAAAGAGTGTGCATGACTGAAGAATCTAAAGAAGAAGAAAGAACTAAAGGAAGAATCAATTTTTAAAAATAAAACTCATTTAATTGGGGTCTGTGGGAGCAGAAGAGCCCAAAAAGATTTGAGTCAATTGAATACAGAAAGAATTCTGTAGCTAAAAACTGGGGCACACTTCACAGGACTGGTAGAGGGCTAAGCAGAGTTCTGAGGGCTGATACTTTGAAATGTCTACTAGTTTCACACTGTAGGAAAAACCTAACATTATTTATATTGGGAATTAATATTATGTTATTATCCAAGATGTGCTACTTCTGTAGCTGTAAACTTCCCTGATAAATTTTTATGCTATGGTTGGAAACTGTACAAGAAAAAAATAAGTTTACTTGCCTTGGATTTATTGTAGTTTAAAATCCAATTATTTAGACAGAGACGTACAAGTGAAAACAAGAAAAAAAGAGTGTTAGAACACAGAACTTGAACCGATAAGTAATTCTAGAAAAACTCTTAATAGAGACTAAATAGGGAGGATTAAAAGAAATCAGATCTCCCTGAGAAAAGTCTTTCTCTTTTAGGTAATTAAATAGTCTTTTAAATGACTTTATTTCAAACCTGAGCTTCCAAGGCTGAGCACTTGCCTTCACATCATCTTATGTTCATTAACTTTAGAAACTCTTGGGGAAGGCATGCCAAAGAAACAATTAGTTTACAGCCCGCTTAACTGAGAGACGGAGAGTGGCTGAGCTGATGTGATCTTCATTGTGGAAAATGAACTCTGGACTTGAGTTGTTTGTGAATATTTTGTTTATCCCTAATCAATCCATTTTCATGGAAAATTCATAAAGCTTAGAAATTGTCATTTATCTTAATACTGCAGACTGACAAGTCAATTAAGGAAACTGAATTTGTTTGCTTATTACATTGAACAGTAAGCACTGATTTCACAGTCTTGGAAAATTAACATCTTTCTCTAAGCTCCTGAGTGAAGCTGCAGGAAGATTGAAAACGAGAGCCAATTTCAGTGTATGTTTCCTGAAACAGTGCTCTACTAATTTTCCTATGGTAACAAAACCCTACTGATTTTATAACAGACATTAGTTATTAAAACATTTGAGATATCAGGAATGATCTTAAAACCTCTTCAATGTACTGAATCCTTTTGGAAACTATATATATGAGACCAAGTTCATGAGACTTCTCAGTGAATTCTCCTTGGCTGTTTGATTAATTGATTGATGGATGGAAGGAATGATTGATAGACTGATGGATGGAAAGAGAGTTAGCATACATTTCACATCTACACAGTCATTTGCTCTTTCTTTCTTTCCTTCTTGCATTCATTCTTTTTCTTCTTGAAATAACACCTCCCTATGTAGCCCAAGCAAGTCTAGAACTTGTACTCTATACAAGGTGTGTGCCGCTGTGCCTGCCTCATAGCCACTCAATTTTAATTTAAACACCAGTGCAAGTTTCTCACATTTACCAGAGTTTATTAGATACATACCAGTATTTTAATTACTTTTCTCGGTGCTGTGATGACAAGACACCCAAAGAAGCACCTTAAGGGAGGAGAGGTATGTTTGGGTCGTAAGTATAGTTGCTTCGTATGCATTTTGGGATAGAGAACACAGGGTGGCAAGAGCAGGAGGCAGCTGGCCATATCACAGCAGTAGACTGGAAGCAAAGAAGAGAGCACAAGCAGCACTCAGCTGTAAGCCTCAGGTCAGACCCTAAATGTATCCACACCCTTCAAACAGCAGTACCAGCTGTCAACCAGTTGTTCAAACATGGGAACCCGGGGATGACATTTCGGATTCAAAATATAGTTTCCCAAAAGCCTGTATTGAACCATAAACCTGTTTGTTGCCCTGCCTTTCTCGTTTCCACATCAAATCATGGTTTAAGAATGCTATAAAGCTGGGGGTGTAGTGACAGAGCACTTATCCAACCGGGATGATCTGGTAGAATTCTAGATCAGACATATTTTTATTTTCAAAGTTTTGACCTTTACAAACAAAATTAAATGAGAAGTATATTGAAAATATACAGAAGGACATTAGGTATACAGCAGTATCTGTAATTATTTAATATCAAATAAAGCAACATTTAAGAAACACATCACATTGTGCCAAGCCTACAATTTGGTAACAACTTCTATAAACCAGCAATATTTCATTCACTTAATTAGAGTTACAATTGTAAAAATAATTATTTTGACAGAAATTTTTAGGAGATATACAGCAAGATTTATTGTCTCATTCAAATACCATACAGGATATTTAATACATTTGACAGCATAATGAAAAGTTTGAGAAATAAAATTCCTGAAAGCAACACTCGATACTCCATCAGAAAGCCTCTCTTTTTAAAAAAATCTCTTGGATTTTCGTGTTTTTCAGTTCAGAAAGGGAAGAAGGTTGGAAATGAAGCTCTTATTTAATAATACCAACCTTAGCCACTTTCAAATGAAGAATTCTGAGCTCAAGTAGAATAAAATGCTGTAACATCATTGAAGTCAGGAAGTTTGAAGATTGGAGATGATGATGCTTTAATGTATTCAGATACATTCTATTATCTTCTGCTGGAGGCTCAGACCTATAGACTTCTCCAATATACTCTTCATTAAAATCTATCACTAAGACCTTGAAAAGGAGTGCCCTTGTAATGATTTTAAATGAATACATTAAATATGTTCAATGACCCAAGGAAAATGTTCAAGAATGTCTGGAACAGAGTGAAATGAATCTTTCACTTGCACAGCACTAACGACTCTTCAGAGTTTTAGTACGTCTCAGCAGCTGTTGATCCATTGTGTATGGATTTATAACACTAAGTACACTGGTAAGAGCTTACTGATGATGGTGTGCTCAGCATTGCTTGGCATGCTAAACTGAACAATGGAAACCACAAGCTAATGCCTGCCTTTGAGGCAGGATGGGACACTCTGATGATGTATTCGAAAAATTAGCACAAAAGGTGTGTGTGTGTATGTGTGTGTGTATGACATTCTTAACAATTTATAGAAGAGCATATTAAAGTTAAAGATAGGCTAATACGAATTCTCTCATTTTAACTACACTTAAATGAGAAAGATTGAGACAGAGGGGACAAGAAAAAGAGAAACAGAATTTTTTTCCTACAACCATATTTTTCACAAGTATTAGCCATTAATTTGGTACAAAATTTATTATTATTATTATCATCACAATTTTTATTAAACATTCACTCTACTGAGAGATTACTCATTTGTATGTAACATCTTGAAATTCGGGATACTTCCTCCCAGTTATTTGATTTTTGAATGTTTCATAGTATGAAGACATATTGAACATACTAATTGTTTATCCTAATTGATTTAAAATTTAAAAAGTACTATTTGTGATTTTAAGGCTTTGCTTTCTGCAGTAACTTCTGTGTGGATTTATGTGGATAAAAGAGAACTGGAACACATCACTTAGCTATAAGAGTAGTAGCAAATATTTACTACTGTCTTGATGAAATAATGATCTGAACACCAATGACCTGCAATAACTTCTATAGAAAGAGCTGACACTGGGTATAAAGCTCAGTTCTTATTTACCTGTGTCAACTGACCGCAAGCAAGCCCCCCCATCTACATGTGGGTACAGCCCAAGGTGTTCTTTGAGTACTCAGAACTTGTGACAGAGGTAAATCTTACATATATTATTTTCATTCTTATATATGCATACTGGTAGAATTTATTTATAAATTATGCAGAGGAAGATATTATTCAACAACAAATGAAGCAAGCATACCAATATATAAACAAAACTGTCATTCTATACTATACACCTCCTTCTCATTGTGATGTTGTGACTTGATATAATATCTGGGAAATAAGGTGAAATATGGTGTATGACACAGCTTCTTTGAGGTAATGTGAGGCTTGTGAAAGGACTAGTGCATTCAAAATTTGAATGTTTGATCTAAAAACAGATCATTAAAAAGTGATTACCGAACAGATTGCAAAACACCATGGATAGTCTGGAGTTCCATGTTCTACTGCTGGGACACCTGGATGTTCTATGCAAGGAATGATTCATGTCACAGATAGGACAGAATAGAAAATTGTGAGCCAGGTGTGGTGGTGCATGCCTTTAATTCCAGCACTCAGGAGGCAGAGGCAGGCAGATTTCTGAGTTCAGGCTATATAAAGAAATCCTGTCTCATAAAAAAAAAAGAAAGAAAGAAAGAAAGAAAGAAAGAAAGAAAGAAAGAAAGAAAGAAAGAAAGGAAGGAAGGAAGGAAGGAAGGAAGGAAGGAAGG
>NC_034608.1:69702987-69713185 GCF_900095145.1 Mus pahari
TGTAAATAAAGAAAATAATAATAATAAAAAATAAAAAAAAATAAAAAAAATAAAAAGAATCTTACAACAAAATTTTAGTACAATTAAGATATTCATATGGATTGTGCAAGGTGCACAGATCAATTAAGGATGATTTTTTGCTTCTTCTTTGAGCAAATAAAAGACAACTATACTTTTATGAGAAAAAAAAAAAAAAAAGAAAATTGTGTTATATCATCACACAACTTGAACTTAGTATTTTCAGATAAGGTCTGAATATGTGTGTCTAAACCCAAAAGAATGTACAGATTAAAAAAGCAGGGCATCTGAGTCCATTATTTATTGCTCTAGCATAGACAACATGGTATGAATGTTTTAAAGGTTTACTTAGCCTACAGAGTTGGAAGCTTAAAATTTAAGACAGGGAAACCAAAACTGTGTCACTCACAGTGTGACAGAGCACTTGCAACAGGGAGAAAGTCACATGGTGAACCAGAAAATGGAAAGCTGGAGAGGAGTCAATTCATCCACTTAGCAGCAAGTAACTTGTTCTTGGTGAAACTAATGCTCCTATCAGACCTGACCCAACCTTGAAAGACATTAATCCTGTGAGAGTGGAGCTACATGACTTAATTACTTTCACTTGGCCACTTCTTTTAAGTTCTATTTACTCAACATCAATACACTAGGGAACAAGCTTCTAGTACATGAATCTTAGGGATGAAAAAAACATATCAGAATTATACAGCAGGGTGAGGGCTCTGTATTTAATCACTGAAGTGGAAGTTTCAGGTTGTGTCATGAGATGCAGACTCATGTGATATTTGACTGAAGCAAGACTTGTGAGAGGACACATGATATTTGGGGAGAGTATACGTAGGACTCAACAGACAGGGATGGGGCACTTTCATATATAGCTGTACAACTCTTCACTGGACTCTTATCTTGTCTTTACTTCATTGAGAAAGACACAGCAGAGAAGCCCTGGCATTCCCACTGGTCCCAGTCAGTCCTGCTGACTCATGCATATTCAGCAGAGGCCTGGCAGTTTCCTCTGGATCATGCTGTCTTTGATGATTTGCGTTTGGTGACACGTTTGAACTGGACCGTGAGTATCTTGAATCTACTGAACTTAACTGCTGATATGCTGACAGAGAGAGATTAGAATCCCCTCAAAGAACTATTTCTAAACATGTCCACATTCCCTCTTCCTATTTACCATCTTGTCCCCACTTCCTTTGGAAGGTGTACTAGAAGAGGGGTCAAAGCATTTGAGAACCCTTACTAAACTAGATTTTAAAAACTCTATGCCTACAACTCTATGCTAAAGGTATGATTATCATAGTTATTATACTGAACCTCTAGCATTGATTAACTGGATGACTTGGTGTAAGACCACAAAGAACTCCTACTAGAGTAATCTGACCTGAGAGCTTCCATATACAATCATTAGACTGCACCCAGTCACTAAATATTTTGACAGAACATGGGTAGTGAAAAGGGAAAAGGGATTGTTCTATGAGGAATGATCAGGTTTTTTTTTTTTTTTTTTTTTGAGAAAGGGATGAAATAGCAGAGAGAAGAGATAACAAGTGGAGATGGAGTTGTATAGATCCCCACATTTGATCTTTATATAAATCAGCATTTGTCGCCACTTTTATTTTTACATCAGGCTGACTGGAACATGAGAGGCAGGACAAACAGTACCCACCCTGGTTAACATCAGGACTAAACGCTGATGTCATATGAGTCAACATAGGTTTACTATACATTTCCAGAAGTTATCCATAAATATGTAGTTCCACTGTTTGATTTAAGAATTTCAAGAAATCCAATTTATTTTAATGATATAAAATAGAGTTTTGTTGAACAATAAGAATAAAAATTGCCCTTCTCACAGTATTTTATCAGAGCTAAAACCTGACTATTGCACAGCTATTAGTTATCAAAACTCATTTATTACTTTTCCACTTCTTAACAGATCTAAGATGATCATGTCCTGGCTCAAAACAATCCTTGCAAGGAAAATCCCTCCTTCAATTGCTTGATGTTTCATTCCCAAGTCCTAAAGCCACTCATCACTGCTGATGCTGTTTCACATACAAGCTAAACCAAAGCTAAAATGAAATAATAGGTTAACCCATATAAGCTCAGTTTTATTGAATTTAACTGAATTCTTGCTTTATTCTGCAGAGCTCAAGAATGTATTCAAGTTGGGTTTATTCTCCACACTCAGGGGATAAAAGTTTGAGGAGTTTGAAGTCTTCCATAGTTATGTAAGATCCTGTTTCAATAAAACACAAACAAGAAAAAGCAAGTTATGTTACATAAATAAGACCAGGCCATTTGGAGGACTACACAGCAACAATACCCTGTTTAAAAATGAGCAGAGAATGAGTAAAAGCAGAGAAAAGAGGTGGAGCAAAGGTGGAGGGAGAAAGAAAATCGATTCAGGAGACAGAATTCAGGGACTTTAACAAATGAAACTTTCATTTATTTGTTGAAATCGTGATCTCAATATGTATGTAACCCAATCTCGTTTGAGCCTTGACATGAAGACCAAATTGGTTTTGAAGTCATGATCTTATTACCGCACATTCTTGAGATCTAGAATTACCATGAAGGTTAGAAGACCATGCCAGTACAATGAATTTGTTAATTTTTTGTATTACTTGTTAATAAGCAGGTTTGGGTAATCAAATTGAAATATAGTAAACTACAAATATGTAGGTATAAGGCTCGAAACCATTTAATGTAAATATATATCCAATAGGTTATCACCAGAATCAAGAAAAAAAAATGTATCATGTCACTCATCCACTTCATTAAGCATGTTATTCATCTCTCCTTCCTTCCCTACTCCACTTAAACATAAACCGTTCCGATCCTCTGAAGACTACTTTTTTTCTATATTAATCATCTTGCATTACCTAGATTTTTGCATTAATGAAATAATACAATAAGTACATTTGCATGGTCTGTGTTGTGTTCATCATCTCAGCACAAGTATTTTGAATTAAATTTTAGTAAAGTTTGTGAATTCAGAGTTTACTCATGTTGTTGTTGTTGTTAAGAAAGAATCTCTTATATGGAGATATAACCAAGAATGTCAACTTTTTACATGATGGTGGGCATTTATATCTTATCCAACATTTGTTATTACTGTGAAGTAGCTACAACCCTTGATAGGCAACTTTTTGAACAACAAACTTTTCTTTCTGTAATAACTACCAAGAAATGCAGTGATGGTTTATAGTAGTTTATGAATCACTGTCAAATGGTTTGACAAATATTTTGTACCACTTTGTTCCAAGTAAAGGTTCCTTTGGCTCTTAACTTTTAAAGAGAAGAACATAGACATTTAAGAAAATGTTTATTTAGCTAAACAAATCATACTCTCAATCTATAACCACAAACCTGGGTAGCTGCATATGGGCTCTACGTTGTGAATTTTAAATATTATTTTATGGGTATTACTAACAGTGTCATATACTCAGTAGGGTAAGATGTCTTCTCCTCTCTAAAGTAAGAGCGAACCTCTTCTCCTTTTGATCTCTCCAACCTTCCCCTTCCTCCACTGCATTTTTCTCCCTTTTCTAGGTTTCTGGGCTAATATCCTTTATTTGTACTTTTCTTCTCACTTTCCAAGTGCCACATTTAATCACAGTATAACTATCTCTTGATTTTTCTGCTCATTCTATATTTATGTAAGTCAACACCTTGAGGCTGTCTAAATTAGCATGATGAGGTATTTTCCCCTAATAGTCTATTTAGTATAATTTTCTTCAATCATTTAAAGAGGTGAAATCACACTATTTCATATTCATAGAAAGATTCACAGAACAGCTTGATAGTAGATTTCTGCTTAATAATTGGAATTATTTTATTACTGAGACAGTTGTCTACTTTGAACCAAAATACACTCAAATAAAGAAACACTGAAATAGGTGTTTTACAAGATATGTAAGATATTCTCTTTTTGTAGTATAAGCATACCAACTGTAAGATTAGTGTTCAGACATTGTTTGAACCATTGACTCGGACATTTATGACATACATGTTCAGAATTCAAATCTTCCTTATTCCATTTCTTTATAGTGCTAATGTCCATCAGTGTAAAATTGCCTTTTATTTGCCATTGTCGTCTCAGAAGTTTACTGCTGAATAAGCTTACCCTTTTTAGTTCTTTCTGAACTATGGTTGGCTGTTTCATTGCAGCTGTTTTACCTTAAACTCCTCTCTAAGCTGACTGGTTCAATCTGGCTTCTCTCAGGTTCTCACTGAATCCTTCTGCTTAGACTCAAACTAATTCTAACAATTTGCTTTAATCTTCTGGCTCCTTTTTATCCCCTGGCTTCAACTACCCTTGTACCTGCACTGACTTGTATGAGCTCAGGAATAAACTCAACTCTACTGCACTATACTCATTGCACTAACTTCCAACTCACTTTATCTCTCTCTCTGCACTACTTAAGAAGCCTTTCTTTTCTGTGTTATTCTTGTGAGAGCTGGGAATATCCTATTGCTGACTTATTCTGTCAAATCAAATTCTCTGATTCATCACTTTGTCCCTCAATTAGATGTCACTTTCAAACATGACTGCTTCCTTCTACAAACTAACTTTACCGTCATTGCATGATGTTACAGGTATGTACTAAGGGTGTGTATATATTCTATCCAGAGGGATTAAATGGGTATCATTCTAACTGTATCACACAGACCTAGAAGGTCTTTGATATAATTCCTTGCCAGAGCAGCATTCCTCTACACAGCAGGATATGATAAACTTTAAGAGTCCCAGATTGAGGATGAAGGAAGCTATGATTGCATGGAGGTCAATGCCCCTAACAGTACTTGACCTAGAAAAAGACAATGTTTTCTTCCTCCTAAAAGGACATTTAAGTATGACATTATGAATTAATTTAGTAGTTAAATGTCTAATGCAGATACATTGCAATGTTATATTTTCCTCAAATACTTTTATTTTTGGCTCAATATTTTTAATGCTTCTAATAAAAAGTCCCTTTATATGACTAATATACATAGGCATAATAATGTGTAATAATGGTCTAGCAAGCTCTTATTTTCACTAGGATAAAATTTTTTTTAAAAATATTATGAGAGTATGCATGGAGATAAGTGGAAAACCATGAAGTAATTTTTATGAATCTCTTGACTATTGCAGATACTAAGACAAATAAAATGAAGTATTTCAATGACATAAAGCAAAATTCTTACATTTAGGAAGGAATTTTTAGATCAAGTAAACATGGCAATTACTGAATGATTAGTAATTTTGCTTTATAGCTATCTTCATACAATTTCATATAGGTCATACGTTTTAAAATTATATCTTAGAATATATGAATATAAAAGTAATCACTATAGAAATTGCATTAATATATACTACTTATTAGATTACCTATGTGATTTTTGGTTGACTCATTGCTACAATTTGAAAATGAAAAGTTTCCCTACCTTTTCAGGTCCATGTGTTGAAGACTTTCTCTCCAGCCAGTGGCAATATTTTGGGAGGATCTGGAAATCTGAGTAGGTAGATCATGGTTGGGGAAAGTGCATCCCTGTGTGCAAGCCTTTGAAGGTTTGATCTGGTTTGTAGTCCCTTTCTTAGCTTCTCCTCCCACTGTACGACATGATATGAAGGACCTTTTCTACCACATGAGGGTCTATCCAAGCTCACACAGATAAACACTTACCGAACAAATCCACTGAAGCCAGAAGCCAAAGTAAAATTTTTTTTAAATATTTCATGCCAGGTATTTGGTCTCAGGCAAATACAAGTAGTTAATATGGCAATGTTGTGAATTTCAAACGAATCTTGTAGCAAAATAAGGCAATAATATACTATGACACTATGTTCTTATATTGTTAATGTGAATAAAGATTAAAAGCAGGTGCCCTTTTGAGTGACTGTTTACCTACAATACATCAGGAAATATAACAAATGAATCAAAATAAAAGGAAATAAGGAAAAATATATAGCACAAATAAACTTGAAACACAAATAGAAAAGTTTCTCATGGGCATCAACAGTACAAGGGAAAACAACTTGTATTAGAACTAAATCACACACAGAAAACTCACGTTCAAGGAGGAGATTACCAGAAGGCACAGAAGAATGAAAATAATGCCACTTAAGCAGTTCAGACAAGAACAGTGTAGACTTGCTTCTGCTCCTGTGGTAGGTGTTCTACTGTGGCCACTGGCCTCCCCTCTACTGTTATTAAATACAGACACTGTCAACTTTTCAGGTTACTATAACTAGAGAAATAATCCTAGAATGAAACCCATCATTATTGGATGCTATTTACACATGTTATCTGTCTTCAAGACCACACCTGGATTTAGGCATCTGTGTGTATCTTCATTTTTGAGGCAAGAAAACAGAGCCTGGAAGTGGTCAGCTAATACTTTCCTAGATTATTACCAAAATGAAAACTGGGATTCAAATCTATGTATATTTAGTTTCATATTAGCCCATAAATTTAGAATATCCAAGATTCAATTTGCAAAACACATGAAACTCAAGAAGAATTAGGGTCTCCCACCTCCTTGCTGCTGCCAAGCCTACCCTGCTGTTACACTAATCACTCTCCTTCAGAGCACCAGCCCCCCTACAGGCTCTGAGGCCCACCGGAGAGTTGCTACCGAGAGGACCTCCCCAGATCTCCCAAAATGCGGCGTCCTTGGACTGCCTATGTCAACGGGCACTCATCCCTGCCTTGACCCTTGGACCCGCCTACGATCGGACCGCCACCGGCAACTTCAAACACTTATGAGGGGCTGGGGATCTTTCCATGTTATTTAAACAGAGTTCGGTTATTAAACTTCGGAGCCTTAAACAGATTTTTGTCTAGGCTTCCATTTTCCTCTTGCACATTCCATTTCAGCAAGCCCGCCTCTCAGGATGAACCCAGACCAGATTAAAATGAGTTTTGTCAAAAACTCACAAAGAAGAAGGAAGACCTTCTTAGAATGGGGGAACAAAATACCCATGGAAGGAGTTACAGAGACAAAGTTTAGAGCTGAGATGGAAGGAAGGATCATCCAGAGACTACCCCACCCAGGGATCCATCCCATATACAACCACCAAACCCAGACACTATTACATATGCCAGAAAGATTTTGCTGACAGGGTCCTTACATAGCTCTCTCTTGTGAGGCTATGCCAATGCCTGGCAAATACAGAAGTGGATGCTCACAGTCATCTATTGGATGAAACACAGGGCCCCTAATGAAGGAGCTAGAGAAAGTACCCAAGGAGCTAAAGGGGTCTGCAACCCTCTAGGAGGAACAACAATATGAACTAACCAGTACCCCCCAGAGCTGTGTCTCTAGTTGCACATGTAGCAGAGGATGGCCTAGTTGGCCATCAACGGGAGGAGAGGCCCTTGGTCTTGAGACGATCATATGCCCCAGTACAGGGGAAGGCCAGGGCCAGGAAGTAGGAGTGGGTGCATTGGGGAGCAGGGCGAGCTGAGGGTATAGGGGTCTTTAGGGATAGCATTTGAAATGTAAATGAAGAAAATATCTAATAAAAATGCCTTAAAAAAAGATAAAGCACTGCCAAAAGGTGAGTACATGCATGCCTTTTTTATGGCTTGTGTTGTACTTGAAAAATTATGGACTTCAGTGAGATGACTTTCAAAACTACTTGACTAATTGAATATAAAGACAGCATGTATCTTAGTTCAGCTTTCCATTGCTGGAAGATGCACTATAATCAAGATCAAGACAGCTTTTATTAAAAAAAAATTAATTATGGATGGCTTACAGTTTCAGATGTTTAGTCCATTACCATCATGGTTGTAAACATGGCAGAGTTCAGGTAGTCATGGTACTGGAGTAGGAGCTTAAAGTATGGTGATCTGACTGTAGCCAGAAGAGACCATCTCTTGCCTATTGAGTGGAGCTTAAGCATAGAACTTCAAAGCCGACCCTCATAATAACAAGGCCACCATGAAGTGGGAGTGGGTGGGTAGGGGAGCAGGGTTGGGGGGAGGGTATAGGGAACTTTCGAGATAGCATTTGAAATGTAAATAAAGAAAATATAATAATAATAATAATAATAATAATAATAATAATAATAATAATAATAATATAACAAGGCCACCTATTTTAACAAGGGCATTTCCCCTAATAGTTTCATTCCCTGTGGGCCAAACATTTAAACACATGAATCTAAGAGAGCCAAACCTATTCAATCAACTACATCATGTAATATATTATTAAGCAGACTTAACAATATCTAATATATTTGTATGCTGCACCAATGCAATATCTTATACTTGCGCTGGTTGTTTTAATTTCCTTAGAGATATTTAAATCATGTACATGGGTCTCCTTGGTCATTATTTTTATCTTTGTTACATGATTGTTATTGTATTTTTAATTTTATGTGGGTGAGTATGTCCCTAAATGTTTGTGTGTATACTATATATGTGGCTGGTCCTGTGGTGGGAAGGGCAGAAGAAGGTGTCAAATGCCATGCATAGGAGTTACAGACAACTGTTAGCCAACTTGTGTGTCCTGGGAACTTTAACTGGGTCTTCACCAGAAGCATCAAGTGCTCTTGATCATCAAGCCATCCATCTCTCTAGTGCCATGCTCTATGATGAAAATCATAAGATCCATATGTTTTTGAAGATCTTTTTTCTTGTATGCTGAACATAAATTTTAATTAAGTCCTGTAATCATATACAGATCACTATACTTTTCTTTTCTCATTGGTTCCCATCATCTTTTCAAAACAAATCAAAGTAATTAATCTATAATTGCAAAAGACTGATGATCGTTCTACTGCCGGATGTCTGAATCACCCCAGTCGTCCCTAAATTCTCGTTAGACATTTTAAGCTGATTTCTTATGTTCATTGACAAAAATCAGTGGCTTCCTTGTTGAGCAAAGCAATGCAAGTACCTATTGTTGCTTCACTTGTGTCTGTAGACAATAAACTTGAACTTAGGGAGCAGCATTTGGAAGCTTACACTTAGAAAAAAAATAGGCAAGTATACAGTAAAAATAGTATATCTTTAAAGAAAACTGAGGGATGTGGACTTTAATCCATTCCCTTTTTCTTTTTTTCACAGACAAATGCTTGAAATGTGTGGATTTTTTCCTTTGAAATAATTCATCCCCTAGGTGTTAAAATACTTAAATACTGGTGTTTATTGTTAGGTTATTCACCTTTCTTTTTCTTCTCTGGAGTGATGTCTAGAATTTCTGAGTTCAGTTAAGTGTTTCAGTGTACATCAGTAACACTGTATTGCAAATGTCTTGGATGCCTAGTGGAGTAAGACAATTCAAAATCTTCCTTTTGTGTGCTTTGAAAAGGAATCAGTATGGTAGAACCACTCTAAAATAAAAGCCGTATGTTGTTTATTATGTTCCGTAGACTGAAATAGAAATTGTTTTAATGATATCACAAATATTTTGATATGTTGATGAGGGAAGGAATATGTTCATGTAGCATTACTATAGCTTTGAAGAAGACATTTCTCTGAGGAGAAAGAGAGGAAAGTTTGTCTTTTGGAAATCTAATTTATATTTAATGCTACTTACTAACATCCATCACATGTGGCAATAGTGATCTTTGTAGTTAGTATTGAGGACTCATAATCACTTCTTGGATAATTCTGAAGGTAATCATATCTTAGAACTCAGAAATCTTCAGATCTTAGCATCTAAAATATCATCTTGAGCTAAACATAAATGCTCCATCAATGATATGAGTATCTCTTTATAATTAGCAAAAGCTGTAAATAGTTTCATAGTGTTTCTTTCCCTCTATAGGCAGATGCTCTGACACAAGCCATCTAAAATGTACTGATGCCACATTTTAAGAACTTGATGTGACAAACTAAACTCGCTCCAGGAGGGAGTCACAGTTGCTGATCCTGTGGAACTTGGAACACCTGTCTATACATTGGAGAATCCTGAGATTCTTTTTTTGTTTGTTTGTTTGTTTTTGTTTTGTTTTGTTTTGTTTTGTTTTGTTTTGTTTTGAGACAGGGTTTCTCTGTATAGCCCTGGCTGTCCTGGAACTCACTCCGTAGATCAGGCTGGCCTTGAACTCAGAAATCCACCTGCCTCTGCCTCCAGAGTGCTGGGATTAAAGGTGTGCACCACCACGCCCAGCTGAATCCTGAGATTCTTTTTTTTTTTTTTTTGAATTTTTTTATTTATTATTATTTTCTTT